>NC_092728.1:29104160-29433605 GCF_047496885.1 Scyliorhinus torazame | reverse complement strand
CCCGCATTGTAGCGGATCCTTTTCCTTCTTTAAGAGAAGCGATATCGTTGCTTCAGACATAGTCGGGGGCAGTTGTCCCCTTTCCTTTGCCTCGTTAAAGGTCCTCGTCAGTAGCGGGGCGAGCAAGTCCAAATATTTTCTGTAAAATTCAACTGGGAATCCGTCCGGTCCCGGGGCCTTTCCCGTCTGCATGTTCCTAATTCCTTTTACCACTTCTTCTACCGTGATCTGTGCTCCCAGTCCCACCCTTTCCTGCTCTTCCACCTTGGGAATTTCCAGCCGATCCAAAAAATCCATCATTCTCTCCCTCCCATCCGGGGGTTGAGCTTCATACAATTTTTTATAAAATGTCTTGAACACTTCATTCACTCTCTCCGCTCCCCGCTCCGTCTCTCCTTCCTCGTCCCTCACCCCCCCTATTTCCCTCGCTGCTCCCCTTTTCCTCAATTGGTGTGCCAGCAATCTGCTCGCCTTCTCTCCATATTCATACTGTACACCCTGCGCCTTCCTCCATTGTGCCTCTGCAGTGCCTGGAGTCAGCAAGTCAAATTCCACATGCAGCCTTTGCCTTTCCCTGTACAGTCCCTCCTCCGGTGCTTCCGCATATTGTCTGTCCACCCTCAAAAGTTCTTGCAGCAACCGCTCCCGTTCCTTACTCTCCTGCTTCCCTTTATGTGTCCTTATTGATATCAGCTCCCCCCTAACCACTGCCTTCAACGCCTCCCAGACCATTCCCACCTAAACCTCCCCATTGTCATTGAGTTCCAAGTACTTTTCAATGCATCCCCTCACCCTTAGGCACACCCCCTCATCCGCCATTAGTCCCATGTCCATTCTCCAGGGTGGGCGCCCTCTTGTTTCCTCCCCTATCTCCAAGTCTACCCAGTGTGGGGCATGATCCGAAATGGCTATAGCCGTATATTCCGTTCCCCTCACCCTCGGGATCAATGCCCTACCCAACACAAAAAAGTCTATGCGCGAATAGACTTTATGGACATAGGAGAAAAACGAGAACTCCTTACTCCTAGGTCTACTGAATCTCCACGGGTCCACCCCTCCCATCTGCTCCATAAAATCCTTAAGCACCTTGGCTGCTGCCGGCCTCCTACCAGTCCTGGACTTCGACCTATCCAACCTTGGTTCCAACACCGTGTTAAAGTCTCCCCCCATTATCAGCTTTCCCGTCTCTAGGTCCGGGATGCGTCCTAGCATTCGCCTCATAAAGTTGGCATCGTCCCAGTTCGGGGCATACACGTTTACCAAAACCACCATCTCTCCCTGTAATTTGCCACTCACCATCACGTATCTGCCCCCGTTATCCGCCACTATAGTCTTTGCCTCGAACATTACCCGCTTCCCCACTAATATAGCCACCCCCCTGTTTTTCGCATCCAGCCCCGAATGGAACACCTGCCCCACCCATCCTTTGCGCAGCCTAACCTGGTCTATCAGTTTCAGGTGCGTTTCCTGTAACATAACCACATCTGCTTTAAGTTTCTTAAGGTGTGCGAGTACTCGTGCCCTCTTTATCGGCCCGTTAAGCCCTCTCACGTTCCACGTGATCAGCCGAGTTGGGGGGCTTCCCACCCCCCCCCCCCCCCCTGCCGGTTAGCCATCATCTTTTTCCAGCTTCTCACCCAGTTCCCACGCAGCTGTATCTCCCCCAGGCGGTGCCCCCCCGCCCATCCTCTCCCGTACCCACTCCCCCCTTTCCCCAGCAGCAGCAACCCAGTAATTCCCCCCTCCCACCCCCCCCGCTAGACCCCCCGCTAGCGTAATTACTCCCCCCATGTTGCTCCCAGAAGTCAGCAAACTCTGGCTGACCTCGGCTTCCCCCCGTGATCACGGCTCGCACCGTGCGACGCCCCCTCCTTCCTGCTTCTCTATTCCCGCCATAATTATCATAGCGCGGGAACCAAGCCCGTGCCTCTCCCTCGGCCCCGCCTCCCATGGCCAACGCCCCATCTCCTCTCCCTCCCCACCTCCCCCCATCACCACCTGTGGGAGAAAGAAAAGTTACCATACCGCAGGATTAAAACATAAAACCCCTCTTCGCCCCACCCCCCATTCGCCCCACCACTTTGTCCAAACGTTCATTTTCATAATCCACTCATTCCAATTTTTCTTCTACAATAAAAGTCCACGCTTCATCCGCCGTCTCAAAGTAGTGGTGCCTCCCTTGATATGTGACCCACAGTCTTGCCGGTTGCAGCATTCCAAATTTTATCTTCCTTTTGTAAAGTACCGCCTTGGCCCGATTAAAACTCGCCCTCCTTCTCGCCACCTCCGCACTCCAATCTTGATAAACGCGGATCACCGCGTTCTCCCATTTACTGCACCGAGTTTTCTTTGCCCATCTAAGGACCATTTCTCTATCCTTAAAACGGAGGAATCTCACCACTATGGCTCTGGGAGTTTCTCCTGCTCTCGATCCTCGCACCATAACTCGGTATGCTCCCTCCACCTCCAACGGACCCGTCGGGGCCTCCGCTCCCATTAACGAGTGCAGCATCGTGCTCACATATGCCCCGACGTCCGCCCCCTCCACACCTTCAGGAAGGCCAAGAATCCTCAAGTTGTTCCTCCTTGCATTGTTTTCCAGTGCCTCCAACCTCTCCACACATCGTTTCTGGTGTGCCTCCTGTATCTCCGACTTCACCACCAGGCCCTGTATATCGTTCTCATTCTTGGCTGCTTCGCCTTCACGACCCGAAGCTCCTGCTCCTGGGTCTTTTGTTCCTCTTTCAGCCCTTCGATCGCCTGTAATATCGGGGCCAACAACTCTTTCTTCATTTCCTTTTTTATCTCCTCCACGCAGCATTTCAAGAACTCTTGTTGTTCAGGGCCCCATATGAAACTGCCACCTTCCGACGCCATCTTGGTTTCTGCTTGCCTTCCTTGCCGTTGTCCCAAAGGATCCACTGCAATCCGGCCACTTTCCTCTCCTTTCTCCATCCGTGTCCAGGGGGAACACCCTTCTGGTTTACCGCACGGTGTTTTTAGCCGTTAAAATTGCCGTTGGGTCTCCTATCAAGAGCCCAAAAGTCCGTTCCACCGGGAGCTGCCGAAACGTGCGACTTAGCTGGTCATCGCCGCACCCGGAAGTCATGAGGGGCATTTTCAAACGTCTTACTGAAGTCCATATAGTTTGACTTCCACTGCCCTACCTGCATCAATCATCTTTGTGACCTCTTTGAAAAACTCTAGCAATTTAGTGAGTCACGACCTCCCCTTCACAAAACCGTGGTGCCCTGGGGTACATCCCATCAGGCCCTGGGGACTGATCGACCTTAATATTTTTAAAGACGCCCAACACCTCGTCTTTTTGGATCTCAATGTGACCCAGGACATCTACACACCCTTCTCCAGACTCAACATCAACCAATTCCTTCTCTTTGGTGAATACTGATGCAAAATATTCATTTAGTACCTCGCCCATTTCCTCTGGCTCCACACATAGATTCCCTTGCCTATCCTTCAGTGGGCCAACCCTTTCCCTCGCTACCCTCTTGCTTTCTATGTATGTGTAAAAAGCCTTGGGATTTTCTTTAACCCTATTTGCCAATGACTTTTCGTGACCCCTTTTAGCCCTCCTGACTCCTTGCTTAAGTTCCTTCCTACTTTCCTTCTTTTCCACACAGGCGTCGTCTGTTCCCAACCTTCTAGCCCTGACAAATGCCTCCTTTTTTGACGAGGCCTACAATATCTCTCGTTATCCAACGTTCCCGAAATTTGCCGTATTTATCCTTCTTCTGTACAGGAACATGCCAGTCCTGAATTCCTTTCAACTGACATTTGAAAGCCTCCCACATGTCAGATGTTGATTTACCCTCAAACATCCGGCCCCAATCTAGGTTCTTCAGTTCCTACCTAATATTGTTATAATTAGCCTTCCCCCAATTTAGCACATTCACCCTAGGACCACTCTCATCCTTGTCCATCAGCAATTTAAACCTACTGAATTGTGGTCACTGTTCCCGAAATGTTCCCCTACTGAAACTTCTACCACCTGGACGGGCTCGTTCCCCAATACCTGATCCAGTACAGCCCCTACCGTAGTTGGACGATCTACATATTGTTTCAAGAAGCCCTCCTGGATGCCCCTTACAAACTCTGCCCCGTCCAACCCCTTGCACTAAATGAGTCCCAGTCAATATTGGGGAAGTGGAAGTCTCCCATGACAACAACCCTGTTGCTTTTACTCGTTTCCAAAATCTGTCTACCTATCTGCTCCTCTATCTCCCGCTGGCTGTTGGGAGGCCTGTAGTAAACCCCCAACATTGTGACTGCACACTTCTTATTCCTGATCTCTACCCATCTAGCCTCGCTGCCCTCTGAGGTGTCCTCTCGTAGTACAGCTGTGATATTCTCCCTAACCAGTAGTGCAACTCTGCCACCCCTTTTACATCCTCCTCTATCCCGCCTGAAACATCTAAATCCTGGAACATTTAGCTGCCAATCCTGTCCTTACCTCAGCAAGGTCTCTGTAATTTCTGTCTCAACAAGGTCTTTGGGCAGCACGGTAGCGTTGTGGATAGCACAATCGCTTCACAGCTCCAGGGTCTCAGGTTCGATTCCGGCTTGGGTCACTGTCTGTGTGGAGTCTGCACATCCTCCCCGTGTGTGCGTGGGTTTCCTCCGGGTGCTCCGGTTTCCTCCCACAGTCCAAAGATGTGCAGGTTAGGCGGATTGGCCATGATCAATTGCCCTTAGTGTCCAAAATTGCCCTTAGTGTTGGGTGGGGTTACTGGGTTATGGGGATACGGTGGAGGTGTGGACCTTGGGTAGGGTGCTCGTTCCAAGAGCCGGCGCAGACCCGATGGGCCAAATGGCCTCCGTCTGCACTGTAAATTCTATGAATAATGGCGACAACATCATAGTTCCAAGTGCTAATCCAAGCTCTAAGTTCATCTGCCTTACCCATCATACTTCTCTGGAATGACACAGTAGTCAGAATCATGTTGGTGGTTGCGAAGTATTTAGGGTACATAATCAGTGGGAGAACAATGTGTGGCTTGGAAAAAAACATATTTATGTGAATGTAAAAATTGGTCGCTTTTTAAATTGCCGTTTCTGGTCAAAGTGGCGAGAGGATTGCTGAGTTTGCACAAAGTTTGATCGGGTGTCATTTCATGGCATTTTAATAGAAATTAAAAATCATAGATTAAAGGGGCAGTGACAGTATGGATATGATTTCGACTGAGAGACAGAAAGCAGGGACAAGAGATGAACGATGGCTAGTCAGACTGGTAGGGAATTTACAGCTTTATTCCATTGATGTTGATATTCGGAATACAAATCTTTGTTGATATAAAAAAATATTTAGATGGTTATATCACTTAATTTTTTATATAAAGGCCATTGTCAACATTCGTGGAGAACAGAGACGGAAATGTAAAGAGTGAGAAGGACTGTAATACGTTGAGGAGGAAATAGACAAACCTGTGAAACGGGGAGACAAGTGGTAAATGAAATTTGGTACATTTGGGAGAGGGATAGAAATGATGCACCAAATGGATCCCGGCTGCCTGATTCCCTGAGCCTGCAACTGCATTGAGTCTATATGCCAATTAAAAGCGAAGATGCTGGATGGGTTCAGCGGGTATGGCAACATCTGTGGAGCGAGAAACCGTTTAGATGTTGGATCTCAATGATCCGTCTGCAGAGTTGTGTTGACAATGTGTTCCGTGGAGAATGATGTTCCCTCTGCTCCCAGACTAGTTGACTGTCATTTAATGAATTACCAACACATGATTGTTTAAAGTAGATTTATGTTTGTTGATCTCCAAATTTCTTTCTCTGTCAGTCTGGCCTCAATAAAAGTTGAGACGGATTTGCACGTAAACAGAAGTTATTTATTTAGCTTGCAAGCTTAATCATCTTACAGAAATGTAAAAGGACATCCAGCCTCTTACACTCCAGAAAAACGACTGACTAAAAGACAAAGGGATCTCTGCAAAATCAATTCAAATGGTATCAAGTTTCACATACTCGACGGACATAGGTCAGCCTATGTCCCTCCTGACCTGTTTAATCTATTCTGATTGGCTCACTTCCAATCCCTTTCTCTGGCCCCTATCAATGCAGCATCACTCTCATAGACACACCTCTTCCTGCTTTTTCCATGCGGTCTCAAATTCCTTTGTCCCTAACTGCAAGAATCAAAGTGGCTTATTTCTACATTACATTAACTAGTATCTCTAAAGTAACTATTTTATATCACATTCGTCATTCCCTCCTTTTATCATTCCATGATAACCGAACTATCCAATCTATAGCTACGGTTCCTCATCTAAAAAGATCCGTCGCTGCATTTCCAATTCCTGTCTTAGCCCCCCTTCATCTGCTTCACCCTCATGGATTTTAACAGTTAAATTTTTTTTCTCGGTGATTGGGGCGGTGATCTGATCTAGTGCACCCCGCATTTTACCCATCACACATTTAAGGATGGCCAGGCCCACAAAGATGCAGCCGATAGCTACCACTAGATACATGGCCATATTTATCAACCAGTCCTTCCATCCTCCAAATCCCCAGTCACCCCAAGAGCCAGGATCCTGCATCCCGTCCAAGTGATCCCGTATGCGATCCATAAATTTAGTGATGTTAGCGGTCAAGTCCTGAATCCCCATAATACACTTGCCCTGTACTATGGCGCATACCCCACCCTCACGGGCCAGAAGATAGTCAAGAGCATACCGGTTCTGCATTGCAAACAACCGTAGCTGAGACAACTCCTTAGTTATTGCCCCGAGGGCTCCCAAGGTTTCATTTCCCAAGATGGTAAGGCCGCAAATAAAATAATTCCGATCACTAACAGCCAAGGAACCCCCCACACCTCCCAGTGTCAATACGCTCAGAATGCCCCACCCGGCTGAGTGGCCCCGGTTGGGTGCAAGAACCTGAGGTTTTTTCCAGTTCTCGCAAAATTCAGCAGAGACTGCCCGGCGTGCTAACTGATTATGCAGGTTCCACGCCGAAGGGCAGGGGACTGTGGTAGGGACTAGAGTCCCTATAGCAATTCGGCGGGGAAATGGGGGTGACAAAACGTTGGTCGCCGTACCATTAAATAAAAAGTAGTATCCTTGTTCCGTGTGGAGACTAGCATCACAATCAGCATATCGGTTGCGTAAGGACCTCCCAGTAGCCCAGTTTATCCAATTTTGAAATGCCCATTCGGGCCGCCCAGCAATGCGGAAAGCCCTATTCCCAACAGTGATATGAGAGACATTCGCCCAGCCACAAAGGAGCTGGAGGCCAGCGTTCAATGGAACGCAAGTGGTGCTATAACAAACGCATTGGCCAGACGCCTGGGTGATATGGCACCTCCTGTCCGTACAGGTGGGAAACAGACATGTTATATTTGTGTCCACCTCTACCAGCAAACAGCCATATCCTTCACTGCTGAAGCAATTCTCGTACGACCGGGAATCCCTATTGGGAGTGAAGTGGCTAGGTATGTACGCCCTCCACCGTCGCAGCCTATCGTACTGTGAATGGGAATTATCCCGAGGGAGGGGAAGGCAAATAGCCGGTGGTGCTGAATCCGGATCGTAAGGAAGAGTGACGTGCTTGGGCAATGGCTCGGAACGCTGACAATGAACCACCGTTTGGGGAGTGCCCCAAAGCGGTGAAACAGAAAATAACCGAGACACCGCTGCGGGGTTTGGGTAGCAGACAACCCGTCCCTGGCCATACAGACGGTGGTAAATCTGGTAGAAGAGATTCATACTACCCGGGTTTTCCTCAGTTTGGCCTTTAATTAACTTAAGTGCATCTCCCGGTAACCTACGTTCTAGCTGTACTTCCCTTCTCACACGCCCCGTCCTCTCTCTAGTCCCTTTCTCTTTCTCATGGTCTCTTCCTACACTCTTCTGACAGCCTGATGTTACCTTTATTGTACCACTTTTAACACATCCAAAATCAAATTTACATGTATTCCAAAAACAAGGCAATGTCCATATAATGTTCCCTTCCCATCGCCGGGACCGGTGCAGCTGCTTCATGACTCCCGCATTCTCCTTAACTTTGATGACCTTCCATGAGTCGATACCATGTCCTCGTATATGGGGGCAGTGAAGAACATCACCTGTGCATAGGTGATGTATCCTTGTAGATTGGTTGGGGCTACACAGATACATAATATTCCCCTTTTCCATGTCCATCGCCAATAACACGCCAAGCGAAGTGAGGCCAAATATCAGACAGACGATGTGTAGCCACTCCATCATGCTCCACACCTGGAAGATAGCACTGGAGAAGGGAGGCAGGTTAGTATCCGACCTTTTACAGTAGTGGAGATGGACTCAATTTACAGTGATGTAGGTGGACCCAAGCACTTCGCCCCTCCACTTTAACTGCTGTGGGGGTGGTAAGGAGAACTTGGAAGGGCCCATCCCATCGCGGCTCCGACCCCTTCCTAGTCCAATTTTTGACCATGACATAACTACCGGGCTGGACTGAAAGTGAGCTAGGTACTGGGGGCAATGGCTCGTGAGCCGCGCGGACTTGGCCATGGATATCCTTGAGCACTTGCGTAAGGGCCAGAACATAGGTGGTCATTTCTTCAGTCATCTGATGAAACTGAACCCGTCTGGGAACCTGCAGGCTCCAAGGAGTTCTAAGAGGCCTGCCATAGAGAATCTCGGCGGGAGAGAGCCGGGCTGGTCCCGCAGGTGTAACCCGCAGCTGGAAGAGGGCAACGGGGAGCAACTTAAGCCATGTCAGTCCCGTGTCTGCTCTTAATTTAGCCAATTTAGTTTTGAGGGTCTGATTGTGTCTCTCAACCAACCCGGCTGCCTGCGGTCTGTAAGCACAGTGTAACTGCTGGCGTATGCCCAACTGGGAGCAAAACTCCTTGTTAATTTGTCCAATAAAATGAGGCCCATTATCAGAACTTAACTGAGCTGGTATACCGTACCGGGGAATGATTTCCCTCATCAAGACTTTAACCACAGTAGCAGCTTTATTATCGATAGTCGGATACGCCTCGACCCATCTGCTGAACACATCCACAATGACCAAAACATATTTGTAACATTGACACCTTTCCAACTCAATGTAATCCATTTGGAGCGTCTCAAAGGGACCACTGGGCAACGGGGTTTGCCCCCTTCCCACAAGGGATACCTTTTCCGGTGTTATATTGCTGACAAATCAAACACCGATTACTGATACTTTGGGCCAACCCCTGCATTTTAGGGTGCCACCAAGTGTCCAGCAACAAAACACTAGTCCCCCGAGCCCCACAATGAGTTGCAAAGTGTACACATTCGATGACCCATAAAGCCAGCACATCAGACATACAAGTCTGATGTGCAGGCGTGGTCCATAAAGAGGAAACAGAATCATATGTACAACCTAACCGTTTCCACATTTGTTTATCACTCTCAGGAGCGTCCTCCTGTAACCTTATGACGTCTTGGATGGTTGGCATTGGCTTGTCAGAAGTAGACACATTCATAGTAGATCGTTTAGTCTGACTTAACATTTTAGGCACCATCACTTGCTGAATTTGTGCGGCTGTGCGCGCTGCACAATCTGCTCGTTCATTACCAACGTCAACTGGGGTTGTACCATTCGTGTGGGCAGCGCATTTAATAACGGAAATCTGCGCTGGCAGAAGGAGGGCCTGCAGTAGGTCATTAACTAAACCCCGGTTGGATATTTCTGTGCCAGCCGAGGTAAGGAATCCCCTATTCTTCCAGAGTTGTCCGAAGTCATGAACTACCCCGAAAGCATATCGGGAGTCAGTGTAGATATTTACCCGGCGATCTCCCCCAAGTATACATGCACGGGTGAGGGCAAAAAGTTCGGCTTGTTGTGCTGAGTAAGGGGTCTGGAAAGCTGCTGCTTCTAAAATCAGACTATCCTGATCTATGATTGCATAACCGGACAGTCTCCGGCCAGTGGGGCTTATTAATGCACTGCCATCAACATACATAATCATGTCAGGTTGTTCTAACGGAATATCACTCAGATCGTCCCTTATTGTTGTAGTTTCCTGAATCAAGGCTAAACAGTCGTGACCAGGCGCATCCTCATGGACAGGGGGACCGCTAAGAAAACAGGCTGGATTGATAGTGGTACAATATTTAAATGTCAGACGTGGATTGTTCAAAAGGTATATTTCATACCTATTCTGACGAGCTGCGGTAAGATGCTGAGTCTGCAGTTGCCCCAATAGTGCGATTACCGAGTGGGAGCTATACACCATAATATCCTGTTGTAGAGTGATGTTGGCAGCAGCTTGCAAACTATTGTATATCGCTGCCAGGATCTGGGTGCAAACAGGGTGGCCCAACGCCACTGGGTCGAGTTTGGAAGAGTAATATGCTACGGGCCGGTGCTTGTCCCCATGTTTCTGAGTGAGTACCGCTGTTGAACATCCTTCCAGAACAGTACAGTATATCTGGAATGGTCGGTCGTATAGGGGCCTACCGAGGGCCGGTGCTTGTAGCAAGGCCTGCTTCAGGCAACGGAAGGCCTCGACTGCCTCGGTGGTGAGAGTAAAGTTTCCCTCTTTACTCGTGTAAGGTGTCAGCAGCTTTGTATAGACAGCGATGTTTGGTATCCACTGCCGACAATAATTCACCATACCCAGCCAATGACGAACCTCTTTGGCTATTGTAGGGGCAGGGAATTGGCATATTGGTTCAATCCTACTGGGGTCGAGACTTATTTCTGTGGCTGTAAGTAAAACTCCTAAGAACTTAACTTTTCTCTGAGCCACCAAGACCTTTGCTTGTGAAACAACATAACCCAACGAGGATAGGTGGTTCAGTAATTGGATCACATCATCCCTGTTACTGGGCTCGTCAGGACTTGCCACCAATATGTCATCTACATACTGCACTAGAGTGGAACCATGCTCCAATGTCAAGGCCTGGAGTTGGGTCTGCAAACATCTGGAGAAGAGTGTAGGTGAATTGACAAACCCCTGTGGCAGTCGGGTCCAGGTATACTGCTGCCCATTGTAAGTGAAGGCAAACAAATATTGACTTTCAGTCGCAAGTGGGAGGGCAAAGAAGGCGTGCTGAAGGTCAATTACGGCGAAGACCCGGGCTTGTGCTGGAATTTGAGCCAGTATGTGGGCAGGGTTAGGGACGAGAGCATGTAACGGCTGTGTGATGGCATTAATTGAACGTAAATCCTGTAATAATCGGTACTGGTCTGGTTTGGCTGGTTTAGGCACAGCAAGTATGGGGGTGTTACATTCTGATTGGCAAGGGACCAAAATACCCTGTTTCAACAGTTCTTGAATTAATTTATCTATTGATGGAGCAGCTTGAGATTTGAGGGGGTATTGCCGAATGGAAGGTAGCTTTGCATGATCCTTAATCATTACCTTGATAGGTGTAACATTTGTCTTTCCCACTTGTGATGGGTATTCCGCCCAGACCTGTGGATTGACATATTCCAACACATCATGTCCCCTGTGATGCTGCAGTCGAGTGTTAATCGTTTCAGGGACCTCAAAATATTTTATGGTAGTGCCGTCTGGCATGGCTTGAAGTGCGTAGTCTGTTGGATCTGAATGATCCACTGCCCTCCTGACCATTCGTCCCATATCCCTGGCATGGTACTGGTCATAGACCTGACGTGTAATATGAGGGCTTACCGAAGCTGACTGTGGCCATAAATGTGGTGATATTGTAACAAAATCGGCTGTACCTTCTTTTCCCGTGACTGTGGCTGTAACCTTGACTGGCCATTCGGTCTCAAGTAATGGCCGGTATTTGTCCTCCAACTCCCTGTTTCGTCCAGTTCTGTCATAGGCCAGGGTAACGTGATGCAGTGACTGTTCAATGTCTAACGTCCACCACTGGGGGGTGATAGAAATATAGCACTGTTGTCTCATCCTCCATGATGTAACCGTTACCCCCTCATCTCCGCATTCTAGCTGTAGCTGGAAGATACACAGTAAATCTCGGGCCAACAAGTTACAGTCCAATCCAGTAGTCACTACAAACTGATGTTCTGCAGACGTATTCTCGTAAGTGACTGTCACAGGTTCAGAAATAGGATACTCACACACCTGTCCTTGGAACCCTGATAATTGCTGCGTGTGGTCGGATATTGGTAATTTAAGTGTTGATTGCACAGAAGACATCGCTGCCCCTGTGTCGATTACAAATGAGTGATGTTGATCTCCTATCTGCAGAGAGATAATAGGTTCCCTGTCGGATTGGAGAGTCCTTATGGCTAAATTAGCTAGTCAATCCTGTGTTGGGAAAGGGTTTTCCTGGGAGAAGTCAGTGTATCTCATCTGTCCTCCCCTTGGTGGGTACCCTCTCCTTTGGGTCGGATAATCTCCTTCTACTGTCTGTCTTTTAAAGGGGCATTCCTGTTGCCAGTGATCTACACGGCCGCAATTAAAACATGCATTGTTCCCTCTATATCTGCCCCGGCCTCGTCTTCCAGTAGACCAATGGCCGCTCAGAGGGGGCTGCGGTTGTAGAGCTGTTGATTCATTCAGTGGACCATAAAAATGGGGTGAGGGTCCTTTTGGGTGGGTTTGGTATCCCCCTCTTCGCTGATCCACCCACCCAAAGTCACTATATTGGGGCTCCTGCTGGTAAACTACCATTTCTGCCGCTTGTTGGGGTCGCAGATCATCCTTTTTCATTACATACTCAGTCTTAGCCTTTGTAACTGAGCCTCCTTCTTGGCCTACACCCTCCTTCCAGTAAAATCTGACTGCCCTTGCCATCTGGGAAGGGTCGTTCTCCGTCCAATTCATGTTATTACATTTCACAGCAGTAACCACAGAAGGTGGTAGGCAATGCATTAACATAGCACAGTATTGAGGGGAATTCTGACCATTTTGATACAGCAAATCGCCTGACTGCCCCCGGTAGATTTCATTAAAACGCCCCAGAAATTCCTCTGGGTCTTCAGTCTTCTTAGGTTTTAGGTCTAAGATAACAGAAAGATTTATGGGCCTTTGAAATGTGCTATTCAACGCATTTAAGATCTGTGTCCTTCTATCGTCGTCTAACGCATAGGCCTGCTGGAGTGCGGCATGACTAGCATAATTCAGGTGGTTAAGACAATTGCGGTACTCTGCTGGGGTTAAAATCTGCTGAACTAGGGCCCAGAGGTCCCTTGAATCAGCTTGATAAATTGAGATAGTAGTTCTCAATGAATCCACAAAGGCAGCAGGAGATTTTTTCCTATCTGGGATTGTAGTCATAATAGCCATCATCTCACTGGGTGTCCATGGGAAGTAAACGTCTATTGTGGGGTTGGCAGCCGCCGTCCCTGGATCGGGGTTTCGCATCTTCCTAATCGGTAACTGTCTCCGAATGTCACCAGGGGGCACTCTAGCTATTTCCCCTGGTTGTTCCAAGACTTCAACGTCTCTCCCTGTCACTAGGGGGAGTTCTTTCTCTTCAACCGAAGTTGTTTCAGCTTTCTTTGTTCCCAACTCTTGTGATTTCTCCTTAGTTTGGGGAGACTTAGGTGATATGCTTAATTGTTTCTGGTGAGCTTCAAGCCCCTCTCTTGCTGTCCGAGATCTTGTCCTAGAGCTAACTGGGCTTGTGGGACAAAGTTCCTTTTGCTCTTTCAGTTGTGAAGTTGGTAAATCAGGACCCACACTATCACCCAAAAGGGCTTGAGTTTCTGGCATATTTGAAATCTGGGGAGCAATGGCTGGGTATATATTATTGTACTCTGGTGGTTCTGGAATGAGCGCAGACCATACTATGGGTGCAGATGGAATTTCTACTGACTTTTCCGACTTATTGAATTTTTCTTCTTCTGACAATTCAAGGCCAGCCATTGAACTACGTAGTTCACCTCTTGTGTGACCCGGGTCCTTCCTGTCTCTATTTGCTCTTTTTTTAAATGCACATTCCTTTTTCAAGATCTGTAATGTTTTTAGGTTACCCTGTTCACTAATTGAAATCCCCATTTTAAGTGCGTTATCCTGCCAGCTGGACAACATAATCTTATCTTTTTCCTCTTGACAATATTGCCTCCATAATCCAATTAATTCTTTAGTTTTCATACTTTGATTTTCTTTCCATATCAGTCCCTGGATTTTCTTAACCATTTCTAGGTCTTTGGTTCCCCCTAGTGGCCATTCATCTCCCATTTTAGTTCTTAACTGTGCTGACAATTTTCTAAAGTCCTTAGCTTTGTCCGGATACTTATCACATAATATTTGCAGTGGCATGCCTGGATCATTTGTGCTATCCAAGGAATTTCCCATAATCTCAACTAGTCCTTGGAACTGCGTTTTTCCGCCACTACAGTCCAAGGAAAATTCTTTAACTTAATCAACTATATTTTTAACACACAGACATATAGAGGTGAATCATTTGTTTCAATTTCAAATGTTACATCTACCTCTCATAACATAACCCAACCGAATTAACTTACAAATACAGTTGAACCATTTATATTTTAAATGTTCCATCAACAGTACAGCCTACCCCAGCCGAATTAACTCACAATTAAAGTTGAACCATTTATCTTAAATGTTCCATCAACAATATAGCCTTCCCCAGCCGAATTAACTCACAATTAAAGTTGAACCATTTATCTTAAATGTTCCATCAACAATATAGCCTTCCCCAGCCGAATTAACTCACAATTAAAGTTGAACCATTTATCTTAAATGTTCCATCAACAATATAGCCTTCCCCAGCCGAATTAACTCACAATTAAAGTGCTTATCCCCAGACTGACCTGTGATTTCGTCGAGGCGGTCTTTCTGTGCCAACCGCGAGTGACCAGACTAATCAGACGATAAGAAGAGGGGAACAATCAATGCTGGTCGTTTTCCATTTCTACATAGAGGGCCCTTTGTTCCCCGTCCTCCTGTTCATAATCAGTCTAATTCTGATTTCGCAGTTGGATCAGGATCGCCCTGAGAAATCCCGGGTTTCGGCACCAAATGTTGATCTCCAAATTTCTTTCTCTGTCAGTCTGGCCTCAATAAAAGTTGAGACGGATTCGCACGTAAACAGAAGTTATTTATTTAGCTTGCAAGCTTAATCATCTTACAGAAATGTAAAAGGACATCCAGCCTCTTACACTCCAGAAAAACGACTGACTAAAAGACAAAGGGATCTCTGCAAAATCAATTCAAATGGTATCAAGTTTCACATACTCGACGGACATAGGTCAGCCTATGTCCCTCCTGACCTGTTTAATCTATTCTGATTGGCTCACTTCCAATCCCTTTCTCTGGCCCCTATCAATGCAGCATCACTCTCATAGACACACCTCTTCCTGCTTTTTCCATGCGGTCTCAAATTCCTTTGTCCCTAACTGCAAGAATCAAAGTGGCTTATTTCTACATTACATTAACTAGTATCTCTAAAGTAACTATTTTATATCACATTCGTCATGTTCAGGACGTGGGTTGACACTGTTAGGGTTATCGTTTGGATTTATGTCAACTGAGGTCTTCCTGCTCAGATTGATGTGAACAAAACCATTACACTATTTCTAAGAACAGCAGGGGAGTTACATAGAACATAGAACAATACAGCGCTGTAGAGGCCCTTCGGCCCACGATGTTGCACCGAAACAAAAGCCATCTAACCTACACTATGCCATTATCATCCATATGTTTATCCAATAAACTTTTAAATGCCCTCAATGTTGGCGAGTTCACCACTGTAGCAGGGAGGACATTCCACGGCCTCACTACTCTTTGCGTAAAGAACCTACCTCTGACCTCTGTCCTATATCTATTACCCCTCAGTTTAAAGTTATGTCCCCTCGTGCCAGCCATTTCCATCCGCGGGAGAAGGCTCTCACTGTCCACCCTATCTAACCCCCTGGTCATTTTGTATGCCCCTATTAAGTCTCCTCTCAACCTTCTTCTCTCCAACGAAAACAACCTCAAGTCCATCAGCCTTTCCTCATAAGATTTTCCCTCCATACCAGGCAACATCCTGGTAAATCTCCTCTGCACCCGCTCCAAAGCCTCCACGTCCTTCCTATAATGCGGTGACCAGAACTGTACGCAATACTCCAAATGCAGCCGAACCAGAGTTCTGTACAGCTGCAACATGACCTCCTGACTCCGGAACTCAATCCCTCTACCAATAAAGGCCAACACTCCATAGGCCTTCTTCACAACCCTATCAACCTGGGTGGCAACTTTCAGGGATCTATGTACATGGACACCTAGATCCCTCTGCTCATCCACACTGTCAAGAACTTTACCATTAGCCAAATATTCCGCATTCCTGTTATTCCTTCCAAAGTGAATCACCTCACACTTCTCTACATTAAACTCCATTTGCCACCTCTCAGCCCAGCTCTGCAGCTTATCTATATCCCTCTGTAACCTGCTACATCCTTCCACACTATCGACAACACCACCGACTTTAGTATCGTCTGCAAATTTACTCACCCACCCTTCTGCGCCTTCCTCTAGGTCATTGATAAAAATGACAAACAGCAACGGCCCCAGAACAGATCCTTGTGGTACTCCACTTGTGACTGAACTCCATTCTGAACATTTCCCATCAACCACCACCCTCTGTCTTCTTTCAGCTCGCCAATTTCTGATCCACATCTCTAAATCACCCTCAATCCCCAGCCTCCATATTTTCTGCAATACCCTACCGTGGGGAACCTTATCAAACGCTTTGCTGAAATCCATACACACATCAACTGCTCTACCCTCATCTACCTGTTCAGTCACCTTCTCAAAGAACTCAATAAGGTTTGTGAGGCATGACCTACCCTTCACAAAGCCATGCTGACTATCCCTGATCATATTATTTCTATCTAGATGATTATAAATCTTGTCTCTTATAATCCCCTCCAAGTCTTTACCCACTACAGACGTGAGGCTCACCGGTCTCTGCTCCCCTTTTTGAACAAAGGGACCACATTTGCTATCCTCCAGTCCTCTGGCACTATTCCTGTAGCCAATGATGACATAAAAATCAAAGCCAAAGGTCCAGCAATCTCTTCCCTGGCCTCCCAGAGAATCCTAGGATAAATCCCATCAGGTCCCGGGGACTTATCTATTTTCAGCCTGTCCAGAATTGCCAACACCTCTTCCCTACGTACCTCAATGCCATCTATTCTATTAGCCTGGGGCTCAGCATTCTCCTCCACAACATTATATTTTTCCTGAGTGAATACTGAAGAAAAATATTCATTTAGTATCTCGCCTATCTCTTCAGACTCCACACACAATTTCCCATCCCTGTCCTTGACTGGTCCTACTCTTTCCCTAGTCATTTGCTTATTCCTGACATACCTATAGAAAGCTTTTGGGTTTTCCTTGATCCTTCCTGCCAAATACTTCTCATGTCCCCTCCTTGCTCGTCTTAGCTCTCTCTTTAGATCTTTCCTCACTACCTTGTAACTATCCATCGCCCCAACTGAAACTTCACACCTCATCTTCACGTAGGCCTCCTTCTTCCTCTTAACAAGAGATTCCACTTCCTTGGTAAACCACGGTTCCCTCGCTTGATGCCTTCCTCCCTGCCTGACCGGTACATACTTATCAAGAACACGCAGTAGCTGATCCTTGAACAAGCCCCACTTATCCAGTGTGCCCATCACTTGCTGCCTACTTCTCCACCTTATCCCCCCCAAGTCACGTCTAATGGCATCATAATTGCCCTTCCCCCAGCTATAACTCTTGCCCTGCAGTGTATAATTTTCCCTTTCCATCATTAATGTAAATGTCACCGAATTGTGGTCACTGTCCCCAAAGTGCTCTCCTACCTCCAAATCCAACACCTGGCCTGGTTAATTACCCAAAACCAAATCCAACGTGGCCTCGCCTCTTGTTGGCCTATCAACATGTTGTTTCAGGAAACCCTCCTGGACACACTGTACAAAAAACGACCCATCTATTGTACTCGAACTATATCTTTTCCAGTCAATATTTGGAAAGTTAAAGTCTCCCATAATAACTACACTGTTACTTTCGCTCTTATCCAGAATCATCTTCGCCATCCTTTCCTCTACATCCCTAGAACTATTAGGAGGCCTATAAAAAACTTCCAACAGGTTGACCTCTCCTTTCCTGTTTCTAACTTTAGCCCATACTACCTCGGAAGAAGAGTCCCCATCTAGCATCCTCTCCACCACCGTAATACTGCTCTTGACTAGCAGCGCCACACCTCCCCCTCTTTTTCCTCCTTCTTGGAGCTTACTAAAACACCTAAACCCCGGAACCTGCAACATCCATTCCTGTCCCTGCTCTATCCATGTCTCCGAAATGGCCACAACATCGAAGTCCCAGGTACCAACCCATGCTGCCAGTTCCCCTACCTTGTTTCGTATACTCCTGGCATTGAAGTAGACACACTTCAAACCACCTACCTGAACACTGCCCCCCTCCTGCGATGTCAAATCTGTGCTCCTGACCTCTATACTCTCATTCTCCCTTACCCTAAAACTACAATCCAGGTTCCCATGCCCCTGCTGCATTAGTTTGTTTTTAAAGTGTTTTTAAAGGACAGACTTACCTCCCAGCAGCCACTTCCGCACAGCGCCCGCTGAAACTGACTAACCAGCCATCGCCATTCCCGCCGAAATCGACTGGCCTGCCCCTGCAAAGACAAGTGTTTTTAAAGGACAGACTTACCTCCCAGCAGACACTTCCGCACTGCTCCGGCTGAAGCTGACTCACCAGCTGTTCTCCCGGCGAAATCGACTGGCCAGCCCCTGCAAAGACAAGTGTTTTTAAAGGACAGACTTACCTCCCAGCAGCCACTTCCGCACTGCTCCCGCTGAAACTGACTCACCAGCTGTTCTCCCGCCGAAATCGACTGGCCTGCCCCTGCAAAGACAAGTGTTTTTAAAGGACAGACTTACCTCCCAGCAGCCACTTCCGCACAGCTCCCACTGAAACTGACTGACCAGCCAGCTCCACTCCCGCCAAAATCGACTGGCCTGCCCCTGCAAACACAAGTGTTTTTAAAGGACAGACTTACCTCCCAGCAGCCACTTCCGCACTGCTCCCGCTGAAACTGACTCACCGGCTGTTCTCCCGCCGAAATCGACTGGCCTGCCCCTGCAAAGACAAGTGTTTTTAAAGGACAGACTTACCTCCCAGCAGCCACTTCCGCACTGCTCCCGCTGAAACTGACTCACCAGCTGTCTCCCTCCGAAATCGACTGGCCTGCCCCTGCAAAGACAAGTGCTTTTAAAGGACAGACTTACCTCCCAGCAGCCACTTCCGCACTGCTCCCGCTGAAACTGACTCACCAGCTGTTCTCCCGCCGAAATCGACCAAAATTACCGGCAATGTTCTGCTCAATAAATAACTGTCATTTCATGAATTACCAACACATGATTGTTTAAAGTAGATTTATTTATGTTCAGGATGTGGGTTGACACTGTCAGGGTTATCGTTTGGATTTATGTCAACTGAGGTCTTCCTGCTCAGATTGATGTAAACAAAACCATTACACTATTTCTAAGATCAGCAGGGGAGTTACCCGCAATGTTCTGCTCAATAACTACCTTTGCATCAACATCTCAACCAAACCGATTACAGGTAATTAGAACATAGCTCATTCTTTTTAAATGTAAAATAGGTATTTCACTTCCAGCATTACAACTGTGGCTACATTCCAAAACACATTTTGTTCAACATCCAAGTCTCCTGAAGATTGTCCAAAGGGCTTTAATTGGGCCAAAGGTCTTTGCCTGATTAAAAAATGCCAGATGATATATTTAGTTTGTTCCAATCTCTATTGTTGGATTTCGTGAGTGACAAATGTCATGGGCAGGATTCCCCGCTGGCTGACGCTAAATCGGGAAACGCGATTGGGCAGACAATATGTTTTGACGCTGAAATTGTTGCGGGTTCGAAGCAACAGGAGGGGCGGAAGGCAATACTTCAAATCCTGAAAGAGTTTGGAACCTTTTCGGGTGACAAACTTAACCTGGGCAAAAAAGAAGCATTTCCAGTGAACTCAAACGGGGAGGGGCAGAGTTGGAGGGGCTCCCGTTTAAAACGGCCCAGAAAAGATTCCGTTACCTGGGGATCCAGATAGCCAGAGACTGGACACATATCCACAAGTGGAACCTGACCAGCCTGGCGGAGGAACTAAGAAAAGCCCATCAAAGGTGGGGCTCACTCCCACTCTCCCTGGCGGTGAGAGTGAAGACTATTAACATGAACGTTTTGCCATGGATCCTCTTCCTGTCTAGAACCATACCGATCTTTGTCCCCAATGCCTTTTTCCTAAATGTAGACAGTCTAATCATGGCGTTTGTGTGTGTGTGTACGGCGGGGGGGGGGGTCCTAAGAACCCGCGAATTCCCAAACCGACACTGCAAAGAAGGAAAATCAAAGCATGGAGGAACTACAGCAACTGTTCATTCCTGTCTGGCACACAAGCAAAGGGGGTAAGAGGGACAATCCATGGCTTACAAAGGAAATTAGAAATAGTATCCAATACAAGGAAGCAGCATACAGATTGGTCAAGAAAAATAATAGGTCTGAGGATTGGGAGCAGTTTAGAATTCAGCAATAAAGGACGAAGGGGTTGATTAAGAAGGGGAAAGTACAGTTCAGAGGAAGCTTGCAGGGAACACAAAGAGTGACACTAAGAGTTTCTTCAGATATGTGAAGAGAAAGAGATTGGTAAAGAGAACTTTAGGCCCCCTACAGACAGAAACAGGGGAATGCATAATAAGGGACAAAGAAATGGCTGAGCAATTGAATACATACTTTGGCTCTGTCTTCATAAATGAAGACACAAAGCAGATCCCAGAAATGTTGGCGAATGAAAGGTTCAGTGAGAGGGAAGAACTGAAGGAGATCAACATTTGTAGAGAAATGGTGTTGAGAAAATCTGATGGGATTGAAGGCAGATAAATCCCCAGGGCCTGAGAATCTGCATCCCAGAGTACTTAAGGAGATGGCTCTGGAAATAGTGGATGCATTGGTGGTCATCTTCCGGGATTCTATAGACTCTGGAACTGTCCCTGCAGATTGGAGGGTAGCTCACGTCACTCCGATATTCAAAAAGGGAGGTAGAGAGAAATCAGGGAATTATAGACCGGTAAGCCTAACATCGGTAGTGGGTGGAAAATGCTTGAATCCATTATCAAGGACTTTATCGCAGTACATTTGAAAAGCAGTGGCAGGATCAGTCAGTGTCAGCATGGATTTATGAAGGGAAAATCATGCTTGACAATTCTGTTGGAATTCTTTGAAGAGGTAAGCAACACAGTTGACAAGGGGGAGCCAGTCGATGTGGTATATTTGGACTTTCAGAAGGTGTTTGACAAAGTCCTGCGTAAGAGATTATTGTGCAAAATTCAAGCTCATGGGATTGGGGGAAATGTATTGAGGTGGATAGAAAATTGGTTGGCAGAGAGGAAACAAAGAGGAGGCATTAATGGGTCCTATTCAAATTGGCAGGCTGTAACTAGTGGGGCACCACAGGGATCGGTGCTGGGACCCCAGCTATTCACAATATATATTACTGATTCGGATGAGGGAACAAAATATAATATTTCAAAGTTTGCAGATGATACCAAATTAGGTGAGATGGTGAATTGTGACGAGGGTGCAGGAATCCTACAGCAAGATCTGGAGAGGTTGGGCGAGTGGGCAAACCAATGGCAGATGCAGTATAATTTGGATAAATGTGAGGTTATTCATTTTGGAAGCAAAAACAGGAAGACAGATTACTACCTGAATGGTTGTAAATTGGGAGAGGGGAGTGTGCAGCGGGACCTCGGTGTCCTTGTGCACCATTTGCTGAAGGTAAGTATGCAGGTGCAGCAGGCGGTAAAGAAGGCTAATGGTATGTTGGCCTTTATTGCAAGAGATTTAGAGTATAGAAGCAAGGATGTGTTGCTGCAATTGTACAGGGCCTTAGTGAGGCCACTCTTGGGGTATTGTGCAGTTTTGGTCTCCTTCTCTGAGGAAGGATGTTCTTTCTCTCGAGGGAGTGCAGCGAAGGTTTACCAGACTGATTCCAGGGATGGTGGGACTGTCAGATGAGGAGAGATTAAATAGGTTGGGATTGTTCTCGCTGGAGTTCAGAAGAATGAGGGTGATCTCATAGCGACTTATAAAATTCTAACAGGATTAGACAGGGTAGATGCAGGGAAGATGTTACCAATGATGGGTGTGTCCGGAATCAGGGTTCACAGCCTGAGGTTTCAGCGTAAACCATTTTGGACAGAGATAAGGAGACATTTCTTCACACAAAGAGTGGTGAGCCTGTGGTATCCATTGCCACAGGAAGTAGTTGATGGTGAAACTGTGAACATATTCAAGAGGCAGCTGGATATGGCACTTGGGGAGAATGGGATCAAAGGCTATGGGGAGAAAGCAGGATTAGGCTATTGAGTTGGATGATCAGCCATGATCGTGATGAACGGTGGAGCAGGCTCGAAGGGCCAAAAGGCCTCCTCCTGCTCCTATCTTCTATATATCTATGTATCTAAAGGGAGCTTGGCCTTATCAAACCTACAGTACTACCACTGCGTATTTGTCAATCAGGCAAAGACATTTGACCCCATTAACGGCAGAAAGAGTCCAAGAACCCGGCGCTGACTGGGTACAGATGTAGGCGGCTTCATGTAAAGCAATGACCCTCTGGGCCCTGGCTACAGTAGCACTCCCATACCCTCAACAAGACATTCAACGAGCCCAGTGGTAGAGGCCACACTGAGAATGTGGACCCAGCTGAGAAAACACTTCGGGATAACTAAAATGTCCCCCATTGCCACCATCTGCGTCAATCACAGATTCCCCCAGCCATGCTAGATACCACCTTCAAAAGGTGGAGGCGGGACGGGGGCACACTTACAGTAAGGCGACACCAGATGAACTGACAAGGAAGTGGAAATGAGCAAATGGACAGGAATTGAGACAGCTCCAAATAAAACACTTCCTCTGCAAAGAGACTGTAGTAACCACATTATTAGAGGGCCTGATAGGCACAATAGCGAGAATAGGGGGGGGGGGGGGTGCGGGGGTTATGTGGGAAAACATACGGACAGTTACTGGACATGGCCCAAACACCACTGGACGAGACCAACAAAAATGGGAGGACTAACTGGGGACAGAGGTGGGATGGGGACCCTGGAGTGAAATACTGAGCAGGGCTAACTCCACCTCCTCCTGTGCCTAATGCAGCTCAAAGTGGTGCACAGAGCGCACCTGACCAGAACGCGAATCAGCAGGTGGAGGATAAATGTGAATGGTACGAGACGGGCCCGGCCAACCATACCCATATGTTTTGGGCTTGTCCCAAACTTGCTGGGTTCTGGATAGCCTTCTCGACGTGATGTTCAAGGTTGTGGGGGTGAGGTTGAAGCCATGCCTGTTCGTGGCAATCTTCGGGGCATTGGAGCAGCCAGAACTACTCATGGGGAAGAGGGCCAACGCCCTTGCTTTCGCTTCCCTAATTGCATGCCAGAGAATCCTGCTCAGCTGGTGATCAGCAGCACCACCGACATCTGCCGACTGGCTCGCTGACCTTTCGGAATTTGTCCACCTGGAGAAGATTAAGTATGCCATCTGGGTGTCAGAGGAAGGCTTCCTGGATACTTAGGGGCAGATTGTCGCCCTGTTCGAAAACCTGTTCGTGATCAACAACGAGGAGCAGGTTAAGAATAAAAAAACAAGATATTCAATGAACCAAGGGACTGTGCAGCCGAGTGGAGGGGGCGGGGGGGAGTGGAAGTGGGGGGGAGGGGGGGGGGGGCGGGGTGGGAGGGGAGACATAAGGGAGGAAAGGAAGGGGACGGGACAGGGAGGGGGGTGGAACTATAGACTGGTCCAGAGGTGGCGAAATGAATAAAGGGTCAATTAAACAAAGGGCAAAATAAAGCTCTTTGCACAATAAAGTAAATTAGTGTGGGTAAGGAAAATGTGATGTATATATACAATTGTGCGAATTGTACAAATATGCGAACTGCCAATAAAAAGCTTAAGAAAAAAGAAATTGTTGCGGGCGCCTGTTTCACACCAAATCGCAATTTTCCTGTGACCTGACAGCAGCATTGACGTGTTCTACTCTGCACGTACAGTAAAAACTGTTGGCAAATCATTAGCGGGCCCGACCCGGTATTCCCCAGGGCCTCGGGAATTTTCCACCTCCGCTCGGAGGAACTCCTGATGACGAGATTCACTTGTGAACCTCAAGGAACAGATGTCGTGGCTGATGAGGGAGAGAGAAGTAAGACATGCAGACATTCACCCACAAGCTGCTTGCCCTGACACTAGCAGGGCTGGTTGGGGTGGGATGTCCCTACATGGGCCGAAGGGGTGGTAATGGAGGGATGATACGTGGGTTGGGGTGATCCCCGACGGGACTGGGGCAGTGTCCAGGCACACACCGTCATTGACGAGGACTGCAAGGCAGCCATATTGCTGCACACCCCACTGAACACTTACCTTGACTTTCGTTCTGTAGGAGTAATACCGGCGGTATAGGTGCCCTCACCCCTCAGCAACAGAGCCCCATCCTCTTCCATACCCCCCAACCGGATGCCAGCCAGGAGCAAAGCACAACAAAGCCCTCTACAGGTGTGCACAAGACGGGGCCGCGGAGCGCACCACTGGCATGGGCAGCGCCAGCTGACAGTACCCCCGGGAGCAGGGATGGCCGCTAAGGACAGAGGCCCCCACAGTGTCGTGCACTGGCAGAGTTAGGGATGTTGGGATTGGGGAGGGGGGAACAGGGCACATATGGGGGCAGAGTCTACAGTGCCATCCGGGGCCACTGCATAGCCTGGTAGACATGGTTGGGCACGGTAGTCCGCACTATACTCACATGTTGGCATTTCACCCCCTGCAGAGAATGGACATTGGAATTTAAAGAGCAATGGTGGCCTTCGCTGTACGTGCTAGAGCCTCCTCGAGGCAATATTACAATAAATATGGGGGACTTCAATATGCAGGTGGACTTGGAAAACCAGGTTGGTAGTGGACCCCAGGAAAAGGAATTTGTGGAATGTCTAAGAGATGGTTTTTTGGATCTGCTTGTGACAGAGCCTACTAGGGAACAGGCAGTTCTGGATTTGGTGATGTGTAATGAGGCAGACTTGATTAGAGAACTTAAGGTGAAGGAACCCTTCGGGAGCAGTGACCACAATATGATAGAATTTACCCTGCAGTTTGAGAGGGAGAAGCTGCAATCAGGTGCAACTGTATTACAATTAAATAAGGGTAACTAAAAGACATGAGCGAGGAGCTGGCCAGAGTTGATTGGAAAAGGAGACTTGCAGAGAAGACAGTGGAACAGCAATGGCAGGAGTTTCTGGGGGTTATTTGGGGGGCACAGCAGAAATTCATCCCAAGCAGGAGGAAACATGCAAAGGGTAAGGACAAGGCATCCAAGGTTGACAAGGCAAGTCAAGGACAGCATAAAAGCAAAGGAAAAAGCATACAGAGTGGCGAGGATCAGTGGCGAGGGAAGCTAGAGGATTGGGAATCCTTTTAAAGCGAGGAGAGGACAACTAAAAAAGCAATTAGGGGAGAGAAGATGAAATATGAGTGCAAGCTAGCTAGTAATATAAAAGAAGATATGAAGAGCTTTTTTCAATGTGCAAAAGGTAAGCGAGAAGCAAAAATAGACATTGGACCACTGGAAAATGTGGCTGGAGAAGTAATAATAGTGTTAGAACCTGGCTAAGTATTACGGGCTGCGGACTATTGCATATCCCACAATCCTTAGTGAGTATGAGCTCCCCCAGTAAGTGGGCGGAGAAATCATTAGCAGAGTCACCTGTATAAATTAAGCTGGCCAGTGTGGACCCAGCTAGAGAGGAGAGAGTGCAATGGTGGAGTACTGCTGCTGTTGAGGTTAGTGTGAGGTTATGCATATTACAAGGAGGCAGGGAGGCATAGACTATTTTCGAAATGGGAAAATGCGTGGGTAATCAGAAACACAAAGGTCCTTGGGAGTCCTTGTTCACGAGTCTCTTAAGGTTAACATTCAGGTTCAGCCGGCAGTTAGGAAGGCGAAAGCAATGTTAGCATTCATGGCGAGAGGGCTAGAATACAAGACCAGGGATGTACTTCTGAGGCTGTATAAGGTTCGGGTCAAACCCCATTTGGAGTATTGTGAGCAGTTTTGGGCTCCGTATCTAAGGAAAGATGTGATGGCCTTGGAAAGATTCCAATGGAGATTCACAATAATGATCCCTGGAATGAAGAGCTTGTCGTATGAGGAACGGTTGAGGACTCTGGGTCTGTACTCGTTGGAGTTTAGAAGGATTAGGGGGGATCTTATTGAAACTTTCAGGATACTGCGAGGCCTAGATAGAGTGGATGGGGAGAAGATGTTTCCACCTGTCTGAAAAACGAGAAACAGAGAACATAATCTCGGACGAAATGGATGATCCTTTAAAACAGATGAGGAAGAATTTCTTCAGCCAGAGGGTGGTGAATTTGTGGAACTCTTTGTTGCAGCAGGCTGTGACAAAATAACTGAGTGTCCTTATGACAGAGATAGATAGGTGTTTGATTAGTAAGGGGATCAAGGGTCATGGGACGAAGGCAGGAGAATGTAGATGAGAAAAATATCAGCCATGATTGAATGGTGGAGCAGACTTCATGGGCCGAGTGGTATAATTCTGCTCCTATGTCTTATGGACTTAGGAGGAGGAAACTGCAGCAGTGGAGACTACTCCAGAGGAGGCAGCCGCCGAGAATGGGGAGCCTGCCACACAACAGGCAGGGGAGGAGGAGGAGGAAGTGCAAAGGAGGCCCGCATGAGGCCTCCTGTGTACCGGCAGTGCCTGTCATTCTAGGACCTGCTGGACCGGCATGCCGTCGATGACTTAGGCTGAGCAGGGGGACGCTGCAACATATCTGTCACACCTGGTACCAGTGGGGAATGGGGCAGGACACCCGCTCTTGGTGGTCATCAAGGTGGCGGTCACGCTGAACCTTTACACAATGGGGTCCTTCCCGGCACTGAATGGTGACCCATCTGGAATCTCGCTGATTCCAGATCTGCCCAGTTTGCTCAATACATCCATTTCAATGTGGACTGAATTCACCAAGATGCCTTGGCTTAGCCCAAACCCTACGAGCAACTGCAGATGACAGTTCACTTTATGGGCAGAAGGTAGCACAAGTGGATAGTACTGTGGCTTAACAGCACTAGAGTCCCAGGTTCGATTCCCTGCTGGGTCACTCTCTGTGCTGAGTCTACACGTTCTCCCCCTGTCAGCGTGGGTTTCCACCGGGTGCTCCAGTTTCCTCCCACAGTCCAAAGACGTGCAGGTTAGGTGGATTGGCCATGATAAATTGCCCTTCGTGACCAAAAAGCTTAGGAGGGCTTATTGGGTTACGGGTATCGGGTGGAAGTGAGAGCTTAAGTGTGACGGTGCAGACTCAATGGGCCGAATGGCCTCCTTCTGCGCTGTATGTTCTCTGTTCTATCCAAACCAAAAGGGGTTCCATTTGATGAAAGTGCAGCTGGTGTGTGACCATCAGATGTGCATCATGCATGTCTGTGCCCAATACCCATGTAGTCTGCATGACGATACATGGCACACTCGATACTGCCTGGCCACTTCAAAACATTTCCCCGGCTTGGGGCTGGCTCCTGGACTGCAGTCAGGGCTGAAGACGCCTTTCCAGAGGTCACAGACCGACATGGAGAGGCGTTACTACAACTCAAATGCAGCGACCAGGGGAGTGAAGTTATGGTTCAGGTGCCTGGAGGGTCCCAGGGCCTTTTCTTTGTTTTTTGTTTGTTCTTTGAAACAGGTCCAATTGATCCTCCAACTCTCCTATAATGCCCTAGCTTGACTCTGAGGTGCCCCCCCACCCTCAACTCCCTTGACTCCTGAATCGCATTAGCTTCCGAAAACTACCTGAGTGCGCATGTGCGATTCACCGCTGTGACTTTGCTTTGTCTATGTGACCTCACTGGTTGTTTCGCTCTCCTTTGTGACCTCGCTTCCGCAATGTGACCTTACTTCCCCCATAACTCTCTGTTCTACTCTGTGACCTCACTTCCTCTATATGACCTCACTTCTTGTACAACCCTCACTTCACTCTTTGACTCCATTCCATTCTGTGATGTTATTTCCTCTCTTTCCACCCCCTCCAATTCTTTTTGTTGTTTGGATACTCTAGTCCACGTTTTCATCCAAACAATGTGGAGCAATGAGGCACGTTCAATGGCAATGGGGACCTTAGGCACTGAGATGTTTTGACCTATATGAGAGCGGGAGGAAGGGTGGCTGGTATTTCCAATAGGGGGGGGGGGGATAATGAAGCCGAGGTGACTGGAGGGCTCCCTTTCCATTTGGTGAAAGTAATGGACTGATGGACAGTCCAAGAGACTAATGAAAGCTGATTGCTGAGACGAAGAAAGCTCTCTACCCAATATTTGGAAGTGATGATAGGTTTCTATACTCCATCATTAATTCAAGTTTAATGGTCTCACCCGATCTCGGTGATTCATTCCCCATTGACAGGCGCCTACTTAAACTGGATATAGAATGGGAAAAACCTGGAAACTCTCAATAATTCAGCTCCACCACTGTCTTGCTACTCTCCCCCCCTCCCCCCCCCCCCAACCCCAGCCACCACCACACCCAGTTCTTCCGCTGGAAATGTGAAATGAAACATTAACATTCTGCTAACTCTCAATGATTTTGCTCCCGAAAATGACAGGCTACTGCTCTCACTGGAGAACTGAAGTAAAATTTTAAAAAGTGAATCCTCAGTGATTCAGTTCAACCAATGACAGGGCCCATCCCCTCTGGATATGTGGAAGTAACTGCTGTGTTTGCTGCCAACACTGTACATGCTAATGTCATGCCAGGTAAATGGTCACGCTATCTATGTGGGTCAACATGCACAGGATGCATGTATGGTAATCACTTGACCAGCAGGAGGCGAATACATTGTGAATCGTAATGCTGGACTAACAGTAATGGACATTGGGAACACGGGTTAGGAGGGAAGGATTTGCAGATGGGTTGCTATTTAATTTTACCATTCTCATGAACTCTCCCTCACTATCTCAGCAATGTAACTGGTTTTTAAGTAGCATCAGTGACAATGAGGACATTTGGTAGACTCTCAAATGATTCAACTCTTCCCTTCCGAAGAATCCCTAGAATTCCTCAAGTGCAGAAGGAGGCCGTTCGGCCCATCGAGTCTGCAGTAACCATCCAAAAGAGGGCCCTATCTAGGCCCACTCCCCTGCCCGAGTATGTAACCCTGATCATTGATCATGGCCAATACACCGAACCTGCACATCTTTTGATTGTGAGAGGAAAGCTGTGCATGTAGAAAAATCCCACTCAGACACAGGTAGAACATGCAAACTCCACACAGTCACCCAACGTCGTAACGGAACCCGGGTTCTTGGCGCTATGTGGTAGTAAGGCTAACCACATGCCGCCTTGCATCCCTTGATTCAATGTATTGAACAATTGGAGCAAACATTCCTCAATTGCTTTCGGAACTTAGAACATAGAACATAGAACATTACAGCGCAGTACAGGCCCTTCGGCCCTCGATGTTGCGCTGACCTGTGAAACCACTCTAAAGCCCATCTACACTATTCCCTTATCGTCCATAGGTCTATCCAATGACCATTTGAATACCCTTAGTGTTGGCGAGTCCACTACTGTTGCAGGCAGGGCATTCCACGCCCATACTACTCTCTGAGTAAAGAACCTACCTCTGACATCTGTCTTATATCTATCTCCCCTCAATTTAAAGCTATGTCCCCTCGTGCTAGACATCACCATCTGAGGAAAAAGGCTCTCACTGTCCACCCTATCCAATCATCTGATCATCTATATGCCTCAATTAAGTCACCTCTTAACCTTCTTCTCTCTAACGAAAACAGCCTCAAGTCCCTCAACCTTTCCTCATAAGATTTTCCCTCCATACCAGGCAACGTTCTGGTAAATCTCCTCTGCACCCTTTCCAATGCTTCCACATCCTTCCTATAATGCGGCGACCCGAATTGCACGCAATACTCCAAATGCGGCCGCACCAGAGTGTTGTATAGCTGCAACATGACCGCATGGCTCCGAAACTCAATCCCTCTACCAATAAAAGGCAACACACCGTACGCCTTCTGAACTACCCTCTCAACCTGGGTGGCAACTTTCAGGGATCTATGTACATGGACACCGAGGTCTCTCTGCTCATCCACACTGCCAAGAACCTTACCATTAGCCCAGTACTCAGTCTTCCTGTTATTCCTTCTAAAATGAATCACATCACACTTTTCTGCATTAAACTCCATTTGCCACATCTCAGCCCAGCGCTGCAGCTTATCTATGTCCATCTGTAACTTTTAACATCCTTCCGCACTGTCCGCAACTCCACCGACTTTAGTGTCATCTGCAAATTTACTCACCCATCCTCCTCCAGGTCATTTATAAAAATGACAAACAGCAGTGGCCCCAAAGCAGATCCTTGTGGTACACCACTAGTAACTGGACTCCAGTCTGAACATTTCCCATCAACCACCACCCTTTGTCTTCTTCCAGCTAGCCAATTTCTGATCCAAACTGCTAAATCACCCTGAATCCCATGCCTCCGTATGTTCTGCAGAAGCCTACCATGGGGAACCTTATCAAACGCTTTACTGAAATCCATATACACCACATCAACCGCTTTACCCTCATCCACCTGTTTGGTCACCTTCTCAAAGAACTCTATAAGGTTTGTGAGGCACGACCTACCCTCCACAAAACCGTGTTGACTATCTCTAATCAAATTATTCCTTTCCAGATGATTATACATCCTATCTCTGAGAAAACTTTCCAAGATGTTTCCCACAACAGAAGTAAGGCTCACTGGTCTATAGTTACCGGGGTTATCTTCTTGAACAAGGGGACAACATTTGCTATCCTCCAGTCTTCTGGCACGATTCCTGTAGACAAAGATGACTTGAAGATCAAGGCCAAAGGCTCAGCAGTCTCCTCCCTAGCTTCCCATAGAATCCTAGGATAAATCCCTTCTGGCCCAGGTGACTTATCTATTTTCATACTTTCCAGAATTGCTAACACCTCCTCCTTACGGACCTCAAGCCCTTCTAGTCTAGTAGCCTGAATCTCAGTATTCTCCTCGACAACATTGTCTTTTTCCTGTTTGAATACTGATGAAAAATATTCATTTAGCACCTCTCCTATCTCCTCGGACTCCAAGCACAACTTCCCACTACTGTCCTTGATTGGCCCTACTCTTACCCTAGTCATTCTTTTATTCCTGACATATCTATAGAAGTCTTTAGGGTTATCCTTGATCCTACCTGCCAAAGACTTCTCATGTGCCTTCCTGGCTCTTCTTAGCTCTCTTTAGGTCCTTTCTAGCTAACTTGTAACTCTCGAGTGCCCTAACTGAACCTTCATGTCTCATCTTTATATACTTCTCTTGACAAGTGTTTCGACTGCTTTAGTAAACCACGGTTCCCTCACTCGATCACTTCCTCCCTGCCTGACAGGTACATACTTATCAAGGACACGCAGTAGCTGTTCCTTGAACAAGCTCCGCATTTCCATTGTGCCCATCCACTGCAGTTTTCCTCTCCATCCGATGTATCCTAAGTCTTGCCTCATCGCATCATAATTGCCTTTCCCACATATATAACTCTTGCCCTGCGGTATATGCCTATCCCTTTCCATCAGTAAAGTAAACGTAATCGAATTGTGGTCACTATCACCAAAGTGCTCACCTACCTCCAAATCTAACACCTGTCCTGGTTCATTACCCAGTACCAAATCCAATATGGCCTCGCCTCTCGTTGGCCTAGCTACATACTGTGTCAGGAAACCCTCGTGCACACATTGGACAAAAACGGACCCATCTAATGTACTCGAACTATAGCGTTTCCAGTCAATATTTGGAAAGTTAAAGTCCCGCATAACAACTACCCTGTTGCTTTTGCTCCTATCCAGAATCATCTTTGCAATCCTCTCCTCTACATCTCTGGAACTTTTCGGAGGCCGATAGAAAACCCCTAACAGGGAGACCTCTTCTTTCCTGTTTCTAACCTCAGCCCATACTACCTCAGTAGACGAGTCCTCATCAAACGTCCTTTCTGCCACCGTAATACTGTCCTTGGCTAACAATGCCACCCCTCCCCCTCTTTTACCACCTTCCCGGAGCTTACTGAAATATCTAAATCCCGGCACCTGGAACAACCATTCCTGTCCCTGCTCTATCCATGTCTCCGAAATGGCCACAACATCGAAATCCCAGGTACCAACCCATGCCGCAAGTTCACCGACCTTATTCCGGATGCTCCTGGCATTGAAGAAGACACACTTTAAACCACTTACCAGCCTGCCGGTACACTCCTGCAACTTTGAAAACCTAGTCATGACCTCACTACTCCAACCTCCTGTATACTGGAGCGTAATTCACATTCCCACGCCCCTGCAGAACTAGTTTAAACCCTCCCGAAGAGCATTAGTAAATCCGCACCCCCCCCCCCCCCAGAATATTGGTACTCCTCTGGTCCAGGTGCAGACCATCCCGTTTGTAGAGGTCCCACCGACCCCAGAATGAGCCCCAATTATCCAGAAATCTGAAACCCTCCCTCCTGCACCATCTCTGTAGCCACGTGTTCAACTCCTCTCTCTCCCTATTCCTCGTCTCGCTATCACGTGGCACGGGTAACAACCCAGAAATAATAACTCTGTTTGTCCTAGATCTAAGTTTCCACCCTAGCTCCCTGAATTCCTGCCTTACACCCCCATCCCTTTTCCTACCTATGTCGTTGGTACCTATGTTGGTACCTATCCCCTCCCCCTTAAGGATCCCGAAAACACGATCCGAGACATCACGCACCCTGGCACCTGGGAGGCAACACACCAACCATGAGTCTCTCTCGTTCCCACAGAATCTCCTCTCTATCCCGCTAACTATGCAGTCTCCAATGACTAATGCTCTAATCCTCTCCCCCCTTCCCTTCTGAACAACAGGGACAGACTCTGTGCCAGAGACCTGTACCCCATGGCTTAACCCTGGTAAGTCCCCCCCCCAACAGTATCTAAAGCGGTATATTTGTTACTAAGGGGAACGGCCACAGGGGATCCCTGTACTGACTGCTTCCTCCCAGCCCCTCTCACCGTCACCCATCTATCTTTATTCTTCGGAGTAACTACATCCCTGAAGCTTCTATCTATGACCAACTCTGCCTCCCGAATGATCCAAAGTTCATCCAACTCCAGCTCCAGTTCCCTAACGCGGTTTCTGAGGAGCTGGAGATGGGTGCATTTCTCACAGATGAAATCAGCTGGGACACTGACGGCGTCCCTCACCTCAAACATTCTGCAGGAGGAACATTGCACTACCTTCCCTGTCATCCCCTCTAGATAAAAAGAAAATAAGAAAGAGCTTACCTGTTATTCACTCCCCTTCTCAGCAAGCACTCACTCAGCAACCTTTGCGCCCCGCACGATAACACCTGAGGGAAAATAAATAAAAACTACTTACCAGTCACCAGCCAATCCCTTACCTGCATGCTGTGACGTCACGGTTCAACTTTCCACTTCTACCTGCCCTCGAGCCTTCCTCTTGATCCTTACAGCGGTTGGTTTTTTTTGGTTACAGGAGGGCGTCGGGAGGAAAACACTGGAGAAGTGTTTCGGGTTTAAGTGTCACTTGACAAGAGCTCCTCCACAAACCACCTCCAAGTTAGGGTGAGCACACGGACTTATGCAAATTTCCCCTGCAACGGCCAATCAGCAGCTCCGCTCTACTGCCCTCTGCTGGATGCTTGTCTTTACTTGAACAGCTAGGGTCTCTTGTTCAGGTACGCCTCCAAGTTAGGGCGAGCACACGGACGTACGCAAATTTCCCCTACAACGCCCAATCAACAGCTCCACTCATCTGCCCTCTGCTGGATGCTTGTCTTCACTTCAACAACTAGGGTCTCTTGTTCAGGTACGCCTCCAAGTTAGGGTGAGCACACGGACGTATGCAAATTACCCCTACAACGGCCAATCAGCAGCTCCGCTCTACTACCCTCTGCTGGATGCTTGTCTTCACTTGAACAGCTAGGGTCTCTTGTTCAGGTACTCCTCCAAGTTAGGGTGAGCACACGGACGTAGCAAATTTCCCCTGCAACGGCCAATCAGCAGCTCCGATCTACTGCCCTGTGCTGGATGATTGTCTTCATTTGAACAGCTAGGGTCTCTTATTCAGGTACGCCTCCAAGTTAGGGTGAGCACACGGACGTATGCAAATTTCCCCTACAACGGCCAATCAGCAGCTCCGCTCTACTGCCCTCTGCTGGATGCTTGTCTTCACTTCAACAGCTAGGGCCTCTTGTTCAGGTATGCCTCCAATTAGGGTGAGCACACGGATGTATGTAAATTCCCCCTACAACGGCCAATCAGCAGCACGCTCTACTGCCCTCTGCTGGATGCTTTTCTTCACTTGAACAGCTAGGGTCTCTTGTGCAGGTACGCCTCCAAGTCAGGGTGAGCACACGGACGTAGGCAAATTCCCCAACAAATGAATGTATCCACAGAGCATGACAACCACAAAAATAAATCCGGGACCATACAGAATAAACCATGAGCGTTGACCATAGAAGGATGAAATTGGCCGAAATAGCAAAGAGTACAAAGAACAAAGAACAAAGAAAAATTACAGCACAGAAACAGGCCCTTCGGCCCACCAAGCCTTCGCCGATCCAGATCCTCTATCTGAAACTGTCGCCTATTTTCTCAGGATCTGTATCCCTCTGCTCCCTGCCCATTAATGTATCTGTCTGGATACATCTGAAATGATGCTATCGTGCCCACCTCTACCACCTCCACCGGCAATGCGTTCCAGGCACACACCACCTTCTGCGTAAACAACATTCCACGCATATCTCCCTTAAGCTTTTCCCCTCTCACCTTGAACTCATGACCCGAGCAAAATGTAAAATGATGGATTTCTTTCGACTCTCTATTTCTGTGTCTCGGACTCTCCCCACTTTTGTGAGCCCGGAGTCTCCTGCGGGTTTGCTGGCCACTGAAATGTGCCTGACAGTGAAAACATTCAGCAGAAGAATCAGAACAAATGGGACACCCGGGGTTAAAATGTGGTGCAGGAATTCAATTGATGTCCAGGATGTAGACTGCATAATTTCATCACCTATCTCCCAGAACCAAGGGTTGTTCCCAACCTTATACCAAGTGCTTAACATAAAATACCAAAAAATGTTCTTTAAACAGCTCAGCGCTGTCACTGTTCCCAGAACCATAGCCGCATTTTTACGGTGCAATATTTGCTGCTCAACTTTGAACTACAAATGGCCACAAATTGATCAAAGGTGAAAGTGACAGTGAACCAGACAGAACAGTCAGTGGCTGCATAAAGCAGGACAGCGTGGATATTACACACACGGATGGGAAACAGTATATGATAAAACTGTTTCCGAAAGGTAATTGGAATGTGTCTCAATATCAGGCGAGGATAAGGGTCAGTAGATCGGCCACTGACATCGCTACCAGGTAACGGGTGACACATTTGGAGAGGCCACAGTCTTTTCGAATGAGCGTGACAATCGTGACTATGTTAACTGTGTGGAAACAGAATAAATAATGAAATTACCCACCAGTCTGGAGAAAATATTACCAGTTTGATGCAGGGGATATTGAGATTTTCAAATGTGCTACAGTATCCTTTGATAGATTGAAATTAATGGACCTGAAACATCCGACGAGAAGGCTCATGGAAAAATGGAATGAAATAGAGATTAGAAAAAGATGGAGGTGAGGAGGGAGGCGAAGTGTGAATACCAGAGAGGCGGGGTTAACAGTGGGACCCAGGGGTGCTGGATGATTTCAGGAGTGACGCGTTGGCCAGACGTGTTGATGGAGCCTGGTTGGAGGGGTGGGGGATGGCAGTAGAGCCGGGGTGGGAGGCTTTCAATCGAGACGAAGAAGTTGGGGAAATCGATGAATCACTCCTGGCTAATAGACAGTGTAGAGATGTGGAATAAGTTCTCCTTTTTCCAACTTTCATAATGATTGCAGAAAAATGGATTTCTCAGAAAGAGAGTTTGACCCCGCCTGTATTGTTGTTTCTGAGAACTGTCACAGCAAAAGGCGTTCTTGCAAACTTAAAAACCAAATGAGAGGAAAACTCTCAATTATCACAAAACCAGAAATGAAAATGTAGTAAACTCTCCCTCCTCATTCTCAAAGACATGTTGACAGGAAAAGGTAATTTCTACAAAATTAACCTGCACTTACATTATTCGAGAGTGAAAACATAGCACTTTATAAGTGGGTAGCACTGTTGCTTCACAGCGCCAGGGTCCCAGGTTCGATTCCCGGCTTGTGTCACTGTCTGTGAGGAGTCTGGACGTTTTCCCTGCCTCTGTGTGGGTTTCCTCCGGGTGCTCCAGTTTTCTCCCACAAGTCTGAAAGGCATGCTGGTACGTAATTTCGACATCCTGGATTCTCCCTCTGTGTACCCGAACAGGCGCCAGAGTCTGGCGACTAGGGACCTTTCACAGTAACGCCATTGCAGTGTTGGCAGCCTCCACCTCTGAGAAGGCATCCTCTAGTTCTCCATGTAAGTCTGGCAGTCGGTCCTTCTCCCTCAGGTGAGTCTCTTGTAGGAAGATTATGTCTGCCTTTAGGCTTCTTAGGTGAGCGAAGACTCAGGATCTTTTCACTGGGCCATTGGGTCCCCTTACGTTCCAGTAAACAATCCTGGTGGGGGTTTATGACCCCCCCCCCGTCCTGCGGGATCACCCATACTTTCCTGGTGGACCCCTGCACTCTGGCGGTTTCCCTTTGTTAGGGGGGTGTCCAAAATGGCCACAGTCGCCGCTCTCACCATGAGGTCAGGCCCCAGCGCTCCGGGGTTTCCCTTTGTCCAGGGGGCACCCAACATGGCCGCCAGCTATGCGTACGCCATGTGGCTGCGCCCCTGTACCCCGGGATCTCCCTTTGACCTGAAGCCTTCCCAAGTGGCTGTTTGTGGCCCCACCTTGGTTCCTCGCCCTGCTCCTTGCCCACCGAGGCCTCTGTTTGTGCTGCTGATCTACCTCACCCTTCTCATTGCTTCTCTTTTGTTCTGCGCTCTCCTCCGACTCCCCCCCCCCCATTAGTGCCCGTCCCTCTGTCCCCCCCCAGTCTCCTTCCCTCCCTACTGCCCCATCCCCCCGCTCTTTGTGCCAGGCCCTCCCTCTCCCATGAGAGGCGCACAGTGGCCCTTCTTTCTTCCTGCCCTCCCGTGTTGGCCCTCCTCGCTCGCATGGTGGCCCCCCTCCCAGTACTTCCCCTGCACTGGCCCTGTTTTACCTTCCACTTGCTAGCCCTTGTCTCGCCCTGATGTTCGCTTTTCTCACCGTCAGTTCCCTTGCTCCTCTGTCCCCCCCCCCCCACCAACATTGCATTGAGAGAAGAAATGAGCCCAGAAACGAGTCAGCACAGCACCGCGCAATACACCAAAGACGTGTGTACAGTTCATGATCTTGTTGTCTCTGTTTGCGGTCTGTCCTCTGTTCTTTGATCCGATTCTGCCATTCTTTTCCACCCCCATCACTTTCATGATGGCCGTTGCAGCTTTCCCCCCCCCTGTTTATTCGATCTAGCAAACTCCTCAGCCTCTGCTGGGGAGTTAAAATAAAGCTCCTTCCCCTCAAATGTTATCCAGAGTTTGGCCGGGAATAAAATCCCAAATTTCACATTACTTTTATAGCGTGCTGATTTGACCCTGTTGAACTCAGCCCTTCTTTTGGACACGTGCGCCCCAATGTCCTACTACACCCTTGTGATCTTCCCTTCCCATGTGCTCGATCTCGTCTGCCGGGCCACTTTTGGATTTTTTCCCCAGTCTTGGAACCCGCGCAGCTTTGCGATAATCGCTCTGGGCTGCTCCCCGGCTTTGGGCCTGGGTCGATGCGACCTGTGCATGCTGTCTATTTCTGGGGGGTTTGGAAATTTCTATATTCCCATTAGCTTGTCCAGCATTTGGAAGATGTATCCTGCTGGGTCTCTGCCCTCTATCCCCTCTGGCAGATCCACTATTTTAACATTCTGCCGCCTGTTCCTGCTCCACTGCTCCACTCGCCAGCTTTCCCGCTTCCTGGTTCGCCTGAACCTCCGCCTCGCCTCGGAGGGCGGTCTGCCTGCACCGCCGCAGCTCCTGACTTTTTCCTTCGCCTTCGCTGCTCCGTTCGCGAACGCCACCGGAGGTCCAGGTTTTGGATTAGTTGTCCAGTAGCATTATCTCAACTCCACTGCCTCGCATTGGTGCAGGTGCTCACTCACAGTGCTGTTCGAGAGCGAGTTCCAGGACTCCAACCCAGATGCTATGAAGAAATAGCCGATTATATTTCCAGGGCTGTGTGGTGACTGACTCAGAGGGAAACTTCCGCCTTTCCAGGTGATCGTGGCCATGGGTTTGGGCCGCACTGTCGAAGGAGCTGTGGCGAGTTTCTGCAGGGCATCTTGTAGATGGTACACATTGCTGCCACTGCGCGCTGACCGAGTGAGTATTGAAGGTGGTGCATTAGGTACCAAGCAAGAGAGATGGACGTGGCTAGGCTTTGGGTGGAGTCAGCAGGTGAGTTACTCTCCGCAATATTTCTAGCCATTTTGCTCTTTTTGCCACAATTGTTGTTGCGGGTCCAGTTACGTTTCTGATCAACGGCCACTCCTGGAATAGTGATAGAGGCGATAACGTGTCTGAGTAGCTTACTTTGGAATGAGGTGAAGTCTTCAGAGAGAGAGAGAGAGAGAGAGAAAAAGTGCAGACCAGATACATGAGAGTGGTTCCGGGGATGAGGAGCCTACACGCTGGGCACTCGCCATCTTGTGGCACAGCTCCCGTTGCGTCCCAAGGGATCGCTTCCCTCACTCCTCCTGTGGGACGGACACTGGTCACCTGAGGCAATCCCACTCCAACAACAAGGCTTGCGATTTATCGCTGGCGCGAATCCTCCAGTCAGTTGCTGAGAAACATAGAGCAAGGATTACAGCAAACATGCATTAATAGAGCCAAACAACCAAACATATAATCAGTGACCGCCCTACACATAAGAAGATATGAATTAGCAGTGGGCCGTTCGGCCCTTCCTGCAGCATCCACATTCCATAAGATCATGCCTGATCTGATTTTGGTCTCAACTTCACATTCCCACCAACTCCCGATGATCAATTGTCGCACTTGTTCGTCAAGAAGCTAACTACGTGTGCCTTTAAAATACTCACAGAACCAGCCTCCAATGGCCTAGTCTGGGGAAGAGAATTCCGGAGAATTACGACCTAGTGATGGAGAAACATCTCCTCTCATCCATCTTAAATGGGTAACCCATTTTATAAACTGTGTGCCCTACGTTCTAGCCCACCTCCCACTGGCCGGAAGAGGAGATATCTTCACATCATCTTCCTTTTACAGTTCCCTCAGGATTGAGTACATACCAATAAGATCACATCTCATTCTTCTGAACTCAAATGAATACAGGCCCAACATTTTCTCATAGGGCCACACCTTCATCCCAGGAATCGGTCGACGAAAACATCTCTGAACATACGTCAAATGCAATTACGTCTTCGCTTAGTCAATCTTCACCCAAAGTAGCTGTCCTCCAAGAGGATAGTTGGCGTGTAGAATGGTGAACCACCCGTAAAGATGCAGTATGCGGGCTATCCATGGAGACTGGCGATGTGGGATGGTTTCAACAAACATGGCAGGCCCCCTGACAACACAGAGCAATGTCACAATGGCTTCCCACCGGACCGTGTAATGCAAGGAGGAAGAAGTCAAGAGTTTCAAGTTCATCATAATACACCATATCTTTGGAGTAATGTTGAACAAAAATACAGCTTCTTGTGAACATGACATTTTAGGTATGCAAGACTTGAGCAAGGAGAGAAGTTTTCAAATGTTCTACTGAATTTTGGGACTGGAAACATTCCATCTGCTCTAACTTTGAGCAAATAGGTATATCAGATGCGTGTGGAGCAATGTTAAAGAAAGTAATGGAAGAAGAAATACCTGTTCGAAACATCAAGATAAATTACATTAATGCTGATTGGTTAGTCGATGTGCTCTGTTAGCTCTAACTTCGAATAACTGTTCCCTTTCTTCATCTTGGTGCCTGTGACACATGGCCACTGTCGATTGAGAACCGAACAAATAATTCTACTTTGTGCATTTCCCCGAATCACTAAACTGTTCACCCATTTTCACCCATCTCTTTAACTGCAGTGCAGGTGAAACTCCATTAAAATGTATTGACACAAATAATTATATTTAGACATATGCATGTATTCAAATTAAATTGTGTTCGTTTCCTCTGACAAAAGTCATAAGAAATGTAATATGAGTATTGTAGTAACGGGATGGGGGCTGGTCTCGGATCAGGAGCAGGTAAATGGTGTATTTAAGACATTTTAACAAAATTGATATAGGTCGGAACATCCACGGGACGGGAAATATGTAGTTGGATTACTGGATGAGTTGGGATTTCCCGAAGTGGAGGAGGAGTACCGTTGGAGTTGGATGAGATCAATCAGGCCCTGAAACTAATGCAGTTGGAATAAGCACCGGGCCCGAGTGGTTCCTGGTTGATTTCTATTTTAAAAATCTATTGTTAGGGACTCCTTGGAGAGCGGTTCTTTGCCACAGACGTCGAGGCTGGCTCCAATATCTCTGCTGTTGAAAAGAAGACGGGGACCTGTCAGACTGTCGGTTATATTGACCGATCTCCCTGTTAAATTTGGATGTGAAACAATTAGCTAAGGTGTTAACATAGGCACCTTCACTTCCGGTGGCGGCCAGGGAGTGAGTGGTCGCACACAGGGCGGCTCTGGATCAAACTCTTGGTTTGGGTACTTTGTACTCGTCAGTGTGGTAACTCCGATGGAAAGAGGTACAGAAGGTGAAGAGGACGAGGTTCTCCTCAGGATTAGAATGGCGGTTAGCTGCCGGACTTGGCAAAAATCTGTCAAGAACCCGACAAAGGAATTGGAGGGAACTAGTCGTACAGCAACGCCTGAGAAAATGGCAGAGGGGAAAGGGTCGACGCCAGTTGGAAAAGCTCAATCGGAGCAGCTGATGGTCTTCATCAGGGACGGACCGGCAGCAGATGCAGGGGTACTGGTCGAAGGCCATCGAGAGGCAGACCTTCTGCGAAGGTCAACAAACAGTGTGGAAAAGTGCCTCGAGGCACCAAGGGGCAAAGCCACAGGACGTGGTTGCAGTGGGCTCCGGTGTATCCCTGTAGGCGGAGGTGGGGCCCTGGGAACCTATGTAAATCGTTGAAGGTGAGGGTGGAGGAACATGAAAACACATCCAGACGGCAGAACCTTCGAATTGTGGTGCTGCGAAAAGGCGTGAAAATGACGACTGGCACCATGCATGTCACAAAAATGTTGGTCGGGCTGGTGGAACATGGAGTGCTGGATCTGGCCCCAGAAGTGAATAGGGGACACGGGTCCTTTTGCAAAGGCTGAGAACGAGGGTGCCGCCGCGGGGATGGGGAGGGACTTGTGTGCATTCAAAAGTATTTGGAGAAGGATCCTGCGATGCGCCAGGCAGGAGGGAGACTACGAATGGGGGGGGGGGGGGAGGGGGTAGGCTTTGCATACACCAAGATATTGGAATGGAACTGGCGAAGAGGCGCACATGGTTCAACAGAGCCAAGGCGGTAGTATACTGAAAGGAAATTCGGTTCGGTGTTTTAGACAGTCAAACTGTGGGTCACATGTCAAGGCCAGTAATAATATTTTGAATCGCTAAAGGAGGGAATTAACTTCATAAGAGACACGAAACTGGTGGAGATCTGAGAGTTGGTGTAAGGTGAAGGAGCTGCATGATGATTTCGTTGTTTGTTGTCGCAGGGTTGAGGATTGACGATAGTTGTTACTTCATATTGTCTTTTTCAGAGTTACAAGTTCACAAGTTTGCACGGGGGTATAAGTCCGCCTTCTCCCCCCCCCCCCCCCCCCCCCCCGCTCGCCCCCCCACCCCGCCGTCTGTGGTGTCTTTTTTGAAGTGGGTGGATTGCGACTTGGGCTCTTCTCCTCGATGCGGCTAAAGTGCAGATTAAACTTGCTTATGGATGATGGGGGGGGGGGGGGGGGGGAGGTCGTCGATGAGCCCAATGTAGGTCTGTATTCGAAACGGCAGAAATAGAAGGGGATGATGACGGATTATAGAGGGAAATCGAGGCGTAAACCCCGAATTAGCGCGTAATGTTCGGGGGCCAAAGAGATCCAGGGCCTTTGCACACCTGAGGAGTACAAATACAGAGATGATCTGATTACAGTTGATGCACCTCAGACTGAAGGACCAGATCAGGCTAAGGAAGGGATGGATCAGACTTGTATTCCATGCGCGATTTGACTCGCAGTTGCGGGAGTGGCCATTTTGCACAATACGATAATGACGTTTAGAACGTAGAACATAGAACACAGAAAAATACGGCACAGAATCGGCCTTTCGGCCCACGATGTTGTGCCGAACCTTTGTCCTAGATTAATCATAGATTATCATAGAATTTACAGTGCAGAAGGAGGCCACCCGGCCCATCGAGGCTGCACCGGCTCCTGGAAAGAGCACCCTACACAAGGTCCACACCTCCACCCTATCCCCACAACCCAGCAGGCCCAGTCAACACTAAGGGCAATTTTGGACACTTAGGGCAATTTATCACGGCCAATCCACCTAACCAGCACATCTTTGGACTGTGGGAGGAAACCGGAGCACCCGGAGGAAACCCACGCACACACGGGGAGGACGTGCAGACTCCGCAGACAGTAACCCAAGCCGGAATCGAACCTGGGACACTGGAACAGTGAAGCAATTGTGCTATCCACAATGCTATCGTACTGCCCTTAAGAACAAATTAATCTACACTGTATCATTCTACCGTAATCCATGTACCTATCCAATAGCTGCTTGAAGGTCCCTAATGTTTCCGACTCAACTACTTCCACAGGCAGTGCATTCCATGCCCCCACTACTCCCTGGGTAAATAACCTACCTCTGACATCCCATCTATATCTTCCAACATTCACCTTAAATTTATGCCCCCTTGTAATGGTTTGTTCCACCCGGGGAAAAAGTCTCTGACTGTCTACTCTATCTATTCCCCTGGTCATCTTATAAACCTCTATCACGTCGCCCCTCATCCTTCTCCGTTCTAATGAGAAAAAGCCTAGCACTCTCAACCTTTCCTCGTAAGGCTACTCTCCATTCCAGGCAACATCCTGGTAAATCTCCTTTGCACCTTTTCCAAAGCTTACACATCCTTCCTAAAATGAGGCGACCAAAACTGTACACAGTACTCCAAATGTGGCCTGACCAAAGTTATGTACAGCTGCATCATCACCTCGCGGCTCTTAAATTCAATCCCTCTGTTAATGAACGCTAGCACACCATAGGCCTTCTTCACAGCCCTATCCACTTGAGTGGCCACTTTCAAAGATGTATGAACATAGACCCCAAGATCTCTCTGCTCCTCCACTTTGCCAAGAACTCTACCGTTAACCCTGTATTCCGCATTCATATTTGTCCTTCCAAAATGGACAACCTCACACTTTTCAGGTTTAAACTCCATCTGCCACTTTTCAGCCCAGCTCTGCATCCTATCTATGTCTTTTTGCCGCCGACAACAGCTCACCTCACCATCCACACCTCCACCACTCTTCGTATCGTCTGCAAATTTACTGACCCACCCTTCAACTCCCTCATCCAAGTCATTAATGAAAATCACAAACAGCAGAGGACCCAGAACTGATCCCTGCTGTATGCCACTGGTAACTGGGCTCCAGGCTGAATATTTGCCATCCACCACCACTCTCTGACTTCTATCGGTTAGCCAGTTCGTTATCCAACAGCCCAAATTTCCCACTATCCCATGCCTCCTTACTTTCTGCATAAGCCTACCATGGGGAACTTTATCAAATGCCTTACTAAAATGCATGTACACTACATCCATTGCTTTACCTTCATCCACATGCTTGTTCACCTCCCCAAAGAATTCAATAAGATTTGTAAGGCAAGACCTACCGCTCACAAATCCGTGCTGACTATCCCTAATCAAGCAGTGTCTTTCCAGATGCTCAGAAATCCTATCCTTCAGTACCCTTTCCATTACATTGCCTACCACCGAAGTAAGACTAACTGGCCTGTAATTCCCAGGGTTATCCCTAGTCCCTTTTTTGAACAAGGGCACGACCTTCGCCACTCTCCAAACCCCTGATACCACCCCTGTTGACAGTAAGGAGAAAAGATCATTGCCAACGGCTGTGCAATTTCATCTCTTGCTTCCCATAGAATCCTTGGATATATCCCGTCAGGCCCGGGGAACTTGTCTATCCTCAAGTTTTTCAAAATGCCCAACACATCTTCCTTCCTAACAAGTATTTCCTTGAGCTTACCAGTCTGCTTCACACTGTCCTCTCCGACAATATCGCCCCTCTCATGTGTAAATACAGAAAAAAGTACTCGTTCAAGACCTCTGCTATCTCTTCAGATTCAATACACAATCTCCCGCTGCTATCCTTGATTGGACCTACCTTCGCTCTCGTCATTCTCATATTTCTCACATATGTGTAAAAGGCCTTGGGGTTTTCCTTGATCCAACCCGCCAAAGATTGTTCATGCCCTTTCTTAGCTCTCCTAATCACTTTCTTCAGTTCCCTCCTGCCTATCCTGTATCCCTCCAGCACCCTGTCTGAACCTTGTTTCCTCAGCCTCACATAAGTCTCCTTCTTCCTCTTATCAAGACAGTCAACCTCTCTTGTCAACCATGATTCCCTCACTCGACCGTCTCTTCCCTGCCTGACAGGGACATACATATCAAGGACACGTAGTACCTGTTCCTTGAACAAGTTCCACATTTCACTTGTGTCCTTCCCTGACAGCCTATGTTCCCAACTTATGCACTTGAATTCTTGTCTGACAACATCGTATTTACCCTTCCCCCAATTGTAATCCTTGCCCTATTCACGCACCTATCCCTCTCCATTACTAAAGTGAAAGTCACAGAATTATGGTCACTATCTCCAAAATGTTCCCCCAGTAACAAATCCATCACTTGCCCTGGTTCATTACCAGGTACCAAATCCAATATGGCCTCCCCTCTGGTCGGACAATCTACATACTGTGTTAGAAAAGCTTCCTGGACACACTGCACAAACACCACTTGGGGAGCTAAGGAAGCACGAGATCTGGGGGAGATATGTAATAGTGAGTGAGATGTTGAAAGGGACACCACTGGCGCTAGTCAATGTATATGCGTCAAACCAGGGCGGTATAGGGTTTGTGACGGGTTTTCTGGGGCCATCCTGAATCTGGATACGCATCAATTGCTTATGGGTGGAGACTTTAATTGCGCGATGGACTGAGGCTGGACAGGCCGTGTCCGAATTCAATGGGAAGGTTGAAGATGGCGAAGGAGCTTATCGGGCTTATGGAGCGTCTGGGAATGGTTTACCTGTGGAGGTTCAATAACCCGGGGTGGGGTGGGGGGGGGTACTCATTCTTATCACACGTGTATAAGGTGTGCTCTAGAATCAATTTCTTCATGGTGGGCTCGGCGGTGCTGAGATGGGTGGTGGAGGCAGAATTCATGAGAATTGCAATATCTGATCACGCGCCGCATTAGACGGAGCTGATTCTCAGCCAGGATCAGGTGCAGAGGCCCCGATGGAGTTTAGATTTGTTCTTTTGGAAGATAATGGATTTTGTGAAAATATGAGGTTGGCGATTGGGGACTACGTGGAGATTAACCAGAATGAAACGTGTCGACTGCCAAATATTTTGAGGCCTTAAAGGTGGTGGTCCTGGGGGAGATTACCTCGGTTAAGACACATAGGGGCAGGAGATGGAGGGAGGAATATGGACTACTGTTGATGAGATAGTTGAGGTGGGCAAGAGAATCGCGGGGACACCCACCAAGGACTTGCTGGTGGAGACGAAATGTTTTCACAGGCCGTTTTATAGGCTGCCGAGGGGAACGCAGTGGGACAGTTAATGAGGGCTCGGCGGGGCGCAGGGGGGGGGGGGCGGGGAGCAAAACTAATCTGGGGAAAATGAGAGTCGTATGCTGGTCCACAAGTTGAGGAGGCAGGCTGCGTCCAGGGAAATATTTTGAAGTAATTACCGTGAGGGGGAAGTAGTATCAGAGCTGGGGTAGATAAATTATGTGTTCAGGGGTATGACGAGAAGTTATATAGTGCCGTGTCTGCTGGAAATGAAGGGCATGATGTGGAGATGCCGTCGTTGGACTGGGGTGAGCACAGTAAGAAGTCTTACAACACCAAGTTAAAGTCCAACAGGTTTGTTTCAAACACTAGCTTTCGGAGCACTGCTCCTTCCTCAGGTGAATGAAGAGGTATGTTCCAGAAACATATATATATATATATAGACAAAGTCAAAGATGCAAGACAATGCTTAGAATGCGAGCATTTGCAGTTAATTAAGTGTTTACAGATCCAGAGAGGGGGGTAACCCCAGGTTAAAGAGGTGTAAATTGTCTCAAGCTAGGACAGTTGGTAGGATTTTGCAAGCCCAGGCCAGATAGTTGGGGGGGGGGGGGGGGGTGAATGTAATGCGACATGAATCCCAGGTCCCGGTTGAGGCCACACTCATGTGTGCGGAACTTGGCTATAAGTTTCTGATCGGTGATTCTGTGTTGTCCCGCGTCCTGAAGGCCGCCTTGGAGAACGCTTCCCCGGAGATCAGAGGCTGAATGCCCTTGACTGCTGAAGTGTTCCCCAACTGGAAGGGAACATTCCTGCCAGGTGATTGTCGTGCGATTTCCGTTCATTCGTTGTCGCAGTGTCTGCATGGTCTCGCCAATGTAACACGCTTCGGGACATCCTTTCCTGCAGCGTATGTTGGCCGAGTTGCACGCATATGTACCGCGTACCTGGTGGGTGGTGTTCTCGTGTGTAATGGTGGTATCCATGTCGATGATCTGTCACATCTTGCAGAGATTACCATGGCAAGGTTGTGTGGTGTTGTGGTTGCTGTTCTGAAGGCTGGGTAGTTTGCTGCAAACAATGGTTTGTTTGAGGTTGCGCGGTTGTTTGAAGGCAAGTAGTGGGGGTGTGGGGATGACCTTGGCAAGATGTTCATCTTCATCGATGACGTGTTGAAGGCTGCGAAGAAGATGTCATAGTTTCTCCGCTCCGGGAAAGTACTGGACGATGGAGGGTACTCTGTCGGTTGTGTCCCGTGTTTGTCTTCTGAGGAGGTCGGAGCGGTTTTTTGCTGTGGCGCGTTGGAACTGTCGAATGATGGGGACATGGGACGGTTCCTGGACGGCTTGGAGTTTCTGTCGTTGGAGGAAGAGGCGAGGCAAGCATTGGAGGAAACGAGAGCCTGATGAGAGTGATTGATATTATTAGGGGATAAAGGCGCGGAAAGCTCCTTGGCCAGATGGATTCCTGGCAGCGCTCTGCAAGGTGTTTGAAACAGAATAACACCGCACCTGCCGGGCATGTTTAATGAAGCATTGGAGAAGGGAGAGCTGACAGAAACATTATCACAGGCAGTGATTGCATTAATCCCCAAAAAGGGGAAGGATCCGCTGGAGTGTGGTCATATAGGCCAATTTACCCGTTGAATTCTGACGTGAAGGTACTGACTCAGTTGACGGGAAGGATTGTGAGATGCGTGCCATGGATGGTGGCAGAGGACCAAACGGCTTTGGAAAGAGCAGGCAGCTCTCCAGTAATATCAGGAGGCTATTGAATGTGGTAGTTGCACTGTCTGTGTGGGGGTGGGAAGGTGCTAGAGATTGAAGTCTCCAAACAGAGAAGGCAGTTGAGTAGGTTTGGATTTGGACCGAAGTTAGCACCGTGGGTGTATTAGTTATATACAGCTCCGGTGGCATGTGTAATGACGAATGAAATGAGCTCACTAAAATGTGGGCTGGACAGAGGTACGAGACACGGGTGTCCACTGTTTCCATTGTTATTTGCGCGAGCTATTGAACACTTGGCGATGGTGCTTAGGGGATTCAGTGGGGTGGTGGGGGCTTGCAAGGGGGAGTCGAGATCACCGGATTTCACTGTTAATGGACCTGCTGCTGGAGTTGGTTGGTTCTGCTGGAGAGTATGGGTTGGATCCTGGAAATAGTGGGAACGTTTGGGGCTTTCTCGGGGTATAAGTTGAATGTTGGGGAGAGCCAGCTATTACCGGTCAATGTGGCGGGGCTGTGGGTCAACTTAGGGGCACAGCAATTTCAGGTGGTTCGGGAACGGTTTAGATATTTGGGGATCCAGATGACGAAGGAATGGGTTGCAATGCATAAGTTGATTTGACAACTTTGGGGGAAGAGTTTAGAGGTGACTTAAAGAAATGGGACACACCGCCTCTAACGCTGGCAGGGAGGCTGCAGGTCGTAAAAATTAATGTGCTACCAAGGTTCCTGTATGTTTTCCAGGACCCCCCGATCTTTCTGAAAAGTCCTTATTTCAGAAATTGGAGACAGTGATTGCACGATGGGGAGGGTGCCGAGGGTGAAGTGGGACCTACTACAGAGACAGAGGCAGCATAGGGGGTTGGCATTCCCAAAGCATCTACATTATTATTGGGCAGTGAACGTGGAGATAGTGAGCCGATGGTGGGGAGGAGAGAGAGAGGTGTCAGAATGAGAGAGGATGGAGGAGGAGTCCTGCCGGGGATTCAGGCTGAGAGCCATGGTGAACGCCCCTCTACGGTTTGCCCTGGGGAAGTACACAGAAAGCCCAGTGATATTATCGACGGTAAAGGTGTGGAACTAACTGTGGAGGCACTTTACATTAGAGGGAACGTCGATGTTGACGCCACTGTTCAGGAACCAAAGGCTAATGCCGGAGAGATGGATGGAATGTATGGGTAGTGGAGCAGGAGAGATTGAGGGACATATACCTGAAGGGCAGTTTACGGGTTTGAATGAGTTGCGTGAGAGATTAGAGTTGCCAAGAGGGTAAAATGGAGAAAACTGTGCAAACTGCAGATTATTGATTGTGTTGCTGTATATGTTACCGTTCGTTTTTATACATGTTTGCAAGAAAATATTTTTTTAAAAAGAGACTGGAACCGTGTTTGCCGGAGCTGATGGGAAATGCGAAAGGGGTTTTATGAAGAGATGGAGATTGACGACGAATGTGAGAAGACTCTTGAATGTAATGCTTCCTCCAGGGAGGGTCGGGTCCAGGAGCGCATAATCTCGTTTAATGCGGAGCGATGGTTCGACTGGGTAGAGTGGGACTAGCAGTTTGCGAAATTAGAAAAGTTTAGATTTGGGATGGGATTTGTCGCGTGGGTGTGGCTGATATATGCGGCCCCATTTGCCAGTGTGTGCACTAATAAAGTAACCTCACCCTCTTTCCTCTCTGCAGGGTGTCAGACATGAATTTCCGATGTTCCCTTTGCTGTTTGCACGAGCAATCGAGTCTCAGGTAATGGCTCTGATGTCGTCGAATACACGAGGAGCAATAATTAGAGATGAGGTGGAACACAGGGTCTCGCAGTACGCTGACAACTTACTATTATATGTGAGGGATTCCGAACTGACAATCAATAACAATATAGAAATTTTGCAGAGTTTTGTGACCTTCTCTGGTTATAAGATAAATATAGGAAAGAGTGAATACTTTGTAGTTGGGGTGCCAAGGCAGGGAGGGGGCTTCGTGGACTAGTTAGAAGTGATTTCCGGATGCCCAGATGGAAAGGGGAAACTCCGAAGGTTGAATTATATAAATTTGGTGAAAACGGTTAAAGTGGACTTGCAAAGGTGGGATGGTCTCGATTATCCCTGGCACGCCGAGTGCAATTCTTATGGCTGAACATCTTGCCGAGATTATTATTTTTATTCCTACGCCTTCCGATATTCTTGTCCAAGGACTTTTGTCTGGAACTGAAAGCAAACTGTAATCTTGCAGATGCTGATGGTTCAGGTACCTCCAGGTGCGCAGCTGAGTCAAAAAGTACTTTTCAGATTTTCCGAAAAAGCAGCCTTCCACCGTCCCCGAGAGGATTGTACCTTGATCATGGGGCTGACATCCTACCCTGTCCCTCACTGCTGGCAATGATGCAGATCCCATCAGCGGATCCTCAATGACAGACATTACCACCGGTCACCTAATATCTTGTTTGAGAAGACGCATTGTCTTAAAACCGAGCTAATGTGTATAATAATCGAAAAGTCAAGGTCGACTGCACTGCCAAGCGTCGAGGCGTGGCTGGGGGACTTAGCGGCGTTTTTACTCCGCGAGAAGTTTCAGTTAATCGTGGCAGGGTCAGTGGAAGTGTTTTACCGCACACGGAGGCCGTTCATATTGTACTTTAAAGAGCTGGTCACTGTTAGCTGTTAGGAGAGGGGAGAGGATGGGTGGGGAGATTTAGTAATAAGGTTTTACTGCTGTAAGGGGAGGCAGAAGCTGGGGTTGTGACTCTTGATATGTAATTGTTATTCTGTGTTTCTGTAGGCTTGTTTTAAAATTGTTAAAAGTTTCCATGAAAAATATTTCCAAAAAATCTGACAATAGTACTCAGAAATATAATTAGATTATTACAATAATAATGAATATTGTTATGGGCCAGGCTTTAGAAACCTCCAAAATATATCATGGAGTTCATCTGACCAACAACTGTTTATACATTTTGGTTACGATGAGCACAACAGGCTACATTTCAGGTGTTATTCAACAGAGTCTTAGGCACTTTTAATCAAAAAACAAGCTTTAATCTACGAATTTAGTTAACAATTTTAGAAACACACACAGCGAGCATTTTTATCATCTACAATCAGAAAGACCCACACAGCTGCAGTAATCTATGTACAACCCTTAATGAATTCTCCCTTAAATGTTCCAATCCAAGAACAAAATCCAAGTAAAACCAGAAACCCCTTTTCAAAGGTGCAGCCGACTTGTTATTGATGCTCTTGCCCCCCTTTCCAAACAGCAGGTTTGAATTCCTTCCAGAAAGCAATTAACTCTTTTAAGTTATCAAGCAGTCTGGAGCAGTCCGGAAACAGCTTTTCAAATGAAGATTGAGACACTTCTTTAAACCCGTGCAGTTCAAATCCAGTCCAAACTCAAAGCGAAACTAAAAGCACACAGAGCCACAGCCCAGCTCCACCCACAAAATGACATCACTGGAGGCCTGTGATAAGACAAAAACATTTATTAAAATGACACTCCCATGACAATATGTATTTGAATTATTAATGCATCTGATCCATGATGAGTTACTTTCAAAATTGTCAGGGACTGATAAGCATTAAATATTTCTTGATTCTTTGCCAGAAAATGTAATTTACATTTACACCCTGGGCGGCACGGTGGCACAATGGTCAGTGGAGGATGTAAAAGGGGTGGTGGAGTTACACTACTGGTTAGGGAGAATATCACAGCTGTACTACGAGAGGAAACCTCAGAGGGCAGCGAGGCTATGTGGGTAGAGATCAGGAATAAGGAGGATGCAGGCACAATATTGGGGGATTACTATACACCTTCCAACAGCCAGCGGGAGATAGAGGAGCATATAGGTAGACAGATTTTGGAAACGAGTAACAGCAACAGGGCTGCTGTCATGGGAGACTTCAACTTCCCCAATATTGACTGGGACTCACTTCGTGCAAGGGGCTTGAACGGGGCAGAGTTTGTAAGGAGGATCCAGGAGGGCTTCTTGAAACATTATGTAGATCGTCCAACTAGGGTAGGGGCTGTACTGGACCTGGAATTGGGGAATAAGCCCGGCCAGGTGGTAGAAGTTTCAGCAGGGGAGCATTTCGGGAACAGTGACCACAATTAAATAAGTTTTAAAGTGCTGGTGGACAAGGATAAGAGTGGTCCAAGGGTGAATGTGCTAAATTGGGGGAAGGCTAATTATAACAATATTAGGTGGGAACTGAAGAACCTAGATTGGGGGCGTATGTTTGAGGGTAAATCAACATCTGACATGTGGGAGGCTTTCAAATGTCAGTTGAAAGGAATTCAGGACCGGCATGTTCCTGTGCGGAAGAAGGATTGAGGGCACATTTCGGGAACTTTGGATAACGAGAGATATTGTAGTCCTCGTGAAAAAAAGAGGCATTTGTCAGGGCTAGGAGGCTGGGAACAGACGAAGACTGTGGAATATAAGGAAAGTATGAAGGAACATAAGCAAGGAGTCAAAGGGCTAAAATGGGTCACGAAAAGTTATTGGCAAATAGGGTTAAGAAAAATCCAAGGCTTTTTACACGCACATAAAAAGCAAGAGAGTAGCCAGGGAAAGGATTGGCTCACTGAAAGACAGGCAAAGGAATCTATGTGTGGAGCAGAGGAAATGGGCGAGGCACTAAATGAATACTTTGCATCAGTATTCACCAAAGAGAGGGAATTGGTTGATGTTGAGTCTGGAGAAGGGTGTGTAGATAGCCTGGGTCACATTGAGATCCAAAAAGATGAGGTGTTGGGCGTCTTGAAAAATATTCAGGTAGATTAGTCCCCAGGGCCTGATGGGATATACCCCAGGGCAGCACGGTTTTCTGAAGGGGAGGTCGTGTCTCACTAACATGATAGAGTTTTTCGAAGAGGTCACAAAGATGATTGATGCAGGTAGGGCACTGGATATTGTCTATATGGACTTCAGTGAGGCCTTTGACAACGTCCCCCATGGCAGACTGGTACAAAAGGTGAAGTCACACGGGATCAGGGTGAGATGGCAAGATGGATACAGAACTGGCTCAGTCATAGAAGGCAGAGAGTAGCAATGGAAGGGTGGTTTTCTGATTGGAGGACTGTGACTAGTGGTGTTCCGCAGGGATCAGATGGGACCTTTGCTGTTCGTAGTATATATAAACAATTTGCAGGAAAATGTAACTGATCTGATTATTAAGCTTGCAGATGACACAAAGGTTGGTCGAATTGTGGATAGCGATGAGGACTGTCGGAGGATACAGCAGGATTAAGATCGTTTGGAAACATGGGCGGTGAGATGGCAGATGGAGTTTAATCCGGACAAATGTGAGGTAATGCATTTTGGAATGTCTAATGCAGGTAGGGAATATATAGTGCATGGTAGAACCCTCAAAGTATTGGCAGTCAGGAAGATCTAGGTGTGCAGGTCCACAGGTCACTGAAAGGAGCAACACAGGTGGAGAAGGTAGTCAAGAAGGCATACGGCAGGCTTGCCTTCATTGGCCGGGACATTGAGTATAAGAATTGGAAAGTCATGTTGCAGCTGTATGAAACCTTAATTCGGCCAGACTTGGAGTATAGTGTTCAATCCTGGTCGCCACACTACCAGTAGGTTGTGGAAGCTTTGGAGAGGGTGCAGAACAGAGTTACCAGGATTTTGCCTGGTATGGAGGGCATTAGCTATGAGGAGCGGTTGAATAAACTCGGTTTGTTCTCACTGGAACGATGGAGGTTGAGGGGCGACCTGATAGAGGTCGACAAAAGTATGAGGGGCATAGGCAGAGTGGATAGTCAGAGGCTTTTTCCCAGGGTAGAGTGGTCAATTACTGGAGGGCATAGATTTAAGGTGCGAGGGGCAAGCTTTAGAGGAGATGTACGAAGCAGGTTTTTGGAACTCTCTGCCGGAGGAGGTGGCGTAGCAGGGACGATAATGACATTTACGGGGCATCTCGACAATTACATGAATAGGATGGGAATAGTGGGATATGGATCCAGGAAGTGTAGAAGATTTTAGTTTAGACGGGCAGCATGGTTGGCGCGGTCTTGGATAGCCGAAGGGCCTGTTCCTTTGCTGTACCTTTCTTTGTTCTTTGTTCTAATTGTCCCTTGGAAAAAACTTCTGACTATCTGCTCTATCCATGCCCCTCATAATTATGTTAACTCCTATCAGGCCGCCTCTCAACCTTTTTCGTTCCAGAACAAACCAGTTGTATCCAACCTCTCCTCAGACCTGATGCCCTTCATACCAAGCAACATTCTGGTAAACATTTCCTGTACCCTCTCCAATGCCTCCACATCCTTCTGATGGTGTGGCAATCAGAATTGAACACTACATTCCATGTGTGGACAAACTAGGTTTCTATGCAACTGCAGCATGACATGCCAATTTTTATACTCAATGCCCCGTCCGATGAAGGCAAACCTGCCGTAAGCCTTCTTGACTAACTCTTCCACTTGCATTGCGACTTTCAGTGGTCTGTAGACATGTACACCCAGATCCCTCTGCCTGTCAATACTCTGAAGGGTTCGGCAATTTACTGTATATTTGCCATTTGTATTGGACCTTTCAAAAATAATTACCACAAATTTGGCCGGTTGCACTACGTGTGCCATCTCTCTACCCAAGTCTCCGACCGATTTATATCCTGTTGTATCGTTTGACAGTCGTCATCGCTATCCGCCATTCCAGCAACCTTTGTGTCAACCACAAACTTACTGATGTGACCAGTTATATTTTCCTTCAAATTATTTGTATATACTGAAAACAGCAAAGGTCCCAGCACTGATCTCTGTGGAACTACTAATCACAGCCCTCCATTCAGAAAAGCAGCCTGCCACAGATATACTCCGTCTTCTATGACGGAGGCAGTTCTGTATCCATCTTGCCATCTCAGCTCTGATCCCATGTGACTTCATCTGGTATAGCAGTCTGCCATGAGCGACCTTGTCAAAGGCATTACTGAAGTCTATGTAGACAGCATCTACTGTCCTACCTTTATCAATCATCTTTGTCACTTCCTCGAAAAACTCGATAAACTTAGTAAGACACAACCTCCCCTTCACACAACCATGCTGCCTCTCGCTAATACGTCCACTTGCTCCTAATTGGGGGTAAACGCTGTATCAAAGAATATGATCCAATAATTTTCCCTACTGCTGACGTAAGGCTCATTGGCCTGTAATTTCCTGAATTATCCTTGCTTCTCTTCTTAAACAACGGAACAGCATTACCAATTCTCCAGTGCCCTTGGACCTAACCTGTAGCCAGCGAGGATACAAAGATTCCTGAAATGGGCCCAATAGTTTCCTCACTTGCCTCCCTCAGTATTCTGGGGTTGATCCCATCAGGCCTTGGGGACCTATCCATGTTAATGTTTTTCCAGAAGTCCAACACCTTCGCCTTTTTGATCTTAATGTGACCCAGACTAACCGCACACCCTTCCCCAGAACCACCACCCGCCCCCCCCCCCACCCCCAAGTCCTACTCTTTGGTGACTGCGGTTACAAAGTTGTCATTCCGTACACCATCCATTTCCTCTGGTTCCACGCATAGATTCCCTCCCCTGTCCTTGAGCGGCCAATCTTTCCCCGACTACCATCTTGCTCGTTATACACATATAATAAGCCTTGGGGTTATCCTTAATCCTGTTTCCCAATGATTTTTCGTGATCCACTTTAGCCCTTCAAACTCCCTATTTTAGTTCCTTTCTACTTTGCTTATATTCCTCACGGGCCTCATCTCTTCCCTGCCTTCTGACCCTTGAAAATGTTTCCTTTTTCTTTTGCACTACGCTCATAATATCCCTAGGTATCCAAGGTTCCCGTAATTTGCTATAATTATCGTTCTTCCTCACAAGAACATGCCGTTCCTGAATTCACCTCAGATATTTGACAGCCTTCCACATGCCAGGTGCTGATGTACATTCAAAGATTTTTCTCCAATCTGGATTCTTCAGTTCCTGCCTACTATTGTTATAATTAGCCTTCCGCCAATGTACCACCTTCAATTGTGGGCTACTCTTACCTGTATCCAAGAGTGGATAGCACAATCCAAGGGCTCTGTTTAAACAGACTCATAAGAACTAGGAGCAGGAGTAGGCCATCTGTCCCCCTGGAGCCTGCTCCACCATTTAATGAGATCATGGCACGGTAGCATTGTGGATAGCACAATTGCTTCACAGCTCCAGGGTCCGAGGTTCGATTCCGGCTTGGGTCACTGTCTGTGCGGAGTCTGCACATCCTCCCCGTGTGTGCGTGGGTTTCCTCCGGGTGCTCCGGTTTCCTCCCACAGTCCAAAGGTGTGCAGGTTAGGTGGATTGGCCATGCTAAATTGCCCTTAGTGTCCAAAATTGCGCATAGTGTTGGGTGGGGTTGCTTTGTTATGGGGATAGGGTGGAGATGTGGACCTTGGGTAGGTTGCTCTTTCCAAGAGCCGGTGCAGACTCGATGGGCCGAATGGCCTCCTTCTGCACTGTAAATTCTATGAAAGTACCTTCAAAAGCTACTGAATTATGGTCACTGTTTCCGAAATAGTCCCCAACTGAAATTTCGACCGCATTGCCGGGCCCATTCCCCAACACCAGGTCCAGCTCGGCCCCTTCCTGAGTTGGATTATTTAAGTGTTGTTTCAAAAAGCTCTCCTTGAGTAGGCTTACAAACTCTGCTCCATCGAAGCCCCTGGCACTAAGTGAATCCCAGTCAATATAAGAGATGTTAAAATCATCCACGACAACAACCGTGTTGCTTTTACACCTTTCCAAAATCTGCCTACATATTCGCTCTTCTTTCTCTTGTTGGCTGTTGGTAGATCTGCAGTAAACCTTCAAAAGTACGACAATTCACACCTCTTTAACCTGCTCCATCTGGACCAGTTAAGACTTAATTACCTGTAAAGACTCGCATTCAAAGTATCGTCTTGCATTTTTGACTTTGTCTATATGTTTCTGGAACCTACCTCTTCATTCACCTGAGGAAGAAGCAGTGCTCCGAAAGCTAGCGTTTCGAAACATTCCTGTTGCACTTTAACCTGGTGTCGTAAGACTTCTTACTGTGCTCACCCCAGTCCAACACTGGCATCTTCACATCATTACGACTGCACCCTTCCTAATCCGGAGCTCTACCCATATTGCCTCGCTGCACGTGCTCTCTGAAGTGTCCTCCCGCAGCACAGCTGTGATATTCTCCTTAACCAGTGGTGGAACTCCCCCACCCCTTTTGCAACCCCCTCTATCCTGACTGAAACATGTAAATCCTGGATCGTTCAGCTGCAATTCCTGTTACTCCCTCAACGAAGTCTCTGCAATGCCATCATTGTTTCAAGTATTAATCCAAGCTCCAACTTAATCTGCGTCCCCTGCTCTACTATTTCTGACACAAATTCACCTCAATTCACCAGTCGCTTTGTGTTAAGCAATATATCCCTGCCTGCTCTTCCTGTGTGTCTTACTGGCCCTATTCTCTAGATCCTCAGTTATTGCACCTTCTGACATATTGCTCCGGTCCCCCCTTCCCCCGCCATTCTAGTTTGAACCCTCCCGTGTGACACTAGCAAGCCACCCAGCTAAGATATTTATGGCCCTCCATATTAGATGCAAACCACACATAATGTGCAGATCCCACCTGCCCAGGAAGAGTTTCAATGAATATCGCTTATTGTCACTAGTCTTCAAATGAAGTTACTGTGAAAAGCCCCTAGTCGCCATATTCCGGCGCCTGTTCTGGGAGTCTGGTACGGGAATTGAACCGTCCTGCTGGCCTGCCTTGGTCTGCTTTCAAAGCCAGCGATTTAGCCCTGTGCTAAACCAGCCCCTGGATTCCAATAGTCGAGGTATCTGAAACACTCGCTCCTATGTCAGTCGTTGAGCCACATATTTAACGGTCCTATCTTGCTATTTCTCACATCACTGGCAGGTAGCATAGAGAGTAATCCCGAGATTACAACCCTAGAGGTCCTGTTCTTTAACTTTATACCTAACGTCCTGACCTCCTTGCGTCTGATTTTGTTACTCTTCCTGCCGATGTCATTAGTATCAATATGTGCATGATCTCTGGCTTTTCAACCTTCCCCTTCGGAATTCTCCTTTCCCGGTCAGAGACATCCTACACCCTCGCACCAGGGAAGCAACATACCATCCTGGAGTCTCTTTCACGTTACAGAACCGTCCATCCGTGTCTCTGACTAGAGTCCCATGTAACTGTTGCTCTTCTGCACTTTGTCCCTCCCTGCTTAGCAATAGTGCCAGCCCTGGTTTCACTGCTCTGGCCGCTGTTTTCCCATTATAAGGCATCCCCACCCCCCGAATAGTATCCAAACGGCATACTTGTTGGCGAGGGGGGGGGGGGGGGGGTAGTCACAGGTGATTCCTGTACTGACTGTCTGTCCCTTCGGCGGCAACTTATTTAACATTCAGCAATTGCGTGTAGCCACATCTCGAAACGTCCCGTCTGTCGCGTTTCCGCCACGTGAATGCTCCTCCAACGTATCCACGCCGTCTGCGAGGAGCTGCAATTGCGTGCACTTCCTGCAGATCTAATTGTCAGGAATCGTGGAAGCTTCACGGACTTCGCAGATCTCACAAGTGAAGCACTATAACCCTGTAACTGCCATTTTTAGAACGAGTGAATACACTAATTAACAATAAATAGTTTCTAAATTAAAATAAGTTACTTTACGATATATTTCCCAGCACAAGATGTCTACACGAAATTACTCAATTTATTATTTAAGCTTGGTTCCCTATCTGTATCTTTTTCAGTTCTTTCAGTTCCAATTATTTCTACACAGTCCCTAATGTCAGTTCCTCACCAATGAAGCAGCTGACCGCTTTCCTGTAATGCCATTGTTGAATTTTGTGCTTGAAACCCGAAGCGCTGTTTGAACAGCTCAGGAGAAGATTGTGCCGGTGCTCTCTCCGCCCGCTGCTGCGGTTATTGCTGCCAGAGAATAGACTCATTCAAGAGATTCAGGTTGGTGCAGTTTTGTCCTTCGACCATCAGGTGGACCTTCACACAGGAGTCAAGTCCAGCCCCTTCCTTCTCCCTGTCACTAGATCGAGACTCTGCCCCACACCCCCAAATATTATTGCCCTTTAAATATGGAAGTCAGCAGACCTTTCATTTGCCCGATTTCTGCGCAGGAACTGCGGCTGCTGTATAACGAATCCTCTCAGTTTAAGCTTCAAGTGTGCTCTTCCTAGCCTCTCAGAGAGATTTAAAGTGTTACAGACCTGTGGTACACTTTCTCATTCCAGGCACCTTTTTCATATTTCTGTTTGTTGACTGTGTCTTTTAAGCAAGAGGGTCTTCACAGGTCTAACTGATAGCTTCTAAACGCCCCTGGAAGTGGGACTGAGCAGAGAGATAACCTTCCAGCTGCATCAGGGCTGAACTCTTCTCAGAACTAACAAAATGGAGCCGCTTACTCCTGTTCCAGAAGGTTCTGAAGAGATCATAGAATTTACAGTGCCGAAGACGCCATTCGGCCCATCGACCTTGCACTGGCCCTTGGAAACAGCACCCGCCACCCTATCCCCGTAACCCAGTAACCCCACCTAATCTTTTTTTGGTCACTAAGGGCAATTTAGCATGGCCAATCCACCTAACCTGTTGATCTTTGAACTGTGGGAGGAAACCGGAGCACCTGGAGGAAATCCACGCAGACACAGGGAGAACGTGCAGACTCCGCACAGACAGTGACCCAAGCTGGGAATCGAACCTGGGACCCCGGAGCTGTGAAACAACGGTGCTAACCACTGTGCTACCATGCTGTCCGCCAATGCCGAAAGAGAATCGGATTTCCAACGTGTGGAATCGCGGCTGGCCAAGTCTAACAATCTGACATCACAATCTCCGCCACACAACCGAGCAGGGAAGGTCCCATTCGTGCATTTGAACAGGGGTGTTTTTGGTTGTCCAATGTCTATTGTGTGAGCAGCAATTCCAGTGATGCAGCTGCTAATCAGTAGACGATAGATTGCAGGAAGGCATCAGCGCAGGGATTGATAGGAAACACAGAACAGTTAAAGGTTTTACGACAGTATTTTAGCAGTTCCAGTTCGGGGCACAGGTTTTTTTGGGGTTCAAAGTGACAACTCAGTTGAGCGTTGAGATAACATTTTGGGTTTGCGTTTCGTCACATTTACGGTTAGGACCATTTTGCTGAAGAGTTAGTAGTTGGTTTAGGTTCATGGTTAACCACTGGAGTTGGAAGAACTTCGGATCATTCGGGAGGCAGAAGGGGTCATAGATAGCAGCTTCAGGGAATTAGTTACACCAAAGATTGGAGATAGGTGGGTAACTGTAAGAGGGACTGGGAAAAAACAGTCAGTGCAGGGATCCCCTGCGGTCGTTCCCCTGAGAAACAAGTATACCGCTTTGGATACTTGTGGGGGGGACGACTTACCAGGGGTAAGCCATGGGGTACGGGCCTCTGGCACGGAGTCTGTCCCTGTTGCTCAGAAGGGAAGGGGGGAGAGGAGCAGAGCATTAGTAATTGGGGACTCAAAAGTCAGGGGCACAGATAGGAGATTTTGTGGGAGCGTGAGAGACTCACGTTTGGTATGTTGCCTCCCAGGAGCAAGGGTACGTGATGTCTCGGATCGTGTTTTCCGGGTCCTTAGGGGGGAGGGGGAGCAGCCCCAAGTCGTGGTCCACATTGGCACCAACGACATAGGTAGGAAAGGGGACAAGGATGTCAGGCAGGCTTTCAGGGAGCTAGGATGGAAGCTCAGAACTAGAACAAACAGAGTTGTTATCTCTGGGTTGTTGCCCGTGCCACGTGATAGTGAGATGAGGAATAGGGAGAGAGAGCATTTAAACACGTGGCTACAGGGATGGTGCAGGCGGGAGGGTTTCAGATTTTTGGATAACTGGGGCTCTTTCTGGGGAAGGTGGGACCTCTACAGACAGGATGGTCTACATCTGAACCTGAGGGGCACTAATATCCTGGGGGTAGATTTGTTAGTGCTCTTTGGGGGGGTTTAAACTAATGCAGCAGGGGCATGGGAACCTGGATTGTAGTTTTAGGGTAAGGGAGAATGAGATTATAGAGGTCAGGAGCACAGATTTGACGTCGCAGGAGGGGGCCAGCGTTCAGGTAGGTGGTTTGAAGTGTGTCTACTTCAATGCCAGGAGTATACGAAACAAGGTAGGGGAACTGGCAGCGTGGGTTGGTACCTGGGACTTCGATGTTGTGGCCATTTCGGAGACATGGATAGAGCAGGGACAGGAATGGATGTTGCAGGTTCCGGGGTTTAGGTGTTTTAGTAAGCTCAGAGAAGGAGGCAAAAGAGGGGGAGGTGTGGCGCTGCTAGTCAAGAGCAGTATTACGGTGGCGGAGAGGATGCTAGATGGGGACTCTTCTTCCGAGGTAGTATTGGCTGAAGTTAGAAACAGGAAAGGAGAGGTCACCCTGTTGGGAGTTTTTTATAGGCCTCCTAATAGTTCTAGGGATGTAGAGGAAAGGATGGCGAAGATGATTCTGGATATGAGCGAAAGTAACAGGGTAGTTATTATGGGAGACTTTAACTTTCCAAATATTGACTGGAAAAGATATAGTTCGAGTACAATAGATGGGTCGTTTTTTGTACAGTGTGTGCAGGAGGGTTTCCTGAAACAATATGTTGACAGGCCAACAAGAGGCGAGGCCACGTTGGATTTGGTTTTGGGTAATGAACCAGGCCAGGTGTTGGATTTGGAGGTAGGAGAGCACTTTGGGGACAGTGACCACAATTCGGTGACGTTTACGTTAATGATGGAAAGGGATAAGTATACACCGCAGGGCAAGAGTTATAGCTGGGGGAAGGGCAATTATGATGCCATTAGACGTGACTTGGGGGGGATAAGGTGGAGAAGTAGGCTGCAAGTGTTGGGCACACTGGATAAGTGGGGCTTGTTCAAGGATCAGCTACTGCGTGTTCTTGATAAGTATGTACCGGTCAGACAGGGAGGAAGGCGTCGAGCGAGGGAACCGTGTTTACCAGGGAAGTGGAATCTCTTGTTAAGAGGAAGAAGGAGGCCTATGTGAAGATGAAGTGTGAAGTTTCGGTTGGGGCGATGGATAGTTACAAGGTAGCGAGGAAGGATCTAAAGAGAGAGCTAAGACGAGCAAGGAGGGGACATGAGAAGTATTTGGCAGGAAGGATCAAGGAAAACCCAAAAGCTTTCTATAGGTATGTCAGGAATAAGCGAATGACTAGGGAAAGAGTAGGACCAGTCAAGGACAGGGATGGGAAATTGTGTGTGGAGTCTGAAGAGATAGGCGAGATACTAAATGAATATTTTTCGTCAGTATTCACTCAGGAAAAAGATAATGTTGTGGAGGAGAATGCTGAGCCCCAGGCTAATAGAATAGATGGCATTGAGGTACGTAGGGAAGAGGTGTTGGCACTTCTGGACAGGCTGAAAATAGATAAGTCCCCGGAACCTGATGGGATTTATCCTAGGATTCTATGGGAGGCCAGGGAAGAGATTGCTGGACCTTTGGCTTTGATTTTTATGTCATCATTGGCTACAGGAATAGTGCCAGAGGACTGGAGGACAGCAAATGTGGTCCCTTTGTTCAAAAAGGGGAGCAGAGACAACCCCGGCAACTATAGACCGGTGAGCCTCACGTCTGTAGTGGGTAAAGTCTTGGAGGGGATTATAAGGGACAAGATTTATAATCATCTAGATAGGAATGATATGATCAGGGATAGTCAGCATGGCTTTGTGAAGGGTAGGTCATGCCTCACAAACCTTATTGAGTTCTTTGAGAAGGTGACTGAACAGGTAGACGAGGGTAGAGCAGTTGATGTGGTGTATATGGATTTCAGCAAAGCGTTTGATAAGGTTCCCCACGGTAGGCTATTGCAAAAAATACGGAGGCTGGGGATTAAGGGTGATTTAGAGATGTGGATCAGAAATTGGCTAGCTGAAAGAAGACAGAGGGTGGTGGTTGATGGGACATGTTCAGAATGGAGTACAGTCACAAGTGGAGTACCACAAGGATCTGTTCTGGGGCCGTTGCTGTTTGTCATTTTTATCAATGACCTAGAGGAAGGCACAGAAGGGTGGGTGAGTAAATTTGCAGATGATACTAAAGTCGGTGGTGTTGTCGATAGTGTGGAAGGATGTAGCAGGTTACAGAGGGATATAGATAAGCTGCAGAGCTGGGCTGAGAGGTGGCAAATGGAGTTTAATGTAGAGAAGTGTGAGGTGATTCACTTTGGAAGGAATAACAGGAATGCGGAATATTTGGCTAATGGTAAAGTTCTTGAAAGTGTGGCTGAGCAGAGGGATCTAGGTGTCCATGTACATAGATCCCTGAAAGTTGCCACCCAGGTTGATAGGGTTGTGAAGAAGGCCTATGGAGTGTTGGCCTTTATTGGTAGAGGGATTGAGTTCCGGAGTCGGGAGGTCATGTTGCAGCTGTACAGAACTCTGGTCCGGCCGCATTTGGAGTATTGCGTACAGTTCTGGTCACCGCATTATAGGAAGGACGTGGAGGCTTTGGAGCGGGTGCAGAGGAGATTTACCAGGATGTTGCCTGGTATGGAGGGAAAATCTTATGAGGAAAGGCTGACGGACTTGAGGTTGTTTTCGTTGGAGAGAAGAAGGTTAAGAGGAGACTTAATAGAGGCATACAAAATGATCAGGGGGTTGGATAGGGTGGACAGTGAGAGCCTTCTCCCGCGGATGGATATGGCTGGCACGAGGTGACATAACTTTAAACTGAGGGGTAATAGATATAGGACAGAGGTCAGAGGTAGGTTCTTTACGCAAAGAGTAGTGAGGCCGTGGAATACCCTACCTGCTACAGTAGTGAACTCGCCAACATTGAGGGCATTTAAAAGTTTATTGGATAAACATATGGATGATAATGGCATAGTGTAGGTTAGATGGCTTTTGTTTCGGTGCAACATCGTGGGCCGAAGGGCCTGTACTGCGCTGTATTGTTCTATGTTCTATGTTCTATGTTCTATGTTAAAGTTTAGGTTGCGTTAAATTGTGTTGAGGGTATGGTATCTGTTTTATTGCACCGTATTTGTTTTTAGAAAAATTATGATATGCCAATGTGCTGTATGGGAAACACAAAAACAGGGCATGATGGCGCGGCAGTTAGCACTGCTGCTTCACAGCGCTGAGGACCCGGGTTCACTCTCGGCCCCGGGACACTGTCTGTGTGGACTTTGCACATTTTCCCGTGTCTGCGTGGGCCTCAACCCCACAACCCAAACTATGTGAAGGGTAGGCGGATTGGCCACGCTAAATGCCCCTTAATTGGAAGAATTTTTAAAAAAGCACAAAAATAACTGAAGTGAAAACTTATCTGAGAGATGGGCTGGACTATCTCGATCCCCAGCAGCATGTTTTAGGCCGATTCTACTTTCCCTCCAATTGCCAATAGAAGTTCCCATTTTAACCGCCCCACGACGCCACAGAATCCATTGGCGTCGTGGTGCTGCTGGCGAGAAAAGTAAATAATAATAATCTTTTATTGACAGAAGCATGAACTTACTGTGAAAAGCCCCTCATCGCTACATTCTGGCGCCTGCTCGGTAAGCTGGTACGGGAATTGAACCCGCGCTGCTGGCCTTGTTCTCCATTACAAACTAGCTGTCGCGCCCACTGAGAAGATAACAGCTGGAAAATTCCGGCCAATGACAATGGATTAGTTTTATTTAATAATTAACAAATCATATAACAAATCCAATCATAAATCAGCAATATGCGTTTCATATTATTAACATTTCACAACTTGCCACATAAGGCGATCTCAGTATTCGAACCAAAGGCAAAACATAAGAACATAAGAACTAGGAGCAGGAGTAGGCCATCTGGCCCCTCAAGCCTGCTCCACCATTCAATGAGATCATGGCTGATCTTTTGTGGACTCAGCTCCAATTTCCGGCCCGAACACCATAACCCTTAATCCCTTTATTCTTCAAAAAACTATCTATCTTTATCTTAATAACATTTAATGAAGGAGCCTCTACTGCTTCACTGGGCAAGGTATTCCATAGATTCACAACCCTTTGGGTGAAGAAGTTCCTCCTAAACTCAGTCCTAGATTTACTTCCCCTTATTTTGAGGCTATGCCCCCAGGTTCTGCTTTCACCCGCCAATGGAAACAACCTGCCCGCATCTATCCTATCTATTCCCTTCATAATCTTATATGTTTCTCTAAGATCCCCCCTCATCCTTCTAAATTCCAACGAGTACAGTCCCAGTCTACTCAACCTCTCCTCGTAATCCAACCCCTTCAGCTCTGGGATTAACCAAGTGAATCTCCTCTGCACACCCTCCAGTGCCAGTATGTCCTTTCTCAAGTAAGGAGACCAAAACTGAACACAACACTCCAGGTGTGGCCTCCCTAGTCTTAAACTCCCTCCCTCCAGCAATAAAGGACAAAATTCCATTTGCCTTCTTAATCACCTGTTGCACCTGTAAACCAACTTTTTGCGACTCATGCGCTAGCACACCCAGGTCTCTCTGCACAGCAGCATGTTTTAATATTTTATCATTTAAATAATAATCCCTTTTGCTGTTATTCCTACCAAAATGGATAACCTCACATTTGTCAACATTGTATTCCATCTGCCAGACCCTAGCCCATTCACTTAGCCTATCCAAATCCCTCTGCAGACTTCCAGTATCCTCTGCACTTTTTGCTTTACCACTTATCTTAGTGTCGTCTGCAAACTTCGACACGTTGCTCTTGGTCCCCAACTCCAAATCATCTATGTAAATTGTGAACAGTTGTCGGCCCAACACTGATCCCTGAGGGACACCACTAGCTACTGATTGCCAACCAGTGAAATACCCATTAATCCCCACTCTTTGTGTTCTATTAATTAACCAATCCTCTATCCATGCTACTACTTTCCCTTTAATGCCATGCATCTTTATCTATGCAGCAACCTTTTTTGTGTGGCACCTTGCCAAAGGCTTTCTGGAAATCCAGATATATCACATCCATTGGCTCCCTGTTATCTACCGCACTGTTAATGTCCTCAAAAAATGCCACTTAATTAGTTAGGCACGACCTGCCCTTTATGAACCCATGCTGCGGCTGCCCAATGGGACAATTTCCATCCAGATGCCTCGCTATTTCTTCCTCGATGATAGATTCCAGCATCTTCCCTACTACCGAAGTTAAGCTCACTGGCCTATAATTACCCGCTTTTTGCCTACCTCCTTTTTTAAACAATGGTGTCACGTTTGCTAATTTCCAATCCGCCGGAACCACCCAGAGTCTCGTGAATTTTGGTAAATTATCACTAGTGCATTTGCAATTTCCCTAGCCATCTCTTTTCGCACTCTAGGATGCATTCCATCAGGTCCAGGAGACTTGTCTACCTTTAGCCCCATTAGCTTGCCCATCACTACCTCCTTGGTGATAACAATCCTCTCAAGGTCCTCACCTGTCATAGCCTCATTTCCATCAGTCACTGGCATGTTATTTGTGTCTTCCACTGTGAAGACCGACCCAAAAAACCTGTTCAGTTCCTCAGCCATTTCCTCATCTCCCATTATTAAATCTACCTTCTAATCCTCTAAAGGACCAATATTTACCTTAGCCATTCTTTTTTGTTTTATATATTTATAGAAACTTTTACTATCTGTTTTTATATTCTGAGCAGGTTTACTCTCATAATCTATCTTACTCTTCTTTATAGCTTTTTTCGTAGCTTTCTGTTGCCCCCTAAAGATTTCCCATTCCTCTAGTCTCCCACTGATTTTGCTACTTTGTATGTTTTTTCCTTCAATTTGATACTCTCCCTTATTTCCTTAGATATCCACGGTCGATTTTCCCTCTTTTTACCTTCCTTCCTTTTTGTTGGTATAAACCTTTGCTGAGCACTGTGAAAAATCGCTTGGAAGATTCTCCACTGTTCCTCAACTGTTTCACCATAATGTCTTTGCTCCCAGTCTACCTTAGCTAGTTCTTCTCTCATCCCATTGTCATCTCCTTTGTTTAAGCACAAAAAACTAGTCTTGATTTTACCTTCTCACCCTCCACCTGTATTTTAAATTCCCCCATATTGTGATCGCTCCTTCCGAGAGGATCCCTAACTATGAGATCCTGAATCAATCCTGTCTCATTACACAGGACATGATCTAGGACCACTTGTTCCCCCGTAGGTTCCATTACATACTGTTCTAGGAAACTATCGCGGATACATTCTATAAACTCCCCTTCAAGGCTGCCTTGACCGACCTGGTTAAACCAATCGACATGTAGATAAAAATCCCCCATGATAACTGCTGTACCATTTCTACATGCATCAGTTATTTCTTTGTTTATTGCCTGCCCCACCATAATGTTACTATTTGGTGGCCTATCGACTACTCCGATCAGTGACTTTTTCGCCTTACTATTCCTGAGTTCCACGCAAATGGATTCAACCTTATCCTCCATAGCACCGATGTCATCCCTTACTGTTGCCCGCATGTCATCCTTAAAAAACAGAGCTACACCACCTCCCTTACCATCCACTCTGTCCTTCCGAATAGTTTGATACCCTCGGATATTTAACTCCCAGTCGTGACCATCCTTTAACCATGTTTCAGTAATGGCCACTAAATCATAGTCATTCACGATGATTTGCGCCATCAACTCATTTACCTTATTCCGAATACTACGAGCATTCAGGTAAAGAACACTTATGTTGGCTTTTTTTTAACCTCTGTTCTGAATCTTAACACCTCGATCAGTAACCTCTCCTAAGTTATATTTCCTCTTAATATTTTTCCTAATTTTCCTTGTCGTTGAACCCATATCTTCATGTAACAACCTGCCACGTCGCTTCCATTCATGTTTTGACTTCCCGTTTTAGTCCTATTCACTGAGCTCCCCTCAGTCACTGTACCTTGTACTGTCGCCCTTTTTGATTTTTGATTATGGCTTCTCTGCCATACACTTTCCCCCTTACTGCCTTTTGTTTCTGTCCCTGTTTTACTACCTTCCAACAACCTGCATCGGTTCCCATCCCCCTGCCACATTAGTTTAAACTCTCCCCAACTGCTCTTGCAAACACCCCCCCAGGACATCGGTTCCAGTCCTGCCCAGGTGCAGACCGTCCGATTTGTACTGGTCCCACATCCCCCAGAACCGGTTCCAATGCCACAGGAATTTGAATCCCTCCCTCTTGCACCATCTCTCGAGCCACTCATTCATCGTATCTATCCTGACATTCCTACTCTGACTAGCTCGTGGCACTGGTAGCAATCCCGAGATTACTACCTTTGAGGTCCTACTTTTTAGTTTAACTCCTAGCTCCCTGAATTCAGCTTGTAGGACCTCGTCCCGTTTTTTAAACCTATATCGTTGGTGCCTATGTGCACACACGACAGCTGGTTGTTCACCCTCCCAGCCCCCCGAATGTCCTGCAGCCGCTCCGAGACATCCTTGACCCTTGCACCAGGGAGGCAACATACCATCCTGGAGTCTCGATTGCGTCCGCAGAACCGCCTGTCTATTCCCCTTACTATTTAGTCCCCTATCATTATAGGCCTGCCATTCTTCTTCCTGCCCAGCTGCACAGCAGAGCCAGCCACGGTGCCATGAACCTGGCTGCTGCTGCCTTTCCCTGGTGAGCCATCTCCCTCAACAGTATCCAAAGTGGTATATCTGTTTTGCAGGGAGATGACCGCAGAGGACACCTGCACTGCCTTCCTACTCTTGCTCTGTCTTTTGGTCACCCATTTTCTATCTCCATCAGTACCTTTCACCTGCGGTGTGACCAACTCGCTAAACGTGCTATCCACAACGTCCTCAGCATCGCGGATGCTCCAAAGTGAGTCCATCCGCAGCTCCAGAGCCGGCAAGCAGTCTATCAGGGACATTGTTTGCAAGAAGTACATTAGGGGAGATGGTGGTCGTGGTGGTGGGTGGGGGACGGGGACTGGGCGGGGGGGGGGGGGGGGAGGTCGGGGGGGGGGGGGGTGGTATGGCCAGGGGACAATCCTTCTGTGATGTGAACAATTAATAAAGAATATTTATCAACTTAAACGAAAGGCAAACCACACACAACAAGAATGAATACAATGCGCGATGACACTCTAGTCCACAAATGGTGGACATTCTTAATTATACACGAAAATAGGCCCCCAACTGTCTACGTTTACCTGCACTCTGAGACACCCCGTTTAACAAAGAACATCCAATTATAAGTAATTTCCTGAGCTAAATCTACCAAGTAATTATAGCAACCAGGACAACGTGATCCAGTCTAGCATATAGTCTCAAGGCTCAGGAGGGGCGGGGCTGGCGTGGGAGATTGGGGGGTACGGGGAGGGATTGCTGATACATTCGGGAGACTAGACCTGAAACTTGATGCATTTCTGATGATGGTTGTGTCTCCTTTTCCCTTTGCTTTTAGTTAGTTTCACTTTTATACTCTTTACTTACCTTTGATCTTATTTACCGTGTGGATTTGGATTTTGGCGGATAATTGTCAATTTCCTGATCTCAAAAATTTGAATTAATGTCTTCTGTAGCCCATCTTTTCTCTAATCACATACGTAAAATATTTTTGCCTTTGATATGCATATTGGCATGTCGTGATTTCTCCAGACATTTAACACGAATCAGATACCGGTTTACTTTGCTTTTTGTTTCCGCTTTTAATCTTAATTTTCCCTGAGTGTTAACATTACATAATTGGCTCCACGTTTACCGTACTTAAGATATGAGTGATCAATTCTCAAAAAAATCCCAGTCTTGTGGCATTATGTTTTAGTAAGGACAGTGTTTGTGCTTGAGTAGAAGCGTAAGTCAAATCCTTTGAAGAGAAACGGTTGCTGTCTTCGCTTTCTGCTTCTCTTTGTGCTGGGCCTGAGCCCCCAGCAGATCCGACTAGATTTTCTGGTGGGCTGCAGTTGCTGGGCGTCTAATGATGAACACTAAAATAACTGAACATAATTCATTTTAAAAGCAGCATTCTGTCGGTAGCATTTAGTTTTTGTGCTTTTTAATGATTCGAATCATTGTGGCAACCGGATATTTCACCGCACTTTTTAACTGCTCTCTGAACTTGGACTGGGTCACCACATAAATGAATGTATTTGTGCAGCAGCTGAAATTCCGCAACATGCCCCCGACTCGTCGAAAGACATAAAACGGTTCACTGTAATAGTTCGGATTGTTTCCTCCAATGTTGTAATACAAAAAATCTACAACATGTGTCAACCATAAAAGTATGAAGCTGCCGGATATGGTGAAGAGTAAAATCGCTGATTTCCTCCTGCTCTCGATCTCTGGGTCACTGCGATTATCCATTCTGCTTTGGCCTCTCAATCTTTTCCGAACCCGACTCGCCTTTGTAATATGTCTAACTGTAAGGGCATTTAGCAACAGAATCAAAGTGAATGGAAACATTGGGGTTAAAACCTTATGAAACCTGCTTAGTCCCACCCATCCGGGCTCAGTATAAAAGCTTGGCTTGTCAACACAGAACCATGGTACATTGTCGATTATCAATCCTTCTTTATATGTAAAGTAGAAGGGAACATTTTTTAAACAGAGCAGAATGCCCACTGTTGCTAGAACAACAGCCGCCGTTCTGGCGGTGCAAAATTTAGTTTTCAGCTTCTGGAAACAGATAGCTACACACCGGTCAAAGGTAAAAATGACAGTGAACCAGACAGAGCAGTCAGTGGCGGCTGGAATCATGGTAAGAATGACACTGCAGGCTGCGGTGATGCGCAGGAACGAGAGTGGAAAATAATAATAAATGATCCGGTTCAGGATCACATCAGTGATAATGACCAGTAGATCCGCTGTTGCCATGGCCACCAGGTAGCGAGTGGTGCAGGTCGACAGTCCACATCTTCCACCGGAAAGGATCACAATCGCCGTAAAATTAACTGTAAGGTAGACAAACGTAAAGAGTCACGACATTACCAAAAATAAACCCCACACCATCAGTCCCAGATGGTAATGATGGGGTTTTCAAATTACATATCTGGAGATCAGTTCTGTGGTTAAAAATCATATTGTAAATTCCAACCTACCACCATTCCATCAGCTTTCTGCTTTATGTGAGGCTGGATATGGGTCAGATTTAAGTAGATTTCAGCAGGCTCAGCAGCTTTTTAAACATTATAGGAGAGCTAACATCCTCCGGTTAAACTCGCTTGACAATATCAAAATGGTTTGTTCTGGCTTGCCTTGCCTCGGGAACCCGAATGCTGAAGAAATTTGAGGGTCACATTACGGAGCAGCTACATTTCTTTACATCGCCGTTTTGGGCCAGAGAGTACAAAATATTTTCACCAGTCATGGAAACATTGTCCCAATTTTAAAATTCTTCAAGAAAAACGGCATCACTTTTGCTCTGTGTTCGCATTTCCTGTCGAATTGTGACTCCTGCTCGGATACTGGATCAGACCAGTTTGTTCCTCTGGCCTATAAGACACCTGACCATTGCTTTGGTTTTCGGCAGAAAATTCTTAGCATAAACAACGCACCGCTGGCACCCAACAGTACTGCCATACCATCCCCCACACCTTCACGACATGGCATAGTCACTTCATGGACCCCGAAAAGCAGGATAAAGTCATGGAATAAAGTGGACTTTTTAAGATCTATGCAAATATAACTAAAATCTGAATGCAGGGAATAAAAACACACATCAAATCAGACACGAACATTGATTATCTACTGGTCATTCTGTTCAGCTTCCGAGAGTACTGAAGGAAGTGGTGACATAAAGTGCATTTACGGGTGATGTCTTGAGAAGGTTAGAAAGCTGGTTAGCAGGCAAGAAGTACGACTTTGGAATAAATGGGACTTTAGCGATCGGCAAGCCGTGATCAGTTGGGTACTGCAGGGCTCTGTGCTAGGACCACAATTGTTCATATCATATATTAATGATTTGAACGATTAAACTGAATGTAGTATCTCCTAATTTGCAGATTTTTCAAAGTTTGGTGGAAAGGTGAATTGTAGAGAGGATGCTGAGATGCTTCAAAGAGCTTTGGACAGGCGGCGTCAGTGGGCGGATGCATGCAGATGCAGTATAATACGGATACATGTGAGTTTATACACTTTCGTACCCCCCAAAAATGGCAGATTATTATTTGAATGAGTGTAAATTGAGGGAGGTGGATACTCAGCGGGACCTTGGTGCCCACGTGCATCAGTTACTGAAAATAAGTGTGCAGGTTCTGCAGGCTGTAAAGGAGGCAAAGGCATGTAAGCCTTCATAGCAAGAAGATTTGAGTTAAGCAGGGGGATGTTTAAAAAAAATTGTGTCGCGCTTTAGTGAGGCCACACCTGGAGTATTCTGTGCCGTTTTGGTGCCTATATCGGAGGAAGGATTTTCTTGCTATGAAGAGAGACAGCGAAGATTGACCAGGTTGAGTTCTGGGTTGGCGGGACTTTCATATGAGGAGAGTCTAATTCGGTTCAGATTATATTCATTGGAGGTTAGAAGAGTGAGAGGGATCTCATCGCAACCTATACAATTCTAACATGATGAGACAGGATAGATTCAGAAAGAATGTTCCAGATGGTGGGGGAATCCATAACTAGGAGGTCATGGTTTGAAATCAGGGGTAAGACTTTTAGGACTGAGGTGAGGAGAGTGGTGAATTTGTGGAAATCAATAGCACAGAAAAGCTGAGGCCAAAACGTTTTGTAATTTCAAGAAATAATTTGATATAACTCTTGGAGCTAAAGAGATCAAGGAATATAGGGGAAGACAGGTTCAGGGCATTGAAATTGATAGTCAGACTTGACCATAACGAATGGCGGAGCAGTCTCGCAGGCCGAAGGACCATCTCCTGCTTCTATTTTCTATGTATGTTCCTATGTCTGATTCTGTGTGATTTTCTATGTGTGACTAAGCTATGAATCACACCTCTTACTGCATTGTTTCACGAACACATCCCGTTGAGAAAACGCAGAGCAGGCATAAATGCGGAAATGAAGGTCTTTTCCCTTTCTTTGGTATCAGTTGCTATAAAATACAACCATTCTAACTGATCTTAGGGATGGGTTAATCGGTGAGTGAGTGGGTGGTGGGACAGGAATTGTCTGCTGTGGGGAAGAATAAACCTCTATGTTTAGGGTAACACCGCCATGACAGACACAGGATTATTCTACTGGGTCTACTGATCAGGTTAGTGGTGAGCCACATGGCACGGTGTATAATAGTCATTTGCATTAAAGGGAAATCAGGTCGAAGGTTTCTTGGGTAAGTGGGTGTTTTGCGCGGGTCATGGTACATTGTCCATTCGGTTTGTACACCTGTCGGGTTACTCAGTTAGGGTTGGATAGTGAGATTTGCATGATTATGACTGCCAATGCCGAAGGTGTACTGTACATCAGCTGGCTCGCACCCAAAAGACAAGATAACTGAATAGCCCATAAAGATCTGCCCAAAACATCCCCTTAAAACAAACCTCAACTGACCAGAGCAACAGATTTAGCGTCCTGGAGGCTACAATAAAGAGGTTGGTAGCGACCCAGGAGAACCTGAAAGGAAAATCGATCCAGACGCCAAAATATTGATATAGTTGGCCTTCGACAAGGTATCGAGGACAGGACCCGACATAATACATGGTCCGAGAAGCTACATAATTTAATTGGGAGATCGACAGTTCTTCCTGCCGAATCCAAGGCCGGGAGCAGCTGAGAGCGGTCATTACCTAGTTACACGGACCCCAGGACCAGGAAATGATCCTTTGCAGTTGGAGGAACACAAGATGAGAGTCTAACAGAACATTGGGGCAGAACTGGAAAAGCGTTTAGCGGATTTAACAGGCAAAGTCGGCCTTGTACAGGAACAACATCAACTTCGGCATGTTTTATCCAGACAGTCTCTGGGTAACATACCAGTCCAGGAAGCATTATTTGACTCCCCCTGAAAAGGCGGATGGGTTCGTCCAAAATAATAATCACTTACTGTCACAGGTAGGCTTCAATAAAGTTATTGTAAAAAGCACCTAGTAGCCACATTCCGGCGCCTGTTCGGGGAGGCTGGTACGAGAGTTGAACCCGCGCGGCTGGCCTTGTTTTGCTTAACAAGCCAGCAATTTAGTTCAGTGTGCTAAACCAGCCCCATACGGGAAACAACAACAACAGGAGAGACAGCAATGAGGCGGTCAGAGAGGAGACAGGATACGACATTGACCAATTTACGCGGGACTGTATCATCTCGTTATGAACGGTGGAACCAACTGGCAGAAAGGAGAGGTCGAGTGTAGCAGAGTACAGGAGAGGGGGAGGAGGAGTCTCGGGGAAACCGACACAGCGGGCAAAGGAGAGCGCCAGATCGACCTCAGGATGGGGCGCCACCACACTCGTGGGAAAGCTAGCGCCAGGAGATATCAATGAGAGAGGGCCATGCCGCATCTCCCAACAGAGGGAGAGCGCCCGATAAGAGGGTGCACACCACCGCTGGGTGGAAACGAGTTGGGCAAACGGTGGAGGGGAGAAATTGGAGGGGGAAACGGTGGGAGGCGGGATGGGACGGGAAGCAAGAGGAGGGGAAACAAAACCGCTGGGGGAACATAACGGCGAGCTGGGGGTGACAGCTTTAGACTGACTTGAACAGGTCACTAATTGAAACGGAGAACAATATGGCACTGGAAGGAATCACTTTGGAGGGTCGATGAACAAAGGAACACCCGAGAGTGGAGGGCCTCACCCAGATGGAGTACACACCGTTGCCGGCCATGTGGGGTAGTGCCTGGACAAAGGGAAACCCCAAAGCATAGGGCCCGGTTTCATAGAATCAGAGCATTTACAGTGCAGCAGGAGGCCATTCAGCTAATCGAGTCTGCACCGGCCGTTGGACAGAGCTCCCTACCCAAGCCCACACCTCCCCTCTATCCCCTAACCCAGTAACTCCACACAACTCAACTTTTTTATGGACACAAAGGGCAACTTAGCATGGCCAATCCACCTAACCTACACATCTTTGGACTGTGGGAGGAAACTGGAGCACCCAGCGGAAACCCACGCACACAGTGGGAGAAAGTGCAAACTCCGCACAGGCAATGACCCAAGTCGAGAATCGAACCTGGGACCCTGGAGCTGTGAACCAACTGGGCTAACCACTGTACTACTGTGCCCCCCCCCCCTCTTCATGGTGAGTATGGTAACCGTGGCCATTTTGGATTGCCCCAACAATTGAAAAGCCTGGAATTCAGGGGTGCATCCAAAAGGTAAGAATGGTTAATCCCGCAGGAGGGGTGGGGGTCGCACAAATGCCGCATCAGAATAGTTACCTGGAACATCAGGAGACCTAACTTCCCAGTGTGAAGAACCAGAGTTTTCACTCACCTTAAAAGTATGAAAGCCAGCGTACTCTTCCTCCAATAAAAGCAACAGGGAGAAAAGGACTAACTGCGGGCAATGAAGGGCAGGGTGGGACAGACGTACCATTCATGTTCTGGGTCGAGAGCAAGGGAGATAGCCATAATGGTATGGAAGAGGCCGATGTAGATGGTTAGGGACCAAAGAGGATGGTTGGGCATGGTCAGCGGTGTCCGAGGTGGGAGACCAGTGGTCTTGCTGAATGTTTATGCGCCAAACTGGAATGACATGGTGTTTGTAAAAAAGACCATGGTGGAAATCCCTGACATAGATACGCATCGACTAATCATTTGGGAGGGTGGGGGGCGGGGGGGGGGGGCGGGGGGGGGGGTCAGCGCTGGGTACTTCAACTCTGCACAGGCCCCCACTGATGGACCGATCGAACTCCAAAACGGTTAAAACGGAGGTATGGCGAGAGAACTAGGAAATTCATGGAGCACGTGGGGTCAGTGGACCGGCGGAGCTTCCTGCATCCAGTTGAGAAGGAACAGAGAACATAGAACATAGAACATTACAGCGCAGTACAGGCCCTTCGGCCCTCGATGTTGCGCCGACCTGTGAAACCACTCTAAAGCACATCTACACTGTTCCCTAATCATCCATATGCCTATCCAATGACCATTTGAATGCCCTTAGTGTTGGCGAGTCCACTACTGTTGCAGGCAGGGGATTCCACGCCCTTACTACTCGCTGAGTAAAGAACCTACCTCTGACATCTGTCCTATATCTATCTCCCCTCAATTTAAAGCTATGTCCCCTCGTGCTAGACATCACCATCAGAGGAAAAAAGACTCTCACTGTCCACCTTATCTAATCCTCTGATCATCTTGTATGCCTCAATTAAGTCACCTCTTAACCTTCTTCTCTCTAACAAAAACCGACTCAAGTACCTCAGCCCTCCCTCATAAGATGTTCCCTCCATACCAGGAAACATTCAGGGAAATCTCCTCTGCACTCTTTCCAATGCTACCACGTCATTCCTATAATGCGGCGACCAGAATTGCACGCAATACTCCAAATGCGGCCGTACCAGAGTTTTGTACAGCTGCAACATGACCTCATGGCTCCGAAACTCAATCCCTCTACCAATAAAAGCTAAAACACCGTAAGCCTTCTTAACAACCCTCTCAACCTGGCTGGCAACTTACAGGGATCTATTTACATGGACACCGAGATTTCACTGCTCATCCACACTACCAAAAATCTTACCATTAGCCCAATACTCTGTCTTCCTGTTATTCACTCCAAAATGAATCACCTCACACTTTTCTGCATTAAACTCAATTTGCCACCTCTGAGCCCAGCGCTGCAGCTTATCTATGTCCCTCTGTAACTTGTAACATCCTTCCGCACTGTCCACAACTCCACGACTTTAGTGTCATCTGCAAATTTACTCACCCACCCTTCTACAACCTCGTCCAGGTCATTTATAAAAACGACAAACAGCAGTGGGCCCAAAACAAATCCTTGTGATACACCACTAGCAACTGGACTCCAGTCTGAACATTTCCCATCAACCACCACCCTTTGTCTTCTTCCAGCTAGCCAATTTATGATCCAAGCTGCTAAATCACCCTGAAACCCATGCCTCCGTTTTTTCTGCAGTAGCCTACCATGGGGAACCTTATCAAACGCTTTACTGAAATCCATATACACCACATCAACTGCTTTACCCCCATCCACCTGTTTGGTCACCTTCTCAAAGAACTCAATAAGGTTTGTGAGGCACGACCTACCCTTCACAAAACCGTGTTGAATATCTCTAATCAAAGTATTCCATTCCAGATGATTATGCATCCTATCTCTTATAAACCATTCCAAGACTTTGCCCACAACAGAAGTAAGGCTCATTGGTCTATCGTTACCGGGGTTGTCTCTACTCCCCTTCTTGAACAAGGGGACAACATTTGCCATCCTCCACTATTCCTGTAGAACCAGATGACTTAAAGATAAAAGCCAAAGGATCAGCAATCTCCTCCCTAGCCTCCCAGAGAATTCTAGGATAAATCCTATCCGGCCCAGGGGACTTATCTATTTTCACACTTTCCAGAATTGCTAACACCTCCTCCTTATGAACCTCAAGCCCTTCTATTCTAGTAGCCTGAATCTCAGTATTCTCCTCGACAACATTGTCTTTTTCTGTGTGAATACGTACGGATAATATTCATTTAGCACCTCTCCTAAACCCTCGGACTCCACGCACAACTTCCCACTACTGCCCTTGATTGGCCCTACTCTTACCCTAGTCATTCTTTTATTCCTGACATATCTATTGAAAGCTTTAGGGTTACCTTTGACCCTAACTGCCAAAGACCTCTCATGTCCCCTCCTGGCTCTTCGTAGCTCTCTTTTTAGGTCCTTCCTAGCTAACTTGTAACTCTCGAGCGCCCTAACTGAACCTTCATGTCTCATCTTTACATGAGCCTCGTTCTTCCTCTTGTCAAGTGTTTCGACTGCTTTAGTCAACCACGGTTCCCTCGCTCGACCACTTCCTCCCTGCCTGACAGGTGCATACTTATTAAGGACATGCAGTAGCTGTTCCTTGAACAAGCTCCACATTTCCATTGTGCCCATCCCCTGCAGTTTTCCTCTCCATCCGATGCATCCTAATTGTTACCTCATCGCATCATAATTGCCTTTCCCCCAGATATAACTGTTGCCCTGCGATATATACCTATCCCTTTCCATCAATAAAGTAAAGATTCGAATTGTGGTCACTATCACCAAAGTGCTCACCTACCTCCAAATCTAACACCTGTCCTGGTTCATTACCCAGTACCAAATTCAATATGGCCTCGCCTCTCAGTGACCTATCTACATACTGTGTCAGGAAACCCTCCTGCACACATTGGACAAAAACGGACCCATCTAAAGTACTCGAACTATAGCGTTTCCAGTCAATATTGTGAAAGTTAAAGTCCCCCATAACAACTACCCTCTTGCTTTCGCTCCTATCCAGAATCATCTTTGCAATCCTTTCCTCTACATCTCTGGAACTTTTCGGAGGCCTACAGAAAACCCCAAACAGGGTGACCTTTCCTTTTCTGTTTCTAACCTCAGCCCATACTACCTCAGTAGACGAGTCCTCATCAAACGTCCTTTCTGCCACCGTAATACTGTCCTTGACTAACAATCTCACCCCTCCCCCTCTGTTACCACCTTCCCTGAGCTTACTGAAATAGCTAAACCTCGGCACCTGCAACAACCATTCCTGTCCCTGCACTATCCATGTCTCCGAAATGGCCACAACATCGAAGTCCCAGGTACCAACCCATGCTGCAAGTTCACCCACCTTATTCCGGATGCTCGTGGCATTGAAGAAGACACACTTTAAACCACCTTCCTGCCAGCCGGTACACTCCTGCAACTTTGAAACCTTACTCATGACCTCACTACTCTCAACCTCCTGTATACTGGAGCTACAATTCAGGTTCCCAATCCCCTGCTGAACTAGTTTAAACCCTCCCGAAGAGCATTAGCAAATTTCCCCCCCCCCCCCCCCCCCCAGGATATTGGTACCACTCTGGTCCAGGTGTAGACCATCCCATTTGTAGAGCCCACCGACCCCAGAATGAGCCCCAATTATCCAGAAATCTGAAACCCTCCCTCCTGCACCATCCCTGTAGCCACGTGTTCAACTCCTCTCTCTCCCTATTCCTCGTCTCGCTCGCACGTGGCACGGATAACAACCCAGAGATAATAACTCTGTTGGTCCTAGATCTAAGTTTCCACCCTAGCTCCCTGAATTCCTGCCTTTCATCCCTATTCCTTTTCCTACCTATGTCGTTGGTACCTATGTGGACCACGACTTGGGGCTGCTCTCACTCACCCTTAAGGATCCCGAAAACACGATCCGAGACATCACGGACCCTGGCATCTGGGAGGCAATACACCAACCACGAGTCTCTTTCGTTCCCACAGAATCTCCTATCTATCCCCCTAACTATGGAGTCTCCAATGACTAATGCTCTACTCCTCTCCCCCCTCCCTTCTGAGCAACAGCGGCAGACTCTGTGCCAGAGACCTGTACCCCATGGCTTACCCCTGGTAAGTCCCCCCCCCCACACCCAACACTATTCAAAGCGCTATACTAGTTACTAAGGGCAACGATCACAGGGGATCCCTGTACTGACTGCTTCCTCCCAGCCCCTCTCACCGTCCCCCATCTATCTTTATTCTTTGGAATAACTACATCCCTGAAGCTTCTATCTGTAACCACCTCTGCCTCCCGAATGACCCGAAGTTCATCCAGCTCCAGCTCCAGTTCCCTAACGTGGCTTCTGAGGAGATGGAGATGGGTCCACTTCCCACAGATGAAATCAGCAGGGACACTGACGGCGTCCCTCACCTCAAACATTCTGCTGGAGGAACATTGCACTGCCTTCCCTGATATCCCCTCTAGATACCCCTTAGGTTAAAGGAGGTGGAAGGATGGGGGACACGATAAGTGTAGTGTCTCGGGTTTAGAAACTACCCAACATCAATACAGGTAAAAATAAAACACTTAACCAGCAACCACTGCGCCCCACACGAAAATATTTTTTCCAACAAGTGCATAAGGCCTAAACCCCCATCGACTTATTTGTAGTGGGGTCATTGTTGCTTCCAGGGATAGTAAGAACTGAATATTCCACGATCATAATCTCGGTTTATACTCCACACTACATGGGTGTGAGGTCGAAGTCTCCGGAGACTGGTTCCAGTCCAACCAGCACCCGCCCGGATAAGGGAGCCCGCCCGACCAGAGACTGCCAGAGGACAGGAACCACCCGACCAGCGTCTACCAGAGGACCGGAGTCCATCAACCCAGTGAACTCCGGTGCACATACCAAAAATACCATAACGCTTCTGTTGCAAGAGAACTGCTGTATGCTTTCCCCGGTGCAGGCCCGATTAGGCCCACACCAGATTCCGATCAAGTGATCATTCCCGCCGGTCTCCGGCCACATGCCCCGACCCAACCATGGTGTATTCAGCCTGCCCATCATGCTGCAGAACCTCGGAGAAGAAAAGGTAACAGACGGGTCCTTTCCGCATTCCACCAAGGTCAACTCAGCGTGACTAGACCGCTGGGGTGTGAACCTTCGCCAGTGAAACAGAAATGCCAGAGCCACTCCCGGAGCGACAGGTACCCAGCCGATCACACCGGAAGGTGAACCCGACATCGCCACCCCAGGAGACCAGACACTCCCACGTACAGCCCTCTTCAGTGAGCCTGACACCGCCACTATCATCCACGATCCCTCGAAACGTAACCATTTATCTTACGCAAAGCCAGCCCGGTCAGAAAGTGAGAATTAAATTATGCGGCTTCAAGCCTCCTCTTCCCAGCGTAGTCCTGGCGAATGTCCAAGCGATTGAGAACAAGATGGATGGCCTCAATGCTAGACTTATCTCCTAGAGTGAAGTGAGAAAGTGCTAAGTGCTCTGATATCCTCTGCGACGTGGCTTAATCTGGGCACCCAAACTCCGCCATCCAACCCGAAGACTTCTTTATCAACTGGATGGACCGCACGATGGCCTCAGGCAAGTCGAAGGGAGGGGTGGGGAGGGGGGGGGGGGCGGGGGGAGAGAGAGGGGCCGGAGCGAGCCTTGCTTCCTCATCAAAACATTCTGGTGCTCGGATGTGATGCCCAGACCGAAAATACCTGACGGTGAAGTGTCGCCCTTTCTACTTCGCAAGTGAATTCACCTCTGTTCTCATCACAGCAGTCTAAATCCCACCCCAGCGGAATTGAAAAATGCAATTAACTTACTACTCTCCACCATCAACAACCAAGAAACAAGTCACTCAAGCCCTGACAATCGTGGCTGGAGATTTGGGTTCTACCCAAACTCCATCAACATATCTCCTGCCACACCAGAGGTGCAAGCACCCTAGACACTGCTAAAGAAACTTCAAAGTTTCCATTCCATACAGTTCCATTCCCCAACCACACTTTGGCAAATCCGGCCACAAGACGGTACTCCTACTTCCGGCTCACAAGCAGCAACTCAAGCGTGCTGAGCCAGTCAAGAAAATCATGCCGTGCTCGTTCAAGACACCCTCCACAGACAGCTTGGAGTTTGTGGACTGGTTCATATTCAAGGCCGTCGCAGTTAACCTTGACGAGTATGCAATCACTGTCAAAGATTTCATCAGTAAGTGTTGAGCACTGCGTACCAAAGAAGACAATATGAGTGTTCCCAGTAGGAAACCCTGGCTTAACTGAAAGGTTCTCCACCTGCTGAAGTCCACGAAGGAGTCGTTCAAGTCTGACGACCTTGATCTATGTAAGAAATTCAGGTACTCCGTATGGATGCAAAAACACAATACCGCATCAAACTAGAGGCCCAGGCCAACAACGACACCAGCCCACGACGTCTATAGCAGGGCTTACACGAGATCACAGGCTACAAAGCAAGGCCAGGCGGAATCTCTGGAGCACCCCCCCCCTCCCCCCCCCCCCCCCATCCGGTGAACTGAACAAGTACTATGCCCGCTTTGAACAGACAGACAATATATCAGTGCCACCTGCTCCTACAGCTCTGGACGTACCCATACCCACTTTACAGACTCAGAGGTAAGAGCTGCCTTTTTGAAAGTGAACCTACAGAAAACGAACGGCCTCGATGGAGTCCCTGGGCGAGCACTCAGATTCTCCTCAGACCATCTGCCGAGTGTATTCGCAGATATCATCAACATCTCCCTTCTGACCTCCGAGGTCCCCACCATCTTCAAGAGGACCACCATAATACCAGTACAGAAGAAGAACAAGGTAGCGTGCCTCAACGACTACCGACCCATGGCCTTGACATCTCTTATCATGAAATGAGTGGCTAGTCATGAGACAGATCAACGTCAGCCTCCCTGGAGGTCTCGATCCATTGCAGTTCGCCTATCGCCGCAACAGGCCCACAGCAGATGCTATCTCCCTGGCCATACAATCAACACTCAAACACTTCGCCAACAAGGAAACCTACATCAGACTGCTGTTCAAAGACTGCAGCTCTGCCTTCAACACCATTATCCCGACAAGACTAATAACCAAACTCTGCACTTTTGGACTTGACCCCCTCCCTGAGCAGCTGGATCTTTGATTTCCTCATCAGCAGACCACAATCTGCCAGGGGGGAGGGGGGGGTAACAGGACCTCCCCCACAATAGTCCCCAACACCGGATTCCCACAAGGATGGGTGCTCAGTCCGCCCCTGCACTTTCTGTACACACAGGACTGTGTGGAAAGATTTAACTCCAATTCGACCTATAAGTTTGTGGATGATTAACGAATGTGGTGAGTCGTATCTCAAACATCGACGAATCAGACTACAGAAGGGAGATAGATCACTTGGTTGCATGATGTACTGGAAACGTCCTCTCTCTAAAATCAGCAAAATAAAGGAAGTGATCAGCGACTTCAGGAAGCATTCTACATGAATGGCTCCAAAGTGGAGATGGTCGATAGCTTTTAGTTCCTGGGGTCAGCATCATCAAAAGTGTGTCCTTGTCATTCACATTCATGCAACAGTCAAGAAAGCCCAACAATGTCTCTACTTCCTATGGAAGTTAAATAAATTCTGCATGTTTGCATCGACTCTCACAAAGTTCTACAGATGTGCCACAGAGAGCACGCTGTCCGGCTGCATCACAGCCTGGTGTGGCTACTGTTCAGCCAAAGATCGCAAGAAACTGCAGATTGTGGTTAACCCACGCTCCCATTAATTCTGCCTGCACCTCCCGCTGCCTCAGGTAGGCAGATATCATTGTCAGAGACCGCTCACACCCAGGCTTTGCCCATTCCCAGACCATTCCCTCAGGCAGAAGGTACAGACGTCTGAAGACCCACACATCCAGACATAGGAACACATTCTTCCTCACAGCTACTAGACTCCTCAACGACTCTCCCTCGGACTGAACTTTTCCCTTCAAGAATATTATTCACGATGCCCTATGCTGCTCTTGCTCATGTATTTGCTTTGTTTGGCCCTTGTCCGCACTGTAACCAATCACTATTTGCCCATATACTTTTTGGATTGTACTCTTTGTCTACTATGTACGTACATTCCCTTGGCCGCAGAAAAATATTTTTCATTGACTTGGGTACATGTGACAATAAATCAATCAATCAATGGGTATGCTCTTAAGGTATTACACAGGGCGCATATGACTGGAGCACGGCTCAGTAAATTTTTTGGGGTGGAGGATAAGTGTGCGAGGTGCTCGAGAAGCCCAGCGAATCATACCCATATGTTTTGGTCATGCCCGGCACTACAGGGGTTTTGGATGGGGGTGACAAAGGTGCTTTCAAAAGTAGTAGGAGTCCGGGTCGAACCAAGCTGGGGGTTGGCTATATTTGGGGTTGCACAAGAGCCGGGAGTGCAGGAGGTGAGAGAGGCGGATGTTTTGGCCTTTGCGTCCCTAGTAGCCCGGCGCAGGATATTGCTAATGTGGAAAGAAGCCAAGCCCCCGGGGGTGGAGACCTGGATAAATGACATGGCGGGGTTTATAAAGCTAGAGCGGATTAAGTTCGTCCTAAGGGGGTCGGCTCAAGGGTTCACCAGGCGGTGGCAACCGTTCGTCGAATACCTCGCATAAAGATAGACGGAATGGAAAAAAGAAGGCAGCATCAGCAGCCCAGGATCGGGGGGGGGGGGGGGGGGCGGGGGGGGGGGTGGAACCAGAAGGACTCTCAGGGTTGTTAATATATACTGTATAGTATGCATAGGTCGTTGCTACAGATAATTATATATTGGACTGTTAAATTATATTTTTGGAGAGTGTTACTTGTGACAAGGCAGTTGCCAATTAGGGCTAGTTTTCATTTTTGTTATTTATTACTTATTCATTTTTTGTTTATAAAATAGGTCATTGTTATTTGTGTTGTTATAATATTGTGTAAAGGATGCACAATGTACTGTGTTGGTTGACCAAAAATTTTCAATAAAATATTTAATAAAAAAAAAATCAATGGGTATGCTCAACACCCCACATGGAGGTTGGGCACGCCCTCCTGGCCGACAAAGTCTTCTGCCAGAAAGCATCACTGGCCATAGGCCAGTACGTTACTAACAACCTGAACAGGGAACTCTCACACTCCACGTTCTGGGAGGCTGTGATCAGAGGAAGGACAGACCGTCGCCTACAAGGCACGCAGTAACAGGGAAGAGAGCATTCTCCATTATTAGAAAATGCCGCACGAGAAAATGAGAGCATTTCACAAGATCAGTAGGACGCAATCTCAATTTTGAATTCAGCTGTTGCCACACGAAGACACTTTTTCCCACCGGTAATGGATAGTACGGGAAGTAGAGTCCCGCCGCCAGCCAACGACGAGCGGCCGAGAAACACGCGGTTAGCAGACTGGAGATATCCACGATGTTTTTAATCATTACACATGCTGTAAAATCTTTGTAAGTTACCAAACGCTGACTGATCACGCAGAGTCAAGGTGCATTCTATCAAGAGCAAAATGCAAGGACAACAAACTAAACTGCCTGGAGGAAGAATGTAATACGCATGAAGACAAATAAGAAAAAATATGTTGATACGAGTTGTCAGCTGTGAAATAGAATTGCGAAGCGGTTGAAAAGAGGCGCTTCAGAACAGAGGTTAGGAAAAACACGCAGAGAAGGAAATATCCCGTTTGGGTAGAGGCTTGCAACGAAAATAAAATGAATGAGCCACATCTTCCACAGGTATATGCGTCGAAAACGTCTCGCAAAATAAATAACAGAATAACTATGTATATTTACCTAAAACGATATTCAAGCTATATGCTGCCACTGCCTTCAGGGAGAGAGTTTCAAAACCTCACAGGCATTGAGAGAAAATAAAACACTTCTTCTGTGTCTACATTGCGTGGCACTATGTTTTCAAACAGTGCCAACTAGTCCCAAATTCTCGCACATAGATACTTATATTCCACATTCACTTTGTCAAGTCACCGCAGGAGATAAACAAAGTCGTGTTTGACTCAAATGTTAGCAAACTGACTTCCAGGAATTTCCCAGAAGGCAACCCTCCCAGAACAGGTAAGAGCCAGGTAAACATTGTAAGAATTGCCTCCAAAATACGTACTTATTTTTTAAATGTAAGGATGCTATGCTACAGTAATGCAGTAAATTTGCGAGGCTGCTGTGCAATGAATTTTGGAAGGGCGACAAGGCACAGGAGACAGGGCAGACGAGGTTAGCAGGATTAAGCCGAGGTGTGGGAAAGTCAGGTTGAAAAGAAAATGAGTGACGTTAAGACGTATTTCCTTAGTGAAAACAAGATTGAGGGGAAATTTTATCAAAGTATTCAAAATCAGGATGGGTCTGGACAGAGAAGCTGGAGAAGTTATTTCTAGTTATCGGGGAGGTTCGAGTGCCAGAGGGCTCAGATTTAACGCGAATGACAGAAAGAAGAAACGGCGAATTGAAAATGATCAATTTTTCACCCAGCCAGTGCAATCCAGCACTGCCCGAGGGTTTATTTGATGTTGGAATAATACAGCTATTCGAAAGGGAAACAATGAATATGTAAAAGCGAACCAGTCTGCAGGGCTGAGGGGATGCGGCTTTGGAATTATGAAATGCCCATTCAGAGAGGCAATACAGATACCAAGGACCGTAAGGCTTCCTTCACCATTGTAACGATTATGCGAGCTGGATGTAGAGTTTACGTCGTCCCGATCAAAACTTCAGGGCCGTGGTTGGATTATAAAAGAAGTGCTAAACGAAATAAAAATATGACAGGAATATATTTCTAGCCATTCGTTCAATTTTGGACGCAACACTGCAATTATTGAATATGGCAACTGTAAGATGAACAGATGAACCCACCTCTTCATTCACCTGAGGATGGACCAGTGCTCCGAAAGCTAGTTATTCGAAACAAACATATTGGACTTTAACCTGGTGTTGTAAGACTTCTTACACTAAATCACTGATCGCCATCGTTGGGGTAGCGAGGGACCTGGCGTTTGTGAAATAATAGGGAAACTGATAGGTCTGTCAAACCAATCACACCCATTCCAAATGCCTCGGGTTGGGAAGGTGAAAGGGAGTCAGAAAGAGAATGGCAGATGACTGTACGAGGATGTGACACGTTGTAAGTTGGCCTTGGTTGGGAAGTATGTGTTACCCGGTGACTTCAGGCGGATATGGTGGAATGGCGAAGGACAACAGCCTGCATTTTGGGCGGATGTAGTGTATGTTGAGGACAAGTAGAAACCTCTCACGAAGGGAGCACAGGAGGTGAGAACAACTGTACGAAATGTAAGAGCCACAACTGAACAACTGGCAACTATAATGATGTAGTCGACCTGTCTGTGTGAGACGCCAGTGTATAAGGTGGCATCATCAGAAAAGATAGCATGGCGATAGAGAAACGGAAGTATCAAACAGATTTCATCCTGCATTTGAAGTTGTAGGAAATGAGCTGTAGGTAGATTGCCTAGTCACTCTGCTCACAGTTGACACAGTCTCAAATTTTACAGTCGAGAGGGATAATTCGGTGAGGAAGTGAAATACCATGGTTGAACAATGGAAAGACCACGCTAGGGAGACAATTTCAAAGAACATTGATTTCATTTCTCCACTAAGTTTATGACGACTGGAAGACTTGAGGAATATTGGATTCTAATTATTGGGCAATTTAAGGGTTCAAAGTTTGGGGTTAGAATCTGTTTGACTGCAGTGGTAATGCTTTTAAAGAAAATAATTCTGATTTCTTGGGCCTGGGTGATTTTATCAGCCAAAAGGTAGAATTAACACTCGAATGCGTTTTTCAGGCTGGACTAATGGACTGTGGTTTGACCGGGAAAATTCCTGGGGAGCTAGTGTGCTTTGCATCCTGCAGTTAAATAATTTTTTCAAATTAGGGAGATGAGGTAATCACGCAACCGTGTCAAGGTATGCAAAGTGACATTTTGAAAACATTTAGAGCAACATTGTCGAAAGCTTTAGACAGCCTTTTTGAAAAGTTTTTGACAGGCATTTTGACAAGCGGTCTTTACAAAGGGAGGCGGTTTCTCGAAAAAAACTTTGCAGAAAGGATTTGAATTCTGATCTGCCTGATGCTGAGTCCACAATTTTCCCATATTAAGATATATTGACAGCTATACGTTTCCTTCTTGGTGTTTCATGGGAAATTGAGTAGTCGTCATTAAGATGTTATTGAAAGCTGTTACTTTCGAGTGTGACGTTAAAAACGTTAATATTGTATTCATAATAAAGTTTTGTTTTACATATACCCGAGCTCTTTTTTTCGCGAATGCACTCCTGGAGCGAACCATTCGTTCCACAAAGTATTGTAAATAAACTAAAATACTGATGTTTCTGTCCATTATCCTAGCCACTGTTAGAGTCTGGTCTGGATCTGTAATAAGTTTGAAAAAAAAAAGAGGCCATCAATACAGTCATCAATGTACGAGAAAACGATAGAAAGGCAGAATATCTGACCATTCCCGAATTAGACGTCGAAAGAAAATAACGATGGGAATGGTGAGCAACTGGAAGCAATCAAATCCTTTTCAAATGGATACTGGGAATGAACCTTCCGAAAGTGACTCCAGAGAAATTGCCTATCCTGATAACCAGGGAAGGTCCCAGCCGCTGTTCGATTAAGAGAAGTTAGGGTTTAGTGGACCTTGGAAGGCCGAGGGACAAAACGATATTAAAGAAATATAAATAGGAATCTTGAACATAGTTCCAAACTCGGAATCAGCAAATCACATGCGCGGTGGGCCAGTGTGGATGAAATGGCTCTGAAGCAGGTAGCGATATAAGGGAGATAATTCAAAGAGATGAGGAACGCGCTCTTAAGGTATTATGCACCCAGAAACTCCGAGGCATTTATGGGAAAAAAGTGAGGAATATGTAATGAAGTGCAGCAAATTGGAAATTAATATTGGAGTGCAGTTTCTCAAATCATTTGAAATTAAGGTTAGGGTTAGGCTTCAAAATATAATTACAGCTAAGTGATTCCAATCTGGGTGATTATAACTAAACAAAACTGGTCTGAAACGTGTATCAAATGTTGATAATATCAAAAAAATACACTATACAATTGTGATTTTACAGAATTGGTACTGAGCTATTGTGGAAGGTGGAAATATATTTTTAATGAATGGTAAAGTATAGCCAACAGCAAGGATTGGGCTGGTCTGCGGTTCCTTGTCAAGTTAAGGAATAACACTAAGGGCAGCACGGTAGCATAGTGGTTAGCACAATTGCTTCACAGCTCCAGAGTCCCAGGTTCGATTGCCGGCTTAGGTCACTCTCTGTGTGGAGTCTGCACGTTGCCCCGTGTGTGCGTGGGTTTCCTCCGGGTGCTCCGGTTTCCTCCCACAAAGATGTGCAGGTTAGGTGGGTTGGCCATGCTAAAATTGCCCTTAGTGTCCAAAAATTGCCCTTAGTGTTGGGTGGGGTTACTGGGTTATGGGGATAGGGTGGAGGTGTGGGCTTTGGTAGGGAGCTCTTTCCAAGAGCCGGTGCAGACTGGATGGGCCGAATGGCCTCCTTATGCACTGTAACTTCTATGATTATGACTATCTCCAGGCTAATTTTACAGGCCTTTCAATTTGTGCTAGAAATGATGAGATAAGAATATATCCACATAATCATCATGCAGCATGATCAGTCATAAATCCAAGGAACTGTTCAAGAAATATCTCTGTACTCAGTTCTCAGAATGTGGAAGCTACTGAAACACTAATGTTTTGGTTGATTTAATTTAAGATAAATTGTTGTCATTGCATTGGCAAGAAACAAATAAAAGTGCAGACTGTTACCGTTAAATTAGTTGGGCTGGGGATACATCCAAGCAAAGCTGACTAAAAGACATTTTTATTTTCATAAGTTTATTGTACCCAATTATGTTTTTCCAATTAAAGGGCAATTTAGTGAGGCAATCCAGCTAACCTGCACATCTTTGGGTTGTAGAGGTGAAAGCCACGTATGAGCCGACTGACCTTTTCCTGTGCTGTAGCTTTCTTTGGGTTTTACTGTTTTTTTTTCTTTATTCTGTGTACACGGGGAGAATTAAACTCCACACAGACAGTGACCCGAGGCCGGAATCGAACCCTGGTCCTCAGCGCCGTAGGCAGCAGTGCTAACTACTGCTCCACCGTGTCGCGCTGCGTACTGATAGACAAAGCACAGATGGTTTGAATAAAGCTGATCTACGCTGCAGGATGTATATAATTCTAGTTATATGGCATCTTATTTAATCACTTAAACCATTCGTTCATAATAGGGCAGACATTGAAGTGACTCCTGTAGTGATGCATAATTTGTTTTACTTCGGTTTACCAATGTCGGTTTTTATTTTTCTTCGGTTGATCTCTTTACTATACAAACCTAAACTGCATGGTCATAGTTACAGTGGGCTTGGGGGGGGGGGGGGGGGGGTCACTGAACTGAATGCAGATATCGCTCAAGAATGCATGTATAGAGACAGATAAGAGCTCGGTCACCACACAATAATCAGTCACAGCGTGGTGTTCATAATCAGTAAATATTCAACTTGTACAACTGCAAGAGAATCAGGTTTGTTCTCCAGACCCACATAGTCTAAGGAATATATTGCCATACTGGATTGTCTCCAAATGTATCTATTGGTGACGCACAAGAGGATACAGAGCAAAATCCACACATTTCAATTCAGGAGCATATTATGCAAGATCAGTTAATGACACAAATCAAATTATCGCCACACATTACATTCGTAAAACACGATGATAGCTGCATGAAGTTCAGAAACGTGCAGGCTGAACGAATCGAAGCACAAATGACTTATTCATCCAATTTGTGATTCACACTCAGTGAAATTCTACATTGACAGAGATCGATTCATTATGAAGTCAGATGGTGAACCAAGGAATTGGTTTCACAATTATTTCATTGAATGCAAGCTTTTGATTACAAATGTCTTCCTTCTCCCCCAAAATGCCCAGTCGCCCATAATCTGCGTATTAGACATACTCAGGTTACATAATGCCCTTCACCTGTGTATCCATAGCCTGAATGATACAAGCAATCTATAACAAATCTTCCCGACAATATATGCGGCCAAGTGTGCAGAGTGCGGTTTGTGACCCACACGCTGCACAATTTCAGTCTTACAGAGACTCCAAGGTCACTTGGCTACTGGTGTAAAGTATTCCACTCGTGTTATTGACAGACACTTGGACGGTTCGACAGTGATAGATAGTCCCGCGATTCAAACATCCAACATGATAGGCAAACACTTGATAATACAGCGAACCTGAGAAATATGGTCATAAGTTCATTTTCAGTGGCAACAATGCAGTATAACTGCCTGTGATTTAATGAACTTTGATAAATTATGTCTACGATGGACTGCCATTTGATCCTTGATGAAGATTATTCGTGACAGATAAAAACGATAGACAAGCTCACGTGCAGATTTACAGAGCCACCACGGGTATCGTCACTTACCCGGTACACCAATAATTGCGAGAATCGTGTAGGATATTTTCAATATCTTGTGAATGAGAAGATTCATTTTCCCCGTAAAGTTTTCAGTCTCTGCGTTAGAAAGAAATAATTCTTATTTAAATTGTGACTCGGTACATTTCAGCGTAATTTATACCCTGCAAAATTCTGCATAGGGATATCGAGGTTAAATAACCTCTTACGTTGTTTTTCATGGCTAAATTTAGAACAAACGGATTGCGACATCCGAGCTAATTCCCTATTGTGAAATAACACATTTAACATCTGGCTTGAATTGAATAACCAAATTAAAATGCAATGAATTAACTATAATTTGCTGACGATAAGTGGAAGTTGTATTTCACCAGACACGTGTAGATTCGAGCAAACACTATCAAGTAAAGTTCTCCTTTGTTTCGTTGCGATATCTATTTTTTTCTCCGTTCATTCAGTAATTGAATTTTTACGATCAGAATGCCCGTTGAAGGCCGCATCAATGCATTCTGGGATTGCGCTGCTTTTCTTTATCTGAGATGAGTCAGTTAAACAGTTGAAGTTTGACATTCTGTGAATCTTCAAAGTATTACATCTCCTTTGAACAATATAGTCCTTCAAAATGTTATATCCCCTCCAATTCGTAGGATGCGATGAACCATAAGACAAACAAAATGTTAACTATATTGAGTTAAAGTCACAGACGTTCAGTCCAGAGGTGTTAATAGGAAACGAAAACGCAGCACTGTTTGAAAGCACAATATCAGAACATGTCAATCGCATCCCGAATAAAACAACAAGAGCAAGGAATAGACTGGGCCTTGCAATAAAGAAATCGATGACAGGATTCAATGCCTGAGTCTGGTGGTTGCTTCTAAATGACTTTGTGCAAAGAAGTGATTAGATAAATTGATTAAAAATACACGAGTTCCAATAACGTTGGCATGAATTACGAGAAGACACGTTTTGATGGTGATTGGGAAAATAAGATGTGGCATTAAAAAAACAAAAGTATTGCATTTTTGGAATGTTTTTTTCTTTTTCTTTTTTTTAACATATGTTTATTCAAGTTTTTCAATAATTTTTTACAAAACACTCCAAAAAGGAAAAAAAAATTACATAAGAAAAATAAAAAGGGAGGCCTTATGCCATCCCCTCCAACAACTTAAAACACGAAACATTAAACTATCAAACAAACTAAGAACAAAAATGGGGCCAACGCTCCTTACAATAATAAAAACAAGCCAAGCCCCACCCCCCCCCTTCTCCCCCCTGGGTTGCTGCTGCTCTTGGCCTCCACCTAACGTTCCGCGAGAAAGTCTAGGAACGGTTGCCACCACCTGGAGAACCCCTGCACAGACCCTCACTAGGCAAACTTTATCTTCTCCAACTTGATGTACCCTGCCATGTCATTAACCGAAGCCTCCACGCTTGGGGGCTTCGCATCCCTCCACATTAGTAGGATCCTCCTCCGGGCTACCAAGGATGCAAAGGCCAGAACTTCGGCCTCTTTCGGCTCCTGTACTCCTGGCTCGTCTGGTACCCCGAATATTGCTACCCTCCAGCTCGGTTTTACCCGAGTGTCCAAGACTTTGGACATAGCCTTAGCGAAGCCCTTCCAGACCCCCTCTAGCGCTGGGCACGCACAGAACATGTGGGCGTGATTTGCTGGGCTCCCCGAGCACCTCACGCTTCTGTCCTCCACCTCAAAAAACTTGCACATCCGCGTCCCTGTCATATGTGTCCTGTGAACCACCTTGAACTGGATCAGGCTATGTCAGGCGCAAGATGAGGAGGGGTTAAGCCTGCCCAGGGCCTCCGCCCACAAGCCCTCATCCAGTTCCACGCCCAGCTCCTCCACCCACTTGCCCTGCAGCTCCTCCACTGAGGGTTCCTCCGCCTCCTGCAACTCCTGATAGATTGCCGAGACCTTACACTCTCCCACCCCTACATCCGAGGTCACCCTGTCCAGCATCCTCCATGCGGGATGCAGCGGAAATTCCCTTACCCGTCTTTTCACAGACACCCTCACCTGCATGTACCTAAAAACATTTCCGGGGGGAAACCCAAATTTATCCTCCAGCGCCCCCAGGCTAGCAAAAGCCCCGTCGATCAATATGTCCCCCATCCTTTTAATTCCCGCCCGATGCCAGCGATATCCTGCCCGGTGCAAACCTATGATTATTCCGTATTGGGGACCAAATTGAGGCCCCCAACTAACCTTGTGCTGTCTCCACTGCCCCCAGATCGTCAGTGTCGCCACCACCACCGGGATCATGGTGTACTGTGTCGGCGGTAGTGGCAAAGGTGCCGTCACCAACGCTCCCAAGCTAGTGCCCATGCATGACGCCATCTCTAATCTTTTCCACGCCACCCCCTCTCCCTCCATTACCCATTTCCGAATCATTTCCACATTTGCTGCCCAGTAATAACTGCACAGGTTCGGTAGTGCAAGCCCACCCCTGTCCCGACTATGCTCCAGCAACAGCCACTTGACCCTCAGGGTCTTACTCGCCCATACGGACCCCATAATTCTTCTGCTTACTTGCTTAAAATAGGCCTTGGGGATGAGGATGGGCAGGCACTGAAACACAAACAGGAACCTGGGGAGGACTGTCATCTTAACGGACTGCACCCTGCCACCAGGGAGAGTGGCAACATGTCCCATCTCCTAAAGTCTTCCTCCATCTGGTCTACCAACCACGCCAAATTAAGCTTACGCAGGGCCCCCCCAACTCCTGGCCACCTGGATACACAAATATCGGAAGCTCCTCTCCACCCTCTTAAGCGGCAGCTCCTCTAGCCCCTTTCCTGGCCGCTCGCATGCACCACAAAGAGCTCACTCTTCCCACGTTAGGCTTGGAGCCTAAGAAGTCCCCAAACTCCCTAAGTATCCCCATGACCTCTACCATCCCCTCCACTGGATCTGCAATGCACAAAAGCAAGTCATCAGCATACAATGAGACCCGATGTTCCTCCCCTCCCCGGACCAACCCCCTCCAGTTTCTAGATTCCCTCAACACCATGGCCAACGGCTCAATTGCCAAAGCAAACAACAGAGGGGACAGGGGGCACCCCTGTCTCATCCCACGGTACAACCTAAAATATTCTGATCTCCGCTGGTTCGTACATACGCTCGCCATCGGGGCCTGGTATAACAATTTGACCTACCCTATGAACCCCTCCCCGAACCCAAACCTGCCAAGCACTTCCCATCGGTACTCCCACTCCACCCGATCAAAAGCATTCTCCAGTCCATTGCCGCCACCAGTTCTGCCACCCCACCCTCCGTGGGCATCATAATCACATTCAGGAGCCTCTGCACATTTGCAATTAGCTGCCTGCCCTTCACGAACCCCGTCTGGTCCTCGTGTATCACTCCCGGGACACAATCCTCAATCCTTGTGGCAAGGACCTTTGCAAGCAACTTGGCATCTACATTAAGTAGCGAGATTGGACTAAACGAGCCACACTGCAGTGGGTCCTTGTCCCGCTTAAGGATCTACGAGATCAGCGCCTGAGACATTGTCAGGGGGGAGAATCCCTACCTCCCTCACCTCGTTGAAGGTTCTCATCAGCAGCGGACCCAGCAGATCCACAAACTTCCTGTAGAATTCGACCGGGAACCCATCAGGCCCTGCGCCTTGCCCGCCTGCAAGCTCGCCAACCCTCTCACCAGCTCCCCTATCCCAATCGGGGCCCCCAGGGCTTCCACTTGCCCCTCCTCCACTCTCGGGAACCTCAAATGGTCCAGGAACCGCCGCATACCCTCCCCCCTCCGGGGGTTCTGACTTATACAGGTTCCCAAAAAATCCCTGAATACTTCATTTATTTAAGCCGAACTCCGCACCGTGTTACCCCCTCCGTTCCTGATTCCTCCAATTTCCCTTGCAGCCTCTGTCTTGCGTAGCTGATGCACCAGCATCCGGCTCGCTGTCTCCCCATATTCGTAAACTGCCCCCTGCACCTTCCTCCACTGGGTCTCAGCTTTCCCCGTGGTCAACAAATCAAAATCAGTTTGGAGGCTCCGTTGCTCCTTCAGCAGCCCCTCCCAGGGGAATCCGCATAGCTCCTGTCCACCCTTAATTTCTCTCCCACCAACTTCTTCCTCTCAGTCCTCTCTCGCTTCTCCCCGTGAGCCCTAATTGAGATTAACTCTCCCCTAACCACCACTTTCAGAGTCTCCCAAACCACACCAACCGGTACTTCCCCATATCATTGGCCTCTATGTATCTCTGAATGCACCCCCGGATCCGCCCACAAACCTCCTCATCTGCCAACAGTCCCACGTCCAAGAGCCACAGCAGGCAGTGGTCCCTTTCCTCCCCCAACTCCAACTCCAACTCCAGCCAGTGCATGGCCTGAAATCGCTATGGACGAATATTCCGTTCCGTCCACTCTTGGAATCAGTGCCCTGCTCACCACAAAGAAGTCAATCCGTGAATAGTCCTTATGCACGGAGGAGAAAAAAGAGAACTCTCTGGCCGCCAGCTTAGCAAACCTCCATGGATCCACTCCCTCCGTGTGATCCATAAACCCTCCGAGAACCTTGGCCGCATCTGGCCTCTTGCCCGACCTCAACCTGGATCGGTCCAGTGCCAGGTCCAGAACCGTATTAAAGTCCCCCCCCCCTCCCCCCCCCCCCCCCCCCCATTATCAGGTTCCACGCTTCCAGATCCGGGATCCGACTCAGCATGCGCTTCATGAACTCTGCATCATTCCAATTTAGGGCATACACATTCAGCAGCACCACCCGGGTCCCCTGCAGCCTACCACTCACAATCGCATTTCGACCCCCATTATCAGCCACAATGTTCAGCGCCTTGAACGACACCCGCTTACTCACCAGGATTGCAACCCCTCTATTCCTCGTATCCAGCCCTGAATGAAAGACCTGCCCTACCCATCCCTTTCTCAGCCTGATCTGATCCACCACCTTCAAGTGCGTCTCCTGCAACATAGAAACGTCTGCCTTTGGTCCCTTTAAGTGCGTGTACACCTGGGCACTCTTGACAGGCCCGTTCAGGCCCCTCACGTTCCATGTGATCAGCCGGATCGGGGGACTGCCCCCCCCCTCCACCGACTAGCCATCTCCTTTCTTAGGCCAGCCACTTGCCCATGCCTTCCGCACTCTCTAGCCCCCAGGCAGAGGACCCCCGCCCTGACTCTCCCTCTTACCTCCAGCTCCCCTTCGGTCGATTCAGCAGCAACCCAGTTCCCCCCTCCCCCCCGCCCCAGCTAGAAAACTGTCTAGCCCCCTTGCTCCCTCCATTGCACTCCCGTAAGTCAACTGACTCCTGCTGACCCCATCCACTCCCAACTCTGCCAACGATCCCCCGTTTAGATTCCCCGTCAAAGTCTCCCTCTCCCCCTTCAAGTCGATACGGACACCTCTCTGGCACTGCCCCTCCCATCGAGCCACGCCCCTCGTCTTTAGTGCGGGAAAAAGCCCCGCCCCCCCCTGTGGCACAGCTCCTTCCTCCTGCAGCCTCTCCCCAATTCCCAACGACCAAGAGCCTCCTGCCCCCCCTCCCCCTTTCGAACGCGAGGAGCGGCCCCTCCAAAACAATACCCATGCCCATTAAAACACACATATCACATCCAATCTCCCCTACCCACTCCCCAGCTTTCCCCAATCACACAGCGAACCATTAGTTTGAGTCCAATGTTTTGTTCTGAAGAAAGGTCCACGCCTCCTCTGGCATCTCGAAATAATGGTGGCGGTCCTGAAAAATGACCCACAATCGCGCTGGCTGCAACAGATCGAACTTCACACCCTTTTGGTGGAGAACCGCCTTGGCCCGGTTGAATCCTGCCCTCTTGTTGGCCAGCTCTGCACTCCAGTCTTGGTAGATGCGGATCTCCATATTCTCCCACCTCCTGCTCCGTTCTTTCTTCGCCCATCTCAGGACGCACTCTCTGTCTGTAAAGCGGTGAAACCTCACGACTACGGCCCTTGGTGGCTCATTTGCCTTAGGCCTCCATGCCAGGACTCTGTGAGCCCTATCCAGCTCCAGGGGCCTCGGGAAGGCTCCCGCGCCTATTAGCGTATTCGGCATCATGGCAACATATGCCCGATGTCGGACCCCTCCACACCTTCAGGGGAGACCGAGAATCCGGAGATTCGTCCTCCTTGACCTGTTCTCCAGGTCCTCAAACCTTTCCTGCCACTTTTTATGCAACGCCTCGTGGCAACGCCACTTCCACTTTCGCCAGGCCCAGGATCTTGTCCTCGTTTCAGAGGCTTTGTGCTGCACCTCTCTAATCGCCGCTCTTGAGCCTTCTGGGTCTCCACCAGCCTCTAAATAGACGCTTAATTGAGGCCAGCATCTCTGCTTTCAGCTCTGCAAAGCAGCTTTTCAGGAACTCCTCCTGCTCCCGCGACCATTGCGCCCACGCTGCCTGGTCTCCGCCCGCCGCCATCTTACATTTTCGCGCCCGTTCTCCTCCATTCTCCAAGATCACTTTCTTAACCGGTCCACTCCTGGTCCACGCCATGCAGTGCTAGGGGAACCTCAATGCTGCCTTCGCACACCGGGAATCGTCGTCCAGGTGCCGCTGGGGCTCCTCAAGAGGGCCCAAAAGTCCGTTTACGGCGGGAGTTGCCGAACGTGCGGTCTACCCAGGCATAGCCGCAACCGGAAGTCCCGGAATGTTTTTTTCAATGAGGCGGTACATTATTTTTCCATATGTGATTCCAAAAGTAATTCGATTTGAAAAATACTATACGAAAAACATAGGGATACATAGGGACTGTGCTTCATTGTAATACTATTTGAAAGATGATCTGTATTCTCGAAAGCTCGAATGCTATCCATTACTATCGGGCAAGAATATGATTCTGTGATACCTCCTCCCGGTAGGTGAACAACGATCATTTCCTTTGAAACAGTGATTGATTAAATAGAGCAACCACGTCAGCTAATGAAATTTAAATGCAATTAATGAATTTTCGATACAAACATAATTCAAGTTATTGCGACCATTAAACTATCGCCCACTGTTATAAGATCTCCATTGTGTAAACTAATGTCCAGCAGATCGAACAAAAACTTGTCGTACTTTCCGAGGCAACGCGGCAGGTGGTACATAGCTTCAGAAAGTATAATAGGCTGGTAACTGCGCTCTAACAGAATCATAAAACCTCTCAGTTCATGGCAAGACACGAATTTGTAACTCATGCCGGAGTGACCATGGCAGTGCCATATCAGATGTAAAATAAGAGAATGAGGAAGTTGAATGGGGGTGGAGAGAAAATGATCATCAGAAAAAGGTGAATACGACGTTTGCACCATTTTTGAGATGTGGGGCACATGATTCGCAACCTGTTCCCCTCCACATGCCCATTGACGCTGGCTGCTCACATCGTCTACACAGTTCAAGGTTTTCCGCCACAGCGGGCATATCAACCCCGTCCGGCGCAATCTAATCAGCGATATGCAGTTTTATTTTTACCTTGCTTGACAAGGTGACCAAAATCCATATAAGTGCTAGAGAACCGGTGGGGGGGGGGGGGGGGGGGTCGGTCGGGTATACAATGACTGAGCCAGAGAGCAATGTTCTTTCCTATATTGTGGGGTGGCAAAGGATTGAACCAAGAAATCAGGCCTAATTTCTGTTGTAGAAAATCACGCTGTGTTCCTGCTGTATGCCAGCTGCAGGCTGAACTTCATCCTACTCCCTGCAATTGTCTGACAGAGGTAGATTTTCGTGTCACGGGCTTCTTCCGTTCCATGCAATCCCCGATCTCTCACCAGTTGTTCGCTCTGCCGTAACTTGTCCCAGGTATAGTAGGTATACTCATGTATCGATTTCTTTGCAGTGATTTCTTTGCTTCCATCGATAGTAAGTGTGGAATACTCCATGATTGTGACATCGGACCATGCTCCACTCTACATGAATGTGAGGTTGGAAAGGGGCCGTGCCTAATGCCCGCTATCGAGGTCGGACACGGCTCTCCTTGCCAATAAAGCCTTTTGCAAAAAAAAAAATCACAGGCCATAGACATGCCTCAATGACTACCACCCGGTGGCCCTGACTTCAGTCATAATGAAGTGCTTCGAGAGGTTAGTCATGAAGCGCATCACCTCCATACTCCCAGAATGCCTTGATCCACTGCACTTCACATACCGCCGCAACCGGCCACAGCAGACACCATTTCCCTGGCCCTACACTCATTCCTAGAGCATCTCGACAACAAGGACTCCTACATCAGACTCCTATTTATTCAATACAGCTCCGTCTTGAACACCATAATCCCAGCCAAGCTCATATCAGAGCTCCAAAACCTAGGACTTGGCTCCCCACTCTGCAACTGGATCCTCGACTTTCTGACCCACAGGCCACAATCAGTAAAAATGAACAACACCACCTGCTCCCCAATAGTCCTGAATACCGGGGCCCCACAAGGCTGTGTACTTAGCCCCCTACTCTACTCCCTGTACACACACGACTGCGTGGCAAAATTTGGTTCGAACTCCATCTACAGGTTTGCTGACGATACGACCATAGTGGGCCGGATCTCGAATAACAAGTCAGAATACAGGAGGGAGATAGAGAACCTAGTGGAGTGTGCAGCGATAGTTGCAGTGACAACAATCTCCCCCTCAATGCCAGCAAAACTGAAGAGCTGGCCATTGACTTCAGGAAGCAAAATACTGTACACCACCCTGTCAGCATCAACGGGGTCGAGGTGGAGATGGTTAGCAGTTTCAAATTCCTAGGGGTGCACATCTCTAATAATCTGTCCTGGTCCACCCAGGTCGACACTACTACCAAGAAAGCACAACAGCGGCTCTACTTCCTCAGGAAACTAAGGAAATTCGGCATGTCTTCATTAACGCTTACCAACTTTTACAGTTGCACCATAGAAAGCATCCTATCTGGCTGCATCACAGCCTGGTATGGCAACTGCTCGGCCCAGGACAGCAAGAAACTTTAGAGAGTCGTGAGCACAGCCCCGTCCATCACACGAACCTGCCTCCCATCCATTGACTCCATCTACACCTCCCGCTGCCTGGGGAAAGCGGGCAGCACATTCAAAGACCCCTCCCACCCGGCCTACTCACTCTTCCAACTTCTTCCATCGGGCAGAAGGTACAGAAGTCTGAGAACACGCACGAACAGACTCAAAAACAGCTTCTCCCCCGCTGTTACCAGACTTCTAAATGACCCTCTTTTGTGCTGACCTAATTAACACTGCACCCCTGCATGCTTCATCCGATGTTGGTGATTATGTGGCTACATTGTATACCTTGTGTTGTCCTATTATGTATTTTATTTCATTCCCTTTTCTTTCCATGTACTTAATGATCTGTTGAGCTGCTCGCAGAAAAATACTTTTCACTCTACCTCAGTACACGTGACAATAAACAAATCCAATCTAATACAATGTACATTACCAACAACCAGAGTGGGGATGTATCACCTCCATGATTTGGGTGGCGCTGAGGGCTGTGATTATGTGTGAGATAATCGATAATAGAGCACTCAGTGACAGGCACGAGACGACGGTTAGGCAACAACTTGTCGACTCCATACTGGAGGTGGATCAGCGATACTCTGACACCCGGCCTGTAGACCTTCTGGAAGTAAAAAGCTCCAAATGGACTTCGACCTGCGCTGCACCAGAAAGGTGGTGCACTAGCTCCGCCAAACATGGGGGACCTTTTCCGGAAACGCAAGCAAAGTCTGCCGCTTGCTGGCTCACCAGATGAAACAGCAGGCAGCCACGAGAGAAATAGCTCAGATCAGGGATCACAATGGCAGACTTAAAACCGAGCATTACAAGGTTATCGAGGTATTTGAGGTCTTCTACCTGGGACTGCACAAGCTTAGAACCACCCCATGGGGACTCGAGGATGAATCAGTTCCTCAATGCATTGGACGTGCCATTTGTGTGGGTGGGAGGGGCGGTTGGAAACAAAGTGGGGGTGAGAAACCTGCTAGAACTGGGAGAAGTCATGGAGAGCATCAACTCCCTGCAGACGGAGACGGCCCTGGGACAAGGCAGATTGCTGGTGGACTTTTTACAGAAAGTGCGCCCTTGTGGGTAATGTCCACAGACGCAAAGCAAGACAAACGATGCCACTAACGCTAGCACAAGCCTCAATCTTGCTTATAGGCACGAAAGACAGAGGCCCGACTGAATGTGTGTGCTACAGACCCATTTCGCTGTTCAATGTAGATGCAAAATTACTCACTAAGAGCTGAGACAAGCAACTGGAAAACTGTGTGCCAGAGGTGGTCGCAGAAGGTCAGATGGGCGTTGCTCAGGGTAGATAGCAAACAACCAACATCAGCGCCTGCTGAGCATGATATTGACCCCACACAGAGATAGAACACAAGAGGTGATCATCTCCCTGGAGACAGAATTGGCCTTCGACAGAGTCGAACAGAAGTACTTCATAAATGTATTGGAGCGGTTGGAATTGGAACAGGGTTAATCGCCTGGGTGAAATCTCTTTGGAGGGCGCCCACAGTGAGCGTGTTGACTAACACAACCAGGCCTCATTACGTTTAGCCGCACAGGGGCCCGCTGTCCCAACTTCTGTTCGCACTGGCGATCGAACCATTGGCGACTGCTGACAGAGGGGCACAGATTTGAAACGACATCCAGAGAGGAGGCAGGGTTCACAGAGCCTCAGTCTATAGTGATGACCCCCAAAGCAGTATGAAGAGGAGCATGACCCTTCTGAAGGTGTTTGGAGACTTCTTGTGCTAAAAACTCAACTTGAAACAAGTGAAATCTTCACAGTTCAGCCGCAATTGAGAGGGGCAGAATTGAAGGGACTGCAGTTTAAAAAAGTCCAAACCAAATTTCGCTACCTTGGGATCCAAATTGGCGACGAGTGTACACGGATCTACAAACGGTACCTTACTAGTTTGATGGAGGAGGTAAAGAAGGACCCGTAGATGTGGTACATACCCATTGTCCATGGCGTGAGGGTCCAGATGTTCAAGGCGACCACATTCCCGGGTTCCTCTTCCTGTTCAGATCCATACCGATGTGAATTCTCAAATCACTTTTCACCACAATAGACAAAATCATAATGGCGTTTTATGTGTGCTTGTGTGTGTGTGTGTGTGTGTGTGTGGGTGGGGGTGGGGGGGGGGGGTGGGGGGGGTGTTAAATCCCCCTATAAAGGTTCTTCAGTGAAAGGGAAGCATGGAAGGCCTGACTCTGCCAATCCTGCCATTCTAACACTGCGTGCCACAGTAGAAAGAGTAAGGGGATGGGTAAGGGAGCTAGAAACAGAATGGGTAAGGTTGGAGGAGAGTTTCTGCAGAGGAGCGCATCTGCGGGCTCTTGCCACAGCAACACTCCCACCCCTTCCAGAGAAGCACTCTACAAGCCCAGTGGTAATACCCACACTCTGGTTATGGATACAGCTGAGGCAGCACCTCTGCCTGACCAAAATATCCACCAGAGTCCCCATCTGCAACAAGCGCAGGTTAACGTCAGAAATAATGGACACCGGCTTTCAGAGGTGGAGACAGGCCGTGGCGGACATGGACAGTTAGGGACTTCTACACAGATGACACACTGCCGAAATTAGAGGAAGTTATGGAAGTGCTGCAGCTGCTCAACGGGAACGATCCACGATATTTGCAAATCATAAGCTAACTCCGAAAGGGGACAACAGCATACCCACATTCACTGAGTCACACAGTGATAGAGGAACTGTTTCACCCGGGCGATTTAGATGGAGGGAACTGCAGGAACATGTGTGGACGGCAGTTAGAGCAGGCCCGTTCCACGGTGGAGGAGACACCGCAAAAAATGCGAGGAAGATCTAGGGATAGAAATAGGCTGGAACAAAGCATTGAACTGGGCGAACACCACCTCCACATGCGCAAGCAGGTATGCTGTACACAGCTAACTAGAACCCGAAACAGCAGGTTCTTCTCGGAGGTGAGAGAAAAATGTGCACGGAGGCCAACTACACCCACATTTCTGGGCATGCGGTAGACATGCCACCTTCCGGACAGCCTTCTTTGAGCCAATGTCCAAGACAGTGGAGAGGGTGGGGGGAAGGTGGAGCCACAACTTAAAGTGGTAGTCTTCGGGCTGCCAGACTAGCTAGACCTCTTCTTGGGGAGGGGGACCGATGCCCTTGCAGTTGCCTCCCGAACCGCCCGTGGAAGATTGATTAATTGATATTTATTATCACGTACCGAAGTACAGTTAAAAGTATTTTTCTGCGGCCAAGGGAACGTACACAGGATGTACATAGTAGACAAAGAGAATAACCGACAGAGTACATTGAGAAATTGTACAGGGACAAGCAACCTGTTGTTTCCTGCTCGGCTGGCGATCAGCAGTTCCACCCAAAGCTGCAGGCTAGCTATCCGACTTGGTCGGAATTTCTCCAAATGGAGAAAATCAATTTCGCTATTCCAGAGTCGGAAGAGGGCTTCCAGACAGCGTCTGGAGCCATTCATCAACTTGTTCCAGGTCTATTTGAAGCCAACAGACAATAAAGTGGGGAGCCCCTATTTTCAAAAAACAACTTAGGAATTTTGAACTGCAAATTGAAACATTTATTGAGAAGAAAAAAGGAAACATAAAACACACAAGACCACACTTTCACAGTTAAAATGGCCTAAAAAATGTCCCCCAAATGATATCCACTTGCTTAAACCCGTTCGTTGACGACTTACAGAGAACAGTTGCTTAACATTGTTAACTCTGAAACTCCAATAAGGTTAACGAAGATAAAAGTCCTGTCATTTCAATACAGGTAAGCCACACCTCTCATCGTTTTCCACTCTCTTGTTGAAATCCAAAATAATTGGTATTTCCGAAAACAAATATAGTTCCTTCTTAACTGAAAAGTTGATTCAAACTCCGCATAATGTCCCAACGCAGACCACGTCTCAGGAAGTGCCCCTAACACAGTCAATACTGAGCTCTCCACGTGATGATCCTGTTTCTGAATGACACTGAAGGACCCATTTTCATTTATCTTCTGAGGTTTACATGTTCTCACATGTATTTCAACTTCAAATCATTCTGAATATAATTATATTTCACGTGGATATTTTATCTCTGTTTTCGTGTGAATGAAATATATTATCAATCTCATGATTAGGAATAAAACTCCTATCTTGCAAAAATATTTCTTGTAACTTACGAATTGACTTTGATATCCAAGCTACAACTTGAAATCCCACAAAAACTCAATGTTAAATTGTAGCCACCAGAACATTTCATTGGAAATGAACAAACCTAACACCGTCAATCCTTTCATATCCTACACCTTCCAGGCGACTGTTTCTTGGATTGGTTTCCAACTTAACTTCATGTGTTTTACATGAACACAAACATGCACAACAGCCACCACATGACCACGCAGAAACACACACACAGACACACACACCCGGACAAACACACACATGCAGCCTGCCTGATTCAGATAATAACGGAATAGTTCCCAATTATATTAAAAAGAAGAATTTCCAGCGTCAAATTCCTGGTTAAACTTGTAGGGCAAATGGAGCAGAGAATTGGAGGTTGTGCTCCAATTGGTTAAAGTGAGGTAATTGTCAATCACACACCATGGGTGCAGGATAGGGAGATAATTGATCATTAACCAAACACTTTATAACTCTCTATTTGTAACGAGAACTTCCTGAAACATTCTTTTATTGACATTTTTTATTTGGGTATCCGAAAGTCAGTTGATAAAATGAAAAAGGCGCCGAGGAAAGAAATGTCAGTTCAGCAAAAAGAGACACCTCAGGTAGTCACCTGGGCGAACACATATTTTACCATTTATTGTATGTATTCACTACAGAGGTTTGATCACTATTGATACTCAAAGGCAGAACATTTCAACGGTTATTTGTCCTCAAGAAACTAGGAGAGAATACTTCAAGCCTGCAACGTTTTAGACTCATGATCGAAAGGAGTGTAAACTAAGGACCTATTCCTGGTCTATACTGTCAATAATCGTGTGTGTCTGTATGTGAGAAGTTAGGGTTTATTAAATTGCACATTTCAACTTTTGTGAAGAAACATATTTTTCCTTGCATTTGAACTTGTAATGTTCAATAGTCCTGTTGTGACTGTCCTGCACTATTACAGGACTCGAGAGAATAAGTAGTCCTCCTGAGAAGTACGTCTGGCTGCAATTGGAAGAGAGTTTGAAAGTGGATAACTTATTCCACACCTCTTCTCCTTTCATGAAACAACCTAATTCTTGTATCCTTCCTTACAACCCGGCTCCCTCAGACTCCAGAGTTCAACTACCACAGGTGATGGCAGGGCCACATTATTAGCTGGTTCAGCCATCATTCCTTGGGTTTATCTATCAGAACCGGTTATTCTGTAAATACGACGCACCCCCCCCCCTCATCAGCTCATCATGTACAGTCTGAAAATCTTCTTCAGTACATCACAGACCTTCCAGATTATTATTTCATGTCCATTTATTTCGACGATAGCATATTGCAGTATTTCCTCAATCAAACTGGTAACTTTTCTCCCACCCTGATGCTTAATTTAAACGTTTATTCGCCTTTCTTACAGTGAATGGAATCACCACTGTGATCCACAGTTGCAAAATAAGGGGCCTGCCTAATTGTGTAACCCAAAACCTCGTGACCATGAATTTGTTTATATTGAACTGTTTATTTTCCTGCAGTCGTGGATCCCTGTGCAATATCCACGCCGTTCTGTTTTATGCCGAAACTCTCTGTTCTGTGTAGTTCACAGTCAATTTCACCTTTGCTGGCTTTGTGGTAATTTGCTGCGTGAAACTGAAGAATAAGCATTCCTCAGAGAAAACAGCTGGTCTGGGAACGGTGAGCTATTTAAAGAATATTTTCTGTTCCCTCATGGTATTAAGTTTGTATTGGCTGGCTAATATCCTCTTATTTTGTTCTTCCACACTCGATGTTTATTACTCTCTTTACTGGGGAATAATTGAGTTCCTACAACACATTCTAACCACGTGTGTCCCATTTGTCCTTATTCTGCAGCTCAATATTTTCACAGTCAGGCACATTTTACTGAACAGCAGAGCCTGGAGCAGACTTAGGGTTGATATTAGTGATGACAGTCCGAGAGGCCCCGAAGACAAGAGTCTTTTTTTAAATATAAATTTAGAGATGCAAATTCTTGTTTTTTCCATTTAACGGGTAATTTAACGTGGCAAATCCACCTAGCCTGCATATCTTTGGATTGTGGGGGTGAGACCCACTCAAACGCGGGGAGAATATACAAACTCTACGGTCAGTGACCCGGGGCCAGGATCGAACCCAACTCTTCAGCGTCATAGGCAGCAGTGCTAACCACTGCGCCACCGTGCCACCCAATGAAGAGTCGAAGGAAATCCCTCATGTTTCCGTTAAGTATTTTAGCAAATTTCATCCTGTTACGGTCCATGTTAACGGTTTATTCCATATGGTACCGGATGTTGTACTTGGGGTAGAAGTTTATATATCTAGACTGGTTTATTCAGGATTTCATGTTCATGCTCCAACTCCTGAGTTGATGCATAAATACTGCTATTTATGCTGTGACCCAGACTGGGTTCAGTGAACAGCTGAAGAATATGCTGAATTACTCAAATTGTTCAATTAATTCAATGATGGAAAACAATGATAAGTGATAGTCTGCAGAGTTTAGAATTGTCAACAGACATTTTCAACCTGCAAAAACACATCCTCATGCATCTCCTTGTTCATCCTCACAATAATTCACACTATCTAATCAAAACAAAAAGCCTAGAAGCTCTTCCCTCGCATTGGTAAAATGTCAATAATCATCTAATCCCACACTGTGATCTGGCATAAAACCTGTAAAAACGTGCCCCCCCCCCCCCCCCCACCCGCACAAGGTCTGGGACAAATGGCCATAATCCCTTTGCTCCATACTGATTGGACAGGAAACCTCCTTCGAACAATTAAGTCCGAAGCATTCCTGCACAAGCCTCGGGTCAACGTTTATAGGGTAAGAAAGTGGTTGCGTCAATGCAGGTTCAACATGTGGGCGTTAAAAGGGAATTTGACTCATATATCACGGTCAGCGATAGAAAGGGAGAGAGGATATGTGAGTCTGTGTGCGTGAACGTGTTTTTCTGAGATATAGAAAAAGACCGGAAGGGAGTATGAAAGGGGGAAGAAGAGAGAGAGGGAGAGGTGTGGGCGTGGGGGTGGAGGTGGGGGAGAGCAAGTGAGAAAGAGAGAGAGAGAAAGAGAGAATGACTCATATAATTATTATGGTGCAGAAGAACAAAATTTCCTCCACAGTGTCCATGTCGCGTCTCTGAATTATCATTGTGACCTAGAGCCATTCTCGTTCTTTCTTACACATCTTTGCGCATCAATTGCACTCAAATAACTATTCAATGTACTCTCGAATGCTTGTATTGCACCTGTCCCTACCATATATTCAGGTAGTGCATTTCAGACTAGAACAACTCACCAAGTGGTGATTTAGCATGAGTATCACCACACCTGAGGCGAGTGGTCCGTCTGTGAAGGTAGGCATTTATGCACAGCCACGGTCAGTACGGGGATTGAATTCGCGTTGTTAACCTCACTCTGCGTCTAGAACCAGCTGCCTGCCAACTGAACCAAACTGAGCTCACTTCCATCAGTATTCTTGTTGCATCTCCTCTGGTTATGATACCATAGCAACGATAAGTCTTGATATTTTACGAATACTTCATAAAACAAAGAACAAAGAACAATACAGCACAGGAACGTCCTTGGACCCTACAAGCCGTTTATTATTTGTATGCCTGTAGAAGTCTTTGGATTGCACCTTTCAATTGTTTGAAAGTCTTTCCTCCTCATCCCTTTTTACTGTCCGGCATTCTTTTACAACTTCCGCGAGGCGGTGGCATAGTTGTATTGTCATTAGACGAGTAAACTAGAGACCCAGGGTTCAAATTCCACTGTGACAGATGGTCAAATTTCTATTCAATAAAAATCTGGATTTAAAAGTCTAATAATGACCATAAAACCATTGGAGATTGTCTTTAAAAAACAATTTTTTTCATTAATGTCCTTCAGGGCAGGAAATCTACCCGGTCAGGCGACATTCCAGTCCAGACCCACACAACAATGCGGTAGATTCTCAAAGCCCCCCCCCCCCCCCTCCCCCCCCACACTGATATGGCCTGTCAAGTCACATTCAACTCAAGGATAATAAGGGATGGGCAAAAAATGCTGGCCCAGCCAACGAAGCCCACTTCCCTAGACGAAGTAAAAGAACTCCACTCTGGACCTTGGTTCTCAATGTTGTGTCAACATGTCCATGTTTTTTTGCACAGGATTGTTATTTTCCTATATTATCCTTTTGAGGGAATAGACCTTGACTGCGCCCGAACTATTTGTTTTTGAAGGCTCTCAGCTTACATTTTACCCGCTCCGAAACCATTCAGTTTCAGACAATTTGGTTAAGTTCATTCTTGTCCAAAGACAGCGACAGAAAGAGGGAGAAAGGGAGAGCAGATAGAGGAAGAGAGACGGGTTGGCAATAAATATTTGGCAGGCTACACTCTTTTCTCACACATATACACGTGTTGAATTCCTTCGATTTGCATTCTCGCGAATTGCCCTGATGGGTGCAAAACAAGAATCTGCGACAGATAACCATTTTCCCCCCAGAAGAGCTGAATTTCTGTTATCCCAAACAACTATGGTCTAGGTCATTAATATATATACCAACAGAAAGGCTGGTAAGAAGGACAACTGGGGAACACCATTCCAGACATACATATAATCGGAAAATGATCCACGTGTCATAAACATTTGTTTTCCATCATTCAACCAATTTCCTACCTACACTTCTACTTTATCTTTTATGCCATGAGCTCGAGTCTTCTCGCAAGTTTTTGCGTGTTGCTTCACCGAATATCACTTGGAAATCCGCATAATCACATCGACAGTGCTGAACTTGCCAACCTTCTTCAGTGCCTACTCAAAGGAAAAGTCATGAAGAGAGATTGGATAGACTTGGATGGTAATCTTTGGAGCAGAGGATACTGATTGAGATGTACAAAGGTAGTGGGGGGCGGGGGGGGGGGGCGGGGCAAAGACCGCCAAAGTATTTTATAATCCTGCTAAAATCGGGGAGCCTGGGCACTCTCCCACCGGTGCAGTGACATATCGACGGAGAAAAGACAATAACAAAATGATCACACCTCTTACACTGACAACACATTGAAAAATGCAGCACAGCAAATGGCAAAGACGGAAAACATAAAGCTCGAAATTATCGGACCTCGGGGACATTTGACTTGACTGTTCACAAGTAGAGCTCCAACATCGAATGTTTCGATGTTTTGTTTTTGCCCTTGCAATTTCAACTGAAATTAATTGAATGTGGCAGCTCTCTGAAATATAACGGGGAATAAACATTTGGCTTAATAAGAAGCTTGATGCAGTCTGCCAAAGAGGGTACGAAGATTTTTCCATAAGTTACTTGCCATGTTACATCTCCACCAGTCAACCCTTCCCCTCAAAGCAGAAAGAACCAATGGTCATCTACGACTATGGCGCCATTATTTTCACGTGTCATGACATTTTTCATATCTTTAACCAAACAAACAAAGAAGAAGTTGGGAGCCATTGCGCAGTTCCTGACAAATAACCGCACTGAACATTATGAATTCATTGAAATACTGAACGATATCCTCCATGATAGGTTGCCCTGTGGCCTTCGAAGTGAAGCAACCAAGAACCGCCTCTTGACAATGGTTAATTTGCCCTTGTGGAAAGTCATTGACATTGTCGGCTGCACGAAGCCGGCTGTTCAAGAATCTGAGCAGCTGAGTGCATTAAATCTATAATTGACCTGAGAGCTGAGCATGCGCACATGATAGCAAGCAGGCGAGAATGTTCATTCCTGTGGAAAGCCTGGTCAACATCCACCCGAATATTGGCAGAGAACTTGCAGTCCTTCAGTGGTATAAGAGGCAAAAACTGGAAATGCATGTACAAACAAAGCCCACAAACAAAGAAACAATGAAGCTGAAGAAATAAATCACAGAAGAAGTCATCTGCAGTATGGTAGAACAAGACTACGAATCTGCATGATAGAGAGTACGATTGGCTGGACCAGACTAACATGAAACCTGTCAGGGTAGGTGAAGCACGGTGACAGATAGAGAGACAAGCACCCATTTAGCTGCCCCCATCAACCATTCCAAAGACTCGTACTTGATTAGGTTAGATTGAAAGTAAACCTCCCTCCACGCTGTCCCCTTCAATCACACTAAGGGCATGTACATCACAATGTTTTAGACAGAGTAAATCTCGCTCTACACAGTCCCCATCAAACACTCTCAGTGTAGGTACGGGAAGGCGTTGGATATAGAGTAAAGTTCCAACTGCACTGTCCCCATAAAATACACCCAGGTAGGTACTATTCGGCAATAGATACAGAGTGAAACGTCCTCTTCACTGACCCCATCAAACACTTCCTGGTCAGGTACAGCACGGGTTCAGATACAGAGTAAAGCTCCCTCTACACTATCCCCATCACACATTAAGCATTCCCAGGACAGGTACAGTACCGGGTGAGATAGAGATTAAAGCTCATCGACACTGTCCAAATAGAAGATTTCCAGAATTGTTACAGCGCTGGGTTAGATATATCGACAAGTTCCCTATACACTGATGTCATCGAACACTCCCAGGATAGGTACAACACGGGGATAGATGCAGAGTAAACCTCCTTTCATACTGTCCACTACTCCCTGAACTGCTACAGCATTGTGTTGGATACCTTGACAATCTCCTTCTAAATATTTTGGTTTATTAACAATTCGACAGTTACATAGCAAAAACAGTCGCAAGGCACAATGTCTCGACACACTTCAACAGTTACATAGCAATAACAGTCGCAAGGCACAAGACCTCGACGCACTGCAACAGTTACACATCAAAAACAGTCACAAGATACAATATCTTCAGTACACACACACATATAACCACCCCCGCCCCAAATGGCAGCCCCACAGCGGCGGAAGAGGCACTCCAGCGAGCAACGCAGACCACTGAAAAGGGGCACGTCAACATAGGGCACAGTACGAGAGAGAGAGAGAGTAGAAAGTACCCCCCTCTCCCACAAAGGGGCCACAATGCAGCTCAAAACAATGAGCCATGAAACAGGCCACCGGCTCAAAGCTAGCATATAGCCAATTTGTTCCCTCACAGCACGTATATAATCTGTCAACATCGAAACAATTCATCAACATATAGAAACAGTACAGTCAGAGACAACAGAAAACAGTAGCATGTCAAAAACATATACTGAATACAGAAAACCACCATATACGTACACAATCACCCCCTGTCCCCCCCCCCCCCCCCCCACCGAAGGGGTTCCCAGTTAAATCCAAAACAACAGTTCCAGGCCGCTAGCCAGAAAGCCGGCAAACTGCCGCTTCGTTCATAATCTCCCCCCTCCCCCACCCCAGCCCGCTAGCCTCACATCGGTGGAAAGGGTCCCTCCGAAAGGAGCACAGACCACCGGAAAGATACACACCAGGGCGTGGCAAAGGAGAGAGGGACCTTCCTTCACAGCACTGTGGTAACCTGCCCAACCGGCAAGCAGAGCAGTTTAACAACATGGACAGAGACAACAATGACAAAGCAAACACAAAACTCATAAGTCAATCCTAGTGCAACAAAACAGTGTCCGACACAAAACTGCCACCCGGTGCAGCTTGAAAGGTTCACCAACAATCCACTAAAAGGCCACCGGTGACATGGCAACGTCGAGGGGAAAACTCCAGATAGTCTCTCCAAAACAGACAAAAGTCAGTAGAAAGATACCAAAATCCCAAAGTCTACTTCAGCAGTCCACCAACGAAACTACTTACTCAGAAGACTAAGGAAATTTGGCATGTCAACTCCGACTCTCACCAACATTTAAAGATGCACCATCGAAAGCATTTTTTCTGGTTGTATCACAGATTGGTCTGGATCCTGCTCTGCCCAAGACCGGAGGAAACTAGAAAAGGTCGTGAGTGCAGCCCAATCCATCATACAAACCAGCCTCCCATCGATTCACTCTGTCTACAATTCCCGCTGCCTCGGAAAGGCAGCCAGAATAATTAAGGATCCCACGCACCCACGCACTCTCTTCCACCTTCTTCCATCAGGAAACAGATATAAAAGTTTGAGGTCATGTACCAACCGACTCAAGAACAGCTTCTTCCCTCCTGTCATCAGACACTCGCATTAAGGTGATCTTCTCTGTACACCCTAGCTACGACTGGAACATTATATTCTGCAGTCTCTCCTTCCTTCACTATGTACGGTATGCATTGGCTGTACAGCATGCAAAAAACAATACTTTGCACTGTATTAGTACATGTGACAATAATAAATCAAACCAAATCAAATCCCAAAACGGCTGAGGCCTACCCGTTTTCGTAGGCACTAACGTAATTGCCCATTGGTATTTTGCAACTCTACCCATACAGATTCCACTTTGTCAGAGCTGATCGCCTATGCCCCGCGATGTTCTTTGGCAGGCTGACATGTCAGCGAGGAGGTCAGTGTCCAGCCTCCATCTGGGGTGCACGACCCGTCTCCAACCTCACGCCCATGTAATGTGGAGCATGGTTGGAGATATCGATCGTGGAGTATTCCGCTCCCTGTGATCCCTGGAAGCACCGATTTCCCCACTTCAAAGAAGCCGGTACGGGTGCAAACCTTGTGCACTTGTGAGAATTATGTAATTTCCTTTTCTCCTGGGAGCAGGAACCTCCATGGGTCCACTGCCTTCATCTGGTCTTTCAATGGTCCCAGTCTTTCTCCCCGTTCTGGGGTTTGATCAGTCGGTCAGTGGGTCCCGCACGCAGTTAACGTCGCCCGCCATAATCAGTCGATATTTGTCAAGGTCGGGGATTTCCGCCATGGTCTTCTTTATGAATTCTGTATCGTCCCAGTTAGGAGCGTACACATTTACCAGTGCGACCGGTGCCCCTTCCAGGACACCGCTGACCATGACATACCATCCTCCTGGGTCCGTAACTGTCTTGGTTTCTGTGAACCTCGTGCTCTTGTTAATCAGTATGGCTATTTGTCCCGTGACATGAATGGCACGTCTGTCCCACGCGGCCTTTCCTTACCAGCAGTCAGTAGTTCTCCCTCAGGTGCGTCTCTGGCAGATAAATTATGTCGGCCTTTAGGCTTCTTGAGTGGGCGAAGACTTTGGGTCTTTTCACCGGGCCATTAAAAAGCGGAACCGTACGTTCCAGGTAACATTCCTGCTGGGGAGTTTCTGACCCCGCAAGTTCTACGGGATCACCCATACTCACCCATTGGATGAGCCCCTGCACTCCGGGGTTTCCCGTTGTTAGGGGGCCGTCCAAAATGGCCACGGTCGCCGCTCTCACCATGAGGTCGAGCCACTGCGCTCCAGGGTTTCTCTTTGTCCGGGGGGCACCCAACATGGCCGCCAACGATGTGTACGTCATATGGATGCACTCCAGGGTCTCCCACTGCCCAGAGTCGCTCCCGAGTCGCTACCTACGGATACATCATGGCTCCTCGCCCTACTCCATGCCCATCGAGGCCTGCTTCTGTTCCGGTTCTTGTCCTTATCCTTCCCTTTGTTCCTTTATTGTCCTGTGCTTCCCGTCCGTCCCCTATCCCCACGTTAACCCCTGTCCCGCTGTCCCCCCTGTATTCCCCCCCCCCCCCTTCTGCCATGTCCTCCCCCCACTTTTTAGCCAGGCGCTTCATCTCCCTGAGAGGTGTGTCGCGGCCTCCCTTGCTTTTTGCCTTCCCAAGCTAGCCCTCCTCCCTGGTACGATGGCTCCGCTCTCAGTGCTTGTCGAACCCTGGCCCCGTTTTATCCACTCCTTCCACCCCTTATCTCGCCCCTTGCCTGCTTTCCTTAACCTCGCTCCCCTTGGCCTGTTCCTCCTCACCACATTGAGCGAATAGATGAGCCCGAAAACGAGGCAGCACAATCCAGCGTAAAAACATATAAACACAGTTTGTATTATTGTCTCTGATTGCAGTCTGCCCTCCAGTCTCAGTTTCTTTCCTCTTCTGCCCCTGCCGCTGTCATCACTGCCGCGTTTGCTCTCCACCTAGGTTGTGTGTTTTAACGAATCCATCAGCCTCCGCTGGGGTGCTGAAGTAAAGTTGTTGCACTTATATGTCACCCAGAGTCTGGCTGGGAACAGCATTCCGAATCGTACCCCACTTTTATAGAGCGCCGATTTCGCTCTATTAAATTCGGCCCCGTTTTTATACCAGGTCCCTCGCTCGAGCATGATTTCGTCTGATGGGCCCACCTTAAGATCTTTTATCGGAATTAGAACCGGTGCAGCTTCGCGAATATTGCCCTTGGCTGCTCCACATTTTTGGGCTGGGTCGAAGTGACCTGTGCACCCTGTCCATTTCTAGGGGATTTGGAAAGTCCTCCCACCCACTAGGTTGCCCAGCATTTGGGCGATGTAGTCCGTTGGATTTCGTCTTTCTATCTGCTCTGGCAGACCCACTATTAGGACGTTTTGCCATCTGGACCTGTTTTCCTGGTCCTCCAGCTTACCTTTTAGGCCGCCACCAACCTTCTCACCTCGGTTTCGAGAGCTATAATCCAGTTGTTCTGGTCCGTGGCTGCTTTCTGCAGATCCAGGATCGTTCTTTCCTGGGGCTCCGCCTTTCGTTGCACGCCTATAGTGCGTTGCTTGGCGTTTTTCGCCTCCGACACCACCTCCTTCCTCACCATGTGGAACTCCGTGGCCTCTTTCATGGCGTTCAGTTCCTTCTTTAATACATTCCTCCATTCGTCCCCCTGTGCGCTGTGGGAGGAGGGTGGAGGATGGGGGCGGGGGGGGGGGGGGGGAGCAGGAGGAGGGGGTGATCGCCTTGTCTTGCTCCTGCACCGCCGTTCGTTTGGCCGATATTTCCCCCGCCTGGTTCGCCTGGGTCTCCGCTTCACATCGCAGGGCCACCTGACCATTCGCCCGCTATTCTTGCCCCTTTTCTTCGCTGCTACTTCTAATTTCTCGCCGTCCCCTCGGTCTATTCATAGAAGGATATAATTTTCAGTGCAGAAGGGGTCATTCGGCCCATAGACTCTGTACTGGCCTTTTTAAAAAACAACACCCTACCCAAGCCCACACCTCCACCATATCCCCACAACCCAGTAACCCCACCCAACCTTTTTGGACAACAGCAATTTTTCATGGCCAATCCACCTAATCTGTACATCTTTAGACTGTGGGAGGAAACCGGAGCACCCGTAGGAAACCCACGCAGGCACGGGGAGAACGTGCAGATTCCTCACTGACAGTGACCCAATCCGGGAATCGAACCTGGGACCCTGGAGCTGTGAAGCAACAGTGCTAACCACGGCGTTACCTTGCCCCCTTATTGTTCGGAGGCATCTTCGTATCCTGTGTCCTTTGTATTCGGGTGCGTTTTGGGAGGCTTGTTAGACCACAATCGCCCATAAATTGACTATGTTGGGTCCGATTGGGAGGCGAGCCACCTGATGAACGCCCGCTCAGCACATCGCCGCCACTGGAAGTCACATTTTGCGATTTCTGTGTCCACTACTCCCCCACCCCGTCCCAACAAAGGCGGCCCACAAACGCTGGGAGAGGGAAAAGACCGATGCGGCCCTCCAAATGCAGCCTCTTACCGTTGCAGCGCAGCGGCAATGGACTGGGATGGTGGATCTGGAGAGAGGGACGTCGCCGGGTTGAAGGTTGGCATCCAGCGAGGAAGTGAGGTCCCACTGAGTTTCGGTTTCCCATGCACATGTGTCACCAACCTCACAAGCATCCACACTCCCACCCCTCCCTACCACCCACACACCCTACTCCATCACTCCCCATCACCCGAACCCACAATCCATTTATGCATCATGATTTGAGTCTTGCAGGATGACTTGCGATGAGACATGCGCTTTTCCTGCCCTGCAGTGCCGACCCAAACCCGAACCGAATCGGATAGAAGCCACCAGGAGGAAATGGGCAGCGGTGAGAGCCCTCGAGCCGCAGCCCGAGCGAGATAGCCTGGAACATCAGTCCTGGGACGTCACTGACCTCTGACACAGCTTTCTCCAACACCCTCCATCATCCCAAAGACATCGGTTGTTCACTTTAGTGAAAAGGCTCCTGATGCACAATCTGGTGGGAGCCACACACGTTGTACCATACACCAGGTATGGTAGGAACCCCCGTGGTGGTGGACAGTCGGTGGGCGGGCCCAGGAACGAGCTGCCAACCGGACGAAATTTGAGCTTCTGGAAAGGGCGGCCTCATCGATAGGGGAGAAGACGTTTGAATGTAATGCTTCCTCCAGGGAGAGTTGGGTCCCTGAGATCATAATTCCGCTTTATATGGAGCAATGGTGATCATAGAATCAGATAATTTACAGTGCAGAAGTAGGCCATTCGGCCCATCGAGTCTGCACCGGCTCTTGGAAAGAACACACTACCCAACGTCAACATCACCCTCTCCCCATAAACCAGTAGCTCCACCCAACACTACGGGCAATTATGGGCACTAAGGGCAATTTATCATGGCCAATCCACCTAACCTGCACATCTTTGGACTGTGGAAGGAAACCGGAGCACCCGGAGGATGTGCAGACTCCGCACAGGCAGTGACCCAATCCGGAATCGAACCTGGGACCCTGGAGCTGTGAAGCAATTGGGCTATCCACAATGCTACCTAGCTGCCCTGGCTCTACTGGGTAGAATAGGATTATCAGTTTACGGAGTTCGAAAAGATTGGATTTGGGACGTGTTTTGAAGCGTGGGTGCGGCTGATATAAAGTGAACTCCACCCCCTTTCCTCTCTGCAGGGTGTCAGACAGGAATTCCGGATATCCCCTTTGCTGTTTACACCAGAAATAGAGTCTCAAGCCCTGAGATCGTCGAATATATGAGGAGCAATAATTAGAGTTGAGGTGGAACACAGGGTCTCGCTGTACGCTGACAACTTACTATTATATGTGAGGGATTGGGAGATGTCAATCGATAACATTACTGGAATCTTGCAGAGTTTTGAGACCATCTCTGGTTATAAGATAAATATAGGAATGAGTGAATACTTATAGTTGGTGTGCCAAGGCAGGGAGGGGACTAGTTGGAAGTAATTTCCGGGTGTCCAGATAGCAAGGGGCTGGGGTAAAATCCGTAGTATAAATTATACAAGTTTGGTGGAAAAAGAGGAAAGAGGAATTGTAATTGTGGGATGGGCTGGATTATCCCTGGCACGCCGAGCGCAATTCTTATGGTTGCACATCTTGCCGAGATTTTTATTTTTATTCCTGTGCCTTCCGATATTCTTGTCCAAGGTTTTGATCTGTAACTGAAAGACAAATGTACTCTTGCAGATGCTTATGGTTCGGGTACCGCCAGGTGCGCAGCTGAGTCAAAAAGTACTTCTCAGATTTGCCGATGTCGCAGCCTTCCACCGCGCCCGAGAGGATTGTACCTTGCTCTGGTTCGCAAGTGGACAGCACGTCAGGTATATACCAGCAGATGATGGCGGAGGAATCGGGGTCTATAGAGTGTATGAAGGAAAAGTGGATGGAGGAGCTGAAACCGATCATGAATGAGGAGGTTTGGAGTGAGGCACTGAGGAAGGTGAACTCGACCTCGTCTTATCCACCTGAAAGTGCGCCTCACAAAGGCTAGAAAATGTTGATTTTTTTTGAAAGGGTGGATGGTAGATGTCATCAGTGTCTGGGGAGTGTGGGGGAGGGCAGCACATCATGCTCTGGTCGCGCTCAAATCTGGCGGACTTCTACTGATCCTTCTTGAGGCTATGTCGGCAATCCGAATCTTGGGTTGAGCGGCCGCTGGCAGGGGCTGCAATTCTGGCCTTTGCCTCAATGTTTTCTGGGATGCAGATCCCATGGGCGGATCCTCAATGAGAGACAGCTACGTTACCTCCGATCACCTGATATATAGTTTGAGAAGACGCATTGTCTTAAAACGGCGGCCGTTCATATTGTACTTTAAAGAGCTGGTCATTGATCTGTTACGAGGGGGAAGAGGGTGGGTGGGGAGATTTAATAACTACGTTTTACTGCTGTAAGAGAAGGCGGAAGCTGGTGGAGGGACTCTTGATGTTTAATCGTTATTCTGTGTTTTTGTAGGTTTGTTTTAAAATTGTAAAAGTTTTCATTAAAAAGATTTGCAAAAAATGTGTACATTTCTTCTGACTATCGTACTAAGAAATATAATTAGAGTATTACAATAACAATGAATATGTGTTGAAATTAATAATGCAAACGATCCATGACGAGTTAATATCAATGATTCCAGGGACTGATGAGCTTGAAATATTTATTGATTCTGTGCCAGGAACTGTAGACTATATTTTCAACCTGGGCGGCACAGTAGGACAGTGGTTAGCACTGCTGCCTCACAACAGCAGCGGACCGGAATTCAATTCGAGCTTGGGTCATTGTCTGTGTGGAGTTTATACATTCTCCCGTGTCTGCGTGGGTTTCCTCCGATTGCTCCAGTTTCCTCCCACGGTCCAAAGATGTGCTGGATCGGTTTAGGAAGGTTTAGCACAGTGGGCTAAACAGCTTGCTTGTAATGCAGATCAAGGCAGCAGCGCGGGTTCAATTCCCGTACCAACCTCCCCGAACAGGTTTGAAAAACACCGTCGTAGGGTACGATTAAATGAAAACCACTTCCTGAAATTCTGAAATAATTCGACGTTACTTTTTGTAGTTGTTACATCATCATAATGAACCGAAAGTACATTATATATTTATCATCTTTAGTCTGCCGGAACAACAATCAGTTATTTACGGTGATTAGTGGGGATTTTAACCGTAATATTACCTCTGAAAAAGGAGTAACTTGATTGAGTGTAACATAACTTTGATACATTCGGTGAAGGCAGACTAGGGGCTTTTCACAGTAACTTCAATGAAGCCTACTTGTGACAATAAGCGATTATTATGTGCGGGTTAGGTGCATTGCCTCTTAGTGTTCAGTGTAGTGTAGGTTGGGTTACGCGAAGAGGGAGGGGTGGTTAGGTCACTGGATATGGGTAGAATGCTCGGTCAAGGGTCGGTGCAGACTTGATGGCCCTGCTCTGCACTGTCGGGCAGGCATTGTAAAACACGGGGGTGCGACCTGCGGGTGGGTCACGGGTGGGGGTCGGGAGGGGCGCCGAGCCGTCCGTCGTGGCGCACCCGATCGCACAAATCCACACGCAACAGCCAGCTTTTAATAATGCTGGCTGCAAGCGGCCTTCAAAATGGACAGGAACAGATGAAGATAATTCGGCGGCACTGCGCATGAGTGCCCGATCATCGGTGGTAGCTCAGGTCCGCCGGCATGGGTCACGAAGATCGGCCGGCGTGGGTCGCGAAGGGCGGCCCGCATAGGTAGCGAAGTTCGGCCGGTGTGGGTCGCGAAGTTCGGCTGACATGAGTCACGAAGGTCCGACGGGTTGGGGCCCAAAGGTTGGCCGGTTGGTAAAAATGGGTCCCCGGAAAAAAGGTTTGAAAAACACCACCGTAGGGTACGATTAAATGAAAACCACTTCCTGAAATTCTGAAATAATTCGACGTTACTTATTGTTAGTTGTTACATCATCATAATGAACCGAACATTCATTATATATTTATCATCTTTAGTCTGCCTGAACAACAATCAGTTATTTACGGTGCTTAGTGGGCATTTTAACCGGAATATTACCTCTGAAAAAAGAGTAACTTGATGGAGTGTAACATAACTTTGATACAATCGGTGAAGCCAGCGAGACAGCGGGTTGTACAAAATTTTATAGAATCCGAAGTATCGTGACAAGAACAAAATACCTGAATTATGTATTTAACACCGACACAATATTGTTCATTCCAGTTCTGGGAGAACCTGCTGTGGCCAGGTTCCATGTAGAAACAGTTGAATCAGGCTTTGAATGAGATTATCGTCGAACGTTGTCCAACAAATTACAACCTATTCAATCAGGATATCATAGATATAAGAGCAGGAGTACACAGTGAGGCCCATCGAGCCTTCTCCGCCATCCAATAAGAATGTTGGTGACCTGAATATGGCGGTAAATTTACTCCCTTTCCTGAGGCCATTTTCATGAACAGCCTTGTCGAACAGAATATGTCCAATTGAACCTTGAACATATACAATTAGCAGTCTGAACCACATTTTGGGAAATGAATTCCAAAGATTCGCAACTTGGTGAAACAAGGCAGGATTCTCCGTCCGACGCCCACATCGGTAAATGCGATATGGCAGAGAATATCTTCTGATGCCAAGATCGTGGCAATCGCCGATTTGACGCCAAATTGCGATTCTCCCACACCTCAAAAATGGTGTCAATGTGTTTCACTCCACACGAACAGTAGGTAGCATTCCTGTATCAGTAGCAAGCCCCACCCGGTATTCTCTGGAGCCTACGTGATTCTCTGCTTCTGATGGACTGAGTTCCCAATATCGCGGTTCACTTGTGCTTTTAAAATCGTGAAACCTGCGTGGCGGCTCCTGTGGGAGAGAGAGGTGTGCAACATCGTCATAGTTTGCTGACAGTTGTGCCGCTGGCAGAGGTGTGGGGGGTTCAACCAGGGCCAGGGAGAGTAGGGGGTTGGCCATGGGTGAGCTGTGGGGTGGGCATGGAGCACCATTGCTTCAGCTGAGTTCACCACTAACAGCCCACTTTGAACCTGGTGCCAAGGGTCGTATATGTGTTCCCCCCAGGGTGTGTGTAGGGAGTGTAATGTGTGTGTGCGGCTGCAAGCTGTCTAGCTCCCGAGTGTCGATCACTGACCCGACGTATCCCGCACCATTTTCACTGGAATTGAGAATGTTCCACGCATCACCGGTGCTAGCCCCTCAACGGTAGGTAATTGTTCCTGGTGAGGCCCCGGTTTTCCTTTCGTAAACGTCCACAGAATATCCGTTGGCGTCAAGACCTTGTCTCAGAAAACGAGAAGCCAGCCCATAGTTTTTTTTTTCAAGGACTATGCTTGTGGACAGAATGTCAGCTAAGTTATATTTGTGTTTATGGTTTTGTTGCAGCAGGATGGGTGACTTCACTGTCAGCTCCAGCCCGAAAGACTCCGGTGTTCCAACATAAATGAATTAACCACAATTCGTGTTTTCCAGAGATATTTAACCTTGACTGCTCCAATGAGTTATAAACATCAGGGACTGGATTCTCAGATTTTGAGACTAAGTGCTGAAGCCGGCGTGAAAACTGTGGCCTTTTACGACTAGCGACATCGCCACATGAAACGCAACCGTTTTCAAGCGATACCGCTCCGGACTCGCTGGGTCCATGATTGCCGCGTATGAATCTCTTAGGCCGCAACCCCACTTAAATGATTCACCTCCCCCCCCCCCCCCAACCCCCCCCCCCCCCCCCACCCCACCCCCACACCACACTCCATCCCAGTCAACAAGGTGGCTGGAATGACCGCAGTGCCACGGTTCAGGGACGCTGAGACCCTTCTGGATTCCTTGAAGGAGAGGCAGATGACCCTGTACCCTGGCCCAGGAGGAAGGCCACCAGGCGCCGCCATTCGCCATGGCTGGGCGCAGGTGGCAGCCGGGCGATGTCCGTTCATCCGTTGTCGCAGTGTCTGCATGGTCTCGCCAATTTACAATGTCTTGGGACATCCTTTCTTGCAGCATATGAGGGAGACAATGTTGGCCAAGTCGCACATGTATGTTCCACGTACCTGGTGGGTGGTGTTCTGAGGTGTAATGCTGGTACCCATGTCGATGATCTGGCATGTCTTGCAGAGGTTGCCAATGCAGAGTTGTGTGGTCTCGTGGTCGATGTTCTCCTGAAGGTTGGGTAGTTCGGTGCAAACAATGGTCTGTTTGAGGTTGTGCGGTTGTTTGAAGGCAAATAGTGGAGGTGTGGGGATGTCCTTGGCAAGATTTTCTTCTTCATCGATGAAGTGTTGAAGGCTGCGAAGTAAATGATGTCGTTTCTCTGCTTCGTGGAAGTTAGGGTTAGGGCGACGAAGGGTATTGTGTCCGTTGTGTTCCCTTTTTGTCTTCTGAGGAGGTCGGCGTGGTTTTTCTGGCAATCGATGAGTTGAGCGCCATATCAGTTCTTACGAGGGCGTCTTTCAGCCTCTGTAGATGTCTGTTATGTTCCTCCTCATCTGAGCAGATCTTGTGTATATGGAGGGCTTGTTGATAGGGGGTAGCTTCTTTAATGTGATTAGGATGGAAGCTGGAGAAGTGGAGCATCGTGAAGATATCCGTGGGCTTGCGGTAAAGATGCCAAGATCGTGGCAATCGTCAGGTGACTGGAGATGGACAACATTTCGTTCCAATCGGGGAACACTTCAGCAGTCAAGAGCATCCCGTCTCTGGTCTTTGGGTAAGCATTCTCCAAAGTGGCCTTCAGGAACCTGTGATTATCCCTCTCTCCAGTCGCACTGTCTGAAACTGTAAAGACTTAATTACTTGCAAAGACTCGCATTCAAAGTATCATCTTGTATCATTGAATTTGTTTTTATATGTATTTGTGCAACCCACCTCTTTATTCACCTGATGAAGGAGATGCACTCCGAAAGCTACTGATTCGAAACACACCTGTTGGACATTACCCTGGTGTTGTTAGACGTCTTACTGTGCCCACCCCAGTCCAACGCCGGCATTCCCACATCATCCTTCTGGTAGTGTGGAGATTAGAATTGAACACTATATTCCAAGTGTGGACAAATTAAGGTTATATGCAACTGCAGCCTGACTTGCAAATTTTTATACTCAAGACCCCGTCCGATGAAGGCATGCCTGCTGTATGCCTTCTTGACTGCCTTCTCCACATGCATTGCCACTTTCATTGACCTGTGGACATATACACCCTGATCCCTCTACGTGTCATTACTCTTAAGGGTTATGCAATTTACTGTATATTTCCCACCTATATTAGACGTTTCTAAAAGCATTACCTCACATTTGACAGGATTACACACCTTGTACCATCTCTCCACCCAAGTCTCCAACTGACCTATAACCTGCTGTAACCTCTGACAGTACTCATCGCTGTCCGCCAACTTTTGTGTCATCCGCAAACTTACTAATCAGACCAGTCATATTTTCCTCTAAATCATTTGTATCTACTGAAAACAGCAAAGATCCCAGCAGTGATCTGTGTGGAACACCACTAATCACAACTCTTCATTCAGAAAAGCAGCCTTCCACAGCTACACTGCCTTCTGTGACGGAGGCAGTTTTGTATCCATCTTGCCAATTCACCTCTGTTCCCATGTGACTTCACCTTCTATACCAGTCTACCATGAGCGACCTTGTCAAAGGCATTGCTGAAGTTCATGTAGACATCATCCACTGCCCTACCTTTATCAAATATCTTCGTCACCTCCTCGAAACACTCGTTCAAGTTAGTGCAACACAACCTCCCCTTCACACAACCATGCTACCTATCGCTAATCCGCCCACTTGCTCCCAAATGGGAGTAAATCCTGTCTCGAAGAATCCTCTCCAATAATTTCCCTACCAATGATGTAAGGTTCACCGGCCTGTGATTTCCTGTATATTTCTTGCTTCTCTTCTTAAAGAACTGACAGCATTAGCTATTCTCCAGTGTTCTGGGACCTAATCTGTAGCCCGTGAGGGTACAAAGATTCCTGAGAATGCCCCACTAATTTCCTCCCTTGCCTCCGTCAGTATTTTGGGGTGGATCCCATCAGGCCCTTGGGACATGCACTGTTTTTCCCGAATACCAACACCTCCTCCTTTTTGATCTCAGTGTGACCCAGACCATCTCCATACCCATCCCCAGATTCATCATCCACCAAGTCCTTCTCTTTGGTGAATACTGATACAAAGGTCTCATTCAGTACACCACCCATTTCCTCTGGTTCCATGCATACATTTCCTCTCCTGAACTTGAGTGGCAAACCCTTTCCCTGTCCACTATCTTGCTCTTTATACACGTATAATAAGCCTTAGGGTTTTCTTTAACCCTGTTTACCAATTACCTTTCATGATCTCCTTTAGCCGTCCTTTCTCCCTCTTTCAGTTCCTTCTTACTTTCCTTATATTCCTCCCGGGCCACATCTCTTCCCTTACACATGCTTCCATTTTCTTTTTGACTTCGCTCACAATATCACTCGTTATCCAAGGTTCCCGAAACTTGCCATATTTATCATTCTCTTCACGGAGCACGCAGATCCTGGATTCAGATCAGATATTTGAGAGCCTTGGACGTGCCAGACGTTGTTTTACCCTCAAAGGTCCGCCTCCAATCTAGGTTATTTAGTTGCTGCCTAACATTGTTACAATTGGCCTTCAACCGAGCGATACTCTTATCTTCATCCAACTTACTTATCAAAACTTACTGAATTATGCTCACTGTTTCCGAAATTGTCCCCAACTGAAACTTCGACCACATTGCCGGGCTCATTCCCCAACACAAACGTCCAGGATGGCTCCTTCCTGTGTTGAACTACTTATTTGTTGTTTCAAGACGCCCTCCTGAAGTCAGCTTATAAACTCTTTTTTTGTCTTTTTTATGTTAAAGTATCCAATTCCTTCCTTCCAACTAAGGGGCAATTCAGCATGGCCAATCCACCCAGCCTGCACATCTCTGGGTTGTGGGGGTGAAACCCACGTAAACACGGGAAAAATGTGCAAACTCCACACAGACAGTCACCCAGAGGGATTGAATCTGGGACCTCGGTGCCGTGAGGCAGCAATGTTAACTACTGCGCCACCGTGCTGCTCTGGCTTATAAACATGCTCCACCCAAGGCCCTTCCGCTAAGTGAGTCCAAGTCAATATAGGGAAGTTAAAAGCATCCACCACAACTATCCTGTTGCTTTAATATCTTTCCAAATTGGCCTACTTATCCTCTCCCCTGTCACCTGTTAGCTGTTACGAAACCTGTAGTAAACCCTCAACATTATGACTGCATCCTTCCTATTCCTGCGCACTACCCATATTGCCACGTTGCTCTTCTGCGCTTTCTCCTTCCCTTCTTAACAATAGTGCCAGCCCTGGTCCCACTGGTCTGCTGATGATTTACCATGATGGGCCATCCTCCCTCACTCTATACAAAGCGGTTTACTTGTTAGAGAGGGTGATAATAACGGGGGATTCCTGCACTGACTGCCTGTCCCTTCCCCGGTCTCCCATCTAATGTTAAGCACCTCGCGTGTAGCTACGTCTCTAAAAGGGCTTTTCGCCACCTGCATGCTCCTTAGTGCATCCAACTGCTCTTCCAACTTATCCATGCGGTCTGTGAGGAGCTGCATTTGCGTGCACTTCTTGCAGATGTAGATGTCCGGACGGCTGTAAACTTCACGGGCCTCCGGCATCTCACAAGTGAAGCACTATAAACCTCCATCTGCCATGTTTATAACTAATGAATAAATTAATTAACAATAAACAGTTACTAAATTAAAATAAGTTACATTTAAGTGTATATTTCCGAGCACTATATGTCGACTACATAATGACCCACTTTATTCTTAAGGCTTGGTTCCCAAAATGTAACTTTTTCAGTTCTTTCAGTTACAGTTATTTATACACAGTCCCTTATGTCAGTTCCCCAGTAACCAATTAACTTATCGTTTTCCCGTGATATCACTGTTGATTGTTTTCTTGAAACCCATGGCCCTGTTTGAACAGGCCAGGGGAAGGCTTTCCCGCTGTTCTCTCCTCCCGCTGCAACGGTTATAGCCTCCTGAGAATAGATTTATTGAAGTGATTCCGATTGAAACAGTTCTGTCCTTCGGCCATCAAGTGGACCTTCACACAGGATTCAAATCGAGCCGCTTCCGTCTCCCTACCACTAGATTTAGACGCTGCCCCCCCCCCCTCCCCCGATATTACTGGCCTTTAAATATGAAAGTCTGCAGAACTTTCGTTTGCCCGATTTCTGCACAGAAACTGCGGCTGCTGCATAAAGACTCCTCTCAGTTTAAGTTTCACGTGTGCTCTTGCCAGCCCCTCAGACAGAGGTACAAGGTGTTACAGACCTGCGGTACAGCAGCTTGCACTTTCTCATTCCTGAAGTCTCTTTCACAGTTCTGTTTGTTGTCTGTCTTTAAAGCAAGAGAGCATTCACAGGTCTAACAGGTAGCTTCTAAAAGCCCCTGGCAGTGAGACTGAACAGAGAGATAACCTTCCAGCTGCATCAGGGCTGAACTCTTCATGGAACTGACAAAATTGAGACGCTTACTCCCATTCCAGAAGGTTCTGAAAAGATCCACCAATGCCGAAAGAGAATCGGATTTCCAACGAGTGGAATCGCGACTGGTCAAGTTTACCAAACTGACATCACATGCTCCGCCACAGAAACCAGCAGAGAAGGTCCAATTCGTACATTAGACCAGCTAATCAGAAGACGATAGATTGAAGGAAGGCATGAGGGCAGGGATTGACAGGAAACACAGACCAGACAAAGGTTTTACAACAGTATCTTAGCAATTCGAGGCACTGATTGTTTTGGGTTCAAAGTGATAATTCAATTTAGAGTTGAGGTAACATTTTGGGTTTCTTTTTGGTCACATTTCCGGTTGGGAAAATTTTGCTGAAGAGTTAGTAGTTGTTTTAGGTTTATGCTTAAAGTTTAGGTTGGGGTTCAGTTGTGGTTAAGGTATCTGTTTGTATTGCATTTTATTGTTTTCAGAAAAACGAAGATGTACCAATGTGCTATATGGGAGACACACAAATAAGGCATGGTGGCGCGGCAGTTAGCACTGCTGCTTCACAGTGCTGAGGACCTGGGTTCACTCCTGGCACCGGGTCACTGTCTGTGTGGAGTTTGCACATTTTCCCGTGTCAGCGCGCGCATCATCCCTACACACCAAACGATATGCAGGGTAGGTGGATTGGTCACGTTGAACTGCCGCTTAATTGGAACAATCTAAAAAATACACAAACATAACTGGCTAGGGGACAGTCCTTTTGTGATGTGAACAATTAAAAAAGAATATTTATCAACTTAAAAGAAAGACAAACACACACAACAAAAATGAATATAATACACGAGGACACTCTAGTACACAAATGGTGAGACAGCCTTAATTTTACATGAAAATAGGCCCCAACTGTCTACGTTTACCTGCACTCTGAGACACCCCGTTCAACAAAGAACATTCAATTTTAAGTACTTTCCAGATCTAAATCCACCAAGAAATTACAGCAACCAGGATAATGTGACCAAGTCTGTGAAATAGTCTTAAGGCTCGGAAAGGTCGAGGCTGGCGCGGGGGCTGCAGGTGGGAAGTGGGATTGTTGATACCTTCAACAACTGGATGCATTTCTGATGACGCTTATTTCTTTCATTCTCTTTGTCTTCAGTCAGTTTCACTTTTAGTCTCTTTATTTCCCTTTGATCTTATTCACCATGTAGATTTGGCTTTTGGCAGAAAATTGTCCATTTCCTTCTCTTAGAAATTTGCAGATACGATTTCTGTAGCCCATCCTTTTTTCTAATCACATGTGTTAATTATTTTTTCCTTTGGTAGGCAAATTGGCATCTCGTGATTTTTCCAGACATTTAACACGAATCAACTACCATTTAACTTTGTTTTTGTTTCCGCGTTTTAATCTTAATTTTCCTTGAGTCTTTGGCTACACGTTTATCTTACTTATTTGGCTACACGTTTATCTTACTTAAGCTATTAGAGATCAATTCTCAAAAGTTTCCCAGTGTTTGTGGAATCATGTTTCAGTAAGGACAATGTTTGTGTTTGAGTAGGAGCGAAAATCAAATCCTTTGAAGAGAAATTGTGGCTGTATTCTCTTCCTGCCTCGCAGAGAGCAGGGTAACTCATATGCTGAGCCCCCAGCACATCCAACCAGATTTTCGTGGTGGGCTGGAGTTGATAGGCGTCTGAGGATAAAAACTAAAATAACTGAAAAGATTGCATGTGGACGCAGCATTCTGGCTGCAAGTAGCATTTCGGTTTGTTGCTTTTAATGATTCGAATCATTGTGGTAACCGGACTTTTTAACTGTTCTCTGAACTTGGACTGGGTCACCACATAAATGAATGTATTTGTGCAACAGCTGAAATTCCGCAACATGCCCCCGACGCGTCGAAAGACATAAAACGGTTCACTGTAATCGTTCGGATTGTTTCCTCCAATGTTATAATACAAATAATCTACAACATGTGTCAACCGTAGAAGTATGAAGCTGCCGGATATGGAGAAGAATAAATCGTTGATTACTTCTTGCTCTCTATCTCTGGGACACTGCGATTATCCATTCTGCTTTGGCCTCTCAATCTTTTCGAACCCGACTCGCCACTATAATATGTCTAACTGTAAGAGCATTGAACAAATTAAAGTGAATGGAAGCATTGGGGTTAAAACCTTGTGAAACCTGTTTAGTCCCATCCATCCGGGCTCAGTATAAAAGCTTGGCTTGTCAACACAGAACCATGGTACATTGTCGATTATCAATCCCTCTTTATATGTAAAGTAGAAGGGAACATTTTTTAAACAGAGCAGAATGCCCGCTGTTGCTGGAACAACAGCTGGCGTATTGGCAGTGCAATATTTAGTTTTCAGCTTCTGGAAACAGATAGCTACACGCCGGTCAAAGGTACATATGACAGTGAACCAGACAGAGCAGTCAGTGGCGGCTGGAATCAGGGTAAGAATCACACTGCAGGCTGCGGTGATGCGCAGGAACGAGAGTGGAAAAGAATAATAAATGATCCGGTTCTGGATCACATCAGTGATAACGACAAGTAGATCCGCTGTTGCCATGGCCACCAGGTAGCGAGTGGTGCAGGTCGACAGTCCACATCTTCCACCGGAAAGGATCACAATTACCGTAAAATTAACTGTAAGGTAGACAAACGTAAAGAGTCACGACATTACCGAAAAATAAATTCCTCACAATTAGTCCCAGATAGTAAGGATGGGGTTTTCAAATTACATATCTGGAGATTAATTCTGTGGTCAAAAATCATATTGTAAATTCCAAACTACCACCATTCCATCAGCTTTCGGCTTTATCTGAGGCTGGGACAGATTTAAATAGATTTCAGCAGGTTCATCAGCTTTGTAAGCTTTATAGGAGAGCTAACGTCCTGCGGTTAAACTCGTTTGACAATATCAAAATGCTTTCATCTGGGTGGCGTTGCATCGGGAACCCGAATGCTGAAACAATTTGAGGGTCATGTTACTGACCAGCTAAATGGCATAAAGTTTGCTATGCGTTTGCATTTCCTGTCGAATTGTGACATCTGCAAGGATGTCGGTTTGTTCTCACTGGAACGAAGGAGTTTGAGGGGCGACCTGATAGAGGTCTACAAAATTATGAGGGCCATAGACAGAGTGGGTAGTCAGAGGCTTCTCCCCGGGGTAGAGGGGTCAATTACTAGGGGGCATAGGTTTAAGTAGTGAACTCGCCAACATTGAGGGTTTATTGGATAAACATATGGATGGTAATGGCATAGTGTAGGTTAGATGGCTTTTGTTTCGGTGCAACATCGTGGGCCGAAGGGCCTGTACTGCGCTGTATCGTTAAAAAAAAAGGTGAGAGGGGCAAGGTTTAGAGTAGATGTACGAGGCAAGTTTTTTATGCAGAGGGTAGTGGGTGCCTGGAACACGCTACCGGAGGAGGTGGTGGAAGCAGCGACGATAGTGACATTTAAGGGGCATCTTGACAAATACATGAATAGGATGGGAATAGAGGGATACGGACCCAGGAAGTGTAGAAGATTGTAGTTTAGTCGGGCAGCATGTTCGGCACGGGCTTGGAGGGCCGAAGGGCCTGTTCCTGTGCTGTACATTTCTTTGTCCTTCGTTCTTTGTTCTTTGTTGATACTGGATCAGTATCAGTGTTTCAGTTTGTTCCTCTGGCCTAATGGATACCTGGCCATTGCTTTGGCATTCATGCAGAAAAGACTTAGCATAAACAATGCACTGGTTGAAATGTATAAACACTGGCACCCAACAGTACCGCAACAGCACCACCGGCAAGCCGACATGGTGGTCACTTCTTGGAGTCCTAAAACACGTAAAAGTATGAAAGAAAGTGGACTTTAAAAGATCTGTGCAAGTATAATGAAAAGTTTAAATGCAGGAAATATAAACACACAGCAAGTCAGGCAAGAACACTGATTGTCTGCAGGTCATTTTGTTCAGCTTCCGAGAGTACAGTAGGAAGTGGCGACATAAATAGTTGATCCGCTTTGTGGTCATTTTCCAAAATTCTTTGGACTCTGGAATGGCTGCTACTGATTGGAGGGTAGCTAATAAAATCCTGCTGTTCAGAAATGGAGGTAGAGAGAAAGAACATAGAACATACAGTGCAGAAGGAGGCCATTCGACCCTTCGAGTCTGCACCAACACACTTAAATCCTCACTTCCACCCTATTCCCGTAAGCCAATGACCCCTCCAACCTTTTTGGACACGAAGGGCAATTTAGCATGGCTAATCCACCTAACCTGAACGTCTTTGGGCTGTGGGAGGAAACCGGAGCACCCGGAGGAAACCCTCGCAGACTCGGGGAGCAAGTGCTGACTCCGCACAGACAGTGACCCAGCGGGGAATCGAACCTGGGACCCTGGTGCTGTGAAGCCACAGTGCTATCCAGTTGTGCTACCGTGCTGCCCAAAGGATGGAACTATAGACCAGTGAGCTGAACGCCGGCAGTAGGAAATTTTTAGAGATCATTATCAATGATTTCATGGCACTGCATTTGGAAATCAGTGGTACAGTAAGACAAGGACATCATGCTTGACAAAGCTAGTGAAATTATTTGAAGATGTAACCAGTAGAGGTGACCAGAGAGAACACGTGAATGTGATTTATTTAGACTTCCAGAAGGCTTTCAAGAAGTTCTCACACAGCAGACCACTATGTAAAATTAAAGCACATGGTTTTCCGGGTAATGTCTTGAGGAGGATAGAAAGCTGGTTCGCAGACAGGAAGTAAACTTTTGGGAAACATGTTTGGGTACTGCAGTGATTTGTGCGAGGTCCTCAACTGTTTACATTATATATTAATGATTTGAGCGAGCAAGATGAATGTAGCATCTCCAAATTTGTAGATTGTACAGCGTTTGGTGGGATGGTGAATTGTTAAGAGGATGCAGAGATGCTTCAAAGAGGTTTGAACAGGTGGCGTCAGTGGGCATATGCATGGCAGATGCAGTGTAATACGGATGAATATGAGGTTATCCACTTCGTATCAGAAAAAAGAGACAGATTATTATTTGAATGGGTGTAAATTGAGAGAGGTGGATGCTCAACCGGACCTTGATGTCCACGTGCATCAGCTGCTGAAAGTAAGTGTGCGAGTACTGCAGCCAGGAAAGGAGGCAAAGGGAATGTTAGCCTTCACAGCGAGAAGATTTGAGATAAGAATGGGGATGTTTGAAAAAAATGTATAGCGCTTTAGTGAGGCCACACCTAGAGTATTGTGTGCAGTTTTACTGTCCTTATCGGAGGAAGGATTTTCTTACTATGGAGAGAGACAGCGAAGGTTTACCAACTTCATTTCTGGGATGGCGGGACTGTCCTATGAGGAGAGTCTAATTCGGTTTGGATTATATTCATTGGAGTTTAGAAGACTGAGAGGGATCTCATGGACACTTTAAACATTATAACAGGGTAAGACAGGATAGATTCAGAAAGCATGTTCCAGATGGTGGGGGAGTCCATAACTAGGTGGGTCATGGTTTGAGAATCAGAGCTAAACCTTTTAGGACTGAGGTGAGGAAAGTGGTTAATCAGTAGAATTCAGTAGCACAGAACGTCGGTGAGACCAAGGCGTTTTGTAATTTCTTTTAAAAAAAACATTTTTTTAGAGTATTCGCAAGATTTTATATTAATAACAATAACAGGGACATAAACATGGTACAATAAACATTTCCACCCCATCACAATCTTCACACACCCCAAGCATAAAACAAAAGTCTGGCCACATCCCCCCCCTTTGGAATTCTGCTTTTGTTGACATTTTAATTTTCCCCAAGAAAGTCGACGAATGGCTGCCATCTCCGGGTGAACCCTAGTATTGACCCTCTTAAGGCGAACTTTATTTTCTCGAGACTGAGAAACCCAGCCATGTCATTAACACAGGTCTCTACACTCGGGGGCTTCGAGTGCCTCCCCATTAATAAGATCCGTCTCCGGGCTACCAGGGAGGCAAATGCCAAGATGTCAGCCTCTTTCGCCCCCTGCACTTCCGGCTCTTCCGACACTCCAAAGATCGCCACCTCCGGGCTCGGCACCACCCGTGTTTTGAGCACCATGGTCATTGCCTTAGCGAAACCCTGCCAAAACCCTCTAAGCTTCGGGCATGCCCAAAACATGTGGACATGATTTGCTGGGCTTCCCGCGCACATCGCACACCTATTCTCTACCCCCAAAAACGTTCTCATCCAGCCACCGTCATGTGTGTCCGGTGGACTACCTAGAATTGTATCAGGCTAAGCCTGGCACATGGTGAGGATGTATTAACCCTGTTTAGGGCATCCGCCCACAGATCCGCCTCTATCTCTCCTCCTAGCTTGTCCACCCACTTGCCCTTCAGCTCCTCCACCGGAGTTTCCTCCGCATCCAAAAGTTCCTGGTAAATATCTGATACCTTCCCCTCTCCCACCCATGTACTGGAGATTACTCTGTCCTGTATCCCGTGGTGGCAGGAGGGGGAAGGTCGGTACCTGCCTTCTCAAGACGTCTCGTACCTGCAAATACCTAAACGCATTCCCTGCTGGCAATTCAAATTTATCCTCCAAGGCTTTGAAGCTGGGGAAGCTCCCATCTATAAATAAATCCCCCAATTTCCTATTTCCTGCCCTTTGTCATCTCCGGAACCCATCATCCAGCCTGCCCGGTACAACCGATGATTATTATAAATCAGGGTCCAAAACCGATGCTCCCTCCACTCTCTTATATCTCCTCCACTGGCCCCAGATTCTCAGAGCCGCCACCACCTGCTGACGTGTAGGGTATCGGGCCGGCGAGAGCGGAAGAGGTGCTGACATCAGTGCTCCCAAACTTGTGTCTTTACATGACGCCGCCTCTATCCGCTCCCACACCGACCCTTCCCCCACTACCCACTTAGTAATCATGACTATATTAGCTGCCCAGAAGTAATTGCAAACGTTCTGCAGAGCCAACCCACCCTCCCCCCGAAACCCCCATGGCGTTTCAGGATCAATGAAATCGAGGTCTGCGACATTGTTGTGGGAGCACTCCCTTCTCTCTTGCTTCATTAAATGTCCTCACCAGCAGTGGACTCAATATCTCTGAAAACGTACTGTAGAATTCCACCGGGTAGCCGTCCAGTACCGGGGCCTTGCCCGACTGCATGCCCTCCAGCCCCTCAATTATTTCCTCAAATTCAATTGGGGCTCCCAGCGCTTCCACCAGATCCTCATCCACCCACGGGAACCTCAACTGACCCAAAAACTGCCTCATCTCTTCCACTCCCGCCGGGGATTCCGACTCATATAATTCGGTGTAAAAGTCATTAAACGCCTCATTCACCCACACTGAGTCCAGGACCGTATTCCCACCTCTACTCTTTACTCTCCCTATCCCCCTGGTCGCCTCCCTTTTCCTAAGCTGGTGCGCTAGCCTTTTCCCCATACCCATAAATCGCCTGCCTTGCGTTCCTCAGCTATTCCACCGCTTTCCCGGTAGTCAACAGCCCAAACTCCGCCTGTAACCTCCGCCGCTCCCTCAGTAGCCCCGCATTCGGGGCCTCCGAGTATCTCCTGTCCACCTGGAGTATCTCCTCAACTAAACAAGCCCTCTCAGCCCGTTCCGCCTTTTCCCTGTGGGCCCGTATCGAGGTGAATTTCCCTCTGACCACTGCCTTCAAAGCTTCCCAAACCGTTGATGCAGAGACCTTCCCCATGTCATTTGCTTCCAGATAGTTCTGGATGGACTTGTTCACCCGCCCACAGATCCCTTTGTCCGCTAACAACCCAAAATTCAGCCTCCATAGCGGGCGCTGTCCTCTCTCCAAACTAACCCCTAGATCGACCCAATGTGGGGCATGATCCGACACAGCGATTGCCGGGTACTCAGCATCCACCAAACACGGGTTTTAGAGCCCTGCTCAGAACAAAAAAAGTTGTTGCGAGTGTATACCTTGTGGACATGGGAGAAAAAAGAAAACTCCTTCGCCCTTGACCGTGCAAACCTCCATGGGTCTATTACCCCCATCTGTTCCATAAACCCCTTCAATTCCTTTGACGCGGCTGGCATCCTCCCTGTCCTGAATTTTGACTGGTCCAAGTTCGGATCAATGACTATGTTAAAATCCCCTCCCATAAGCAGGTATGTGACTCTAAGTCTTGGTTCTTACCTAACACCCACCTCATAAATTGCACATCGTCCCAATTCGGAGCATGTATGTTCATGAGTACCACCAGCACACCTCCAGCTTCCCACTCACCATTATGCCCCTACCCCTTCTGACACGATTCTCCCTACCTCGAATGCCACTCATTTATTGATCAAGATCGCTAGCCTCTGGTTTTGAGTCTAGCCATGAATGGAATACTTGGCCAACCCATCCCTTTCTCAATCTAGTCTGGTTTATAGCCTTTAGGTGTGCCTCTTGTAACATTGCCATGTCCATCTTCAGCACCCTCAAATGTGCAAACCCGCAAGCCCGCTCGACCGGCCCATTCAACCCTCTAAAGTTCCATGTAATGAGCCTGGTCGGGGGGGCTCCCCGCCCCCTCCCCTGCCGCCTAGCCATCACCATTTTTGGGCCAGCATCCAGCTCGCGACCCCGGCCTCCTCGAGCCCCGCCTCGGGCATTCGCCGTCCCCGGCCTCCCATTTGTCCCTTGTTACAGTTCCTCGCCTGTCAGCAAAGCAGCTCCCTGCCCCGCTCCCTACCCCCCTGGTAACAGCACTAGAACCCTACACCCCATCGCAAGCTCCAGCTGAACACCTTCTTGCCCCCCCCCCACTGTGCTTCCATGAATCAGCTGACTAAGCTGACTTGATAGCTCCCACCCATGGCACCAAACAGTCTGTCTGCTCATTGTTCCCTCCCCTCTCCCCTCACTTGGACAAACATATTCAAAGCATCACATTCCCCAGTAAACAAACATCAGAAAAAACAGTGAAAAAACAGCCACGGAAAAAAACACAGAAATCCGCCTCCCCTCCAACCAATCCCATTAAGGCAAAGTTAACTTTAGCCATCGAAACAACCCTTATTGCACATAACACTACTTCTTCAAATCAGCACAAAAGTGAATTTCAACAAATCGCCACTACAATACTCTGCAAGGATTCAGTGACTTCAGCTCACCTCCAGTCTGTTTTCCTTGATGAAAGTCCATACATCGTCTGGTGTGTCAGAACCATAAGAACATAAGAACTAGGAGCAGGAGTAGGTCATCTGGCCCCTTTGGCCTGCTCCGCCGTTCAATGAGATCATGGCTGATCTTTTGTGTACTCAGCTCCACTTTCCGGCCCGAACACCATAACCCTTAATCCCTTTATTCTTCAAAAAACGATCTATCTTTATCTTAAAAACATTTAATAAAATAGCCTCTACTGCTTCACTGGGCAAGGAATTCCATAGATTCACAACCCTTTGGATGAAGAAGTTCCTACTAAACTCAGTCCTAAATCTACTTCCCCTTATTTGAGGCTATGCCCCTAGTTCTGCTTTCACACGCCAGTGGAAACAACCTGCCCACATCTATCCTATCTATTCCCTTCATAATTTTATATGTTTTTAGAAGATCCCACCTCATCCTTCTAAATTCCAACGAGTACAGTTCCAATCCACTCAACCTCTCCTCGTAATCCAACCCCTTCAGCTCTGCGATTAATCTAGTGGATCTCCTCTGCTCACACTCCAGTGCCAGTACGTTCTTTCTCAAGTAAGGAGACCAAAACTGAACACAATACTCCAGGTGTGGCCTCAAAGAACAAACAAAGAACAAAGAAATGTACAGCACAGGAACAGGCCCTTCGGCCCTCCAAGCCCGCGCCGACCATACTGCCCGACTAAACTACAATCTTCTACACTTCCTGGGTCCGTATCCTTCTATTCCCATCCTATTCATATATTTGTCAAGATGCCCCTTAAATGTCCCTATCGTCCCTGCTTCCACTACCTCCTCCGGTAGCGAGTTCCAGGCACCCACTACCCTCTGCGTAAAAAACTTGCCTCGTACATCTACTCTAAACCTTGCCCCTCTCACCTTAAACCTATGCCCCCTAGTAATTGACCCCTCTACCCTGGGGAAAAGCCTCTGACTATCCACTCTGTCTATGCCCCTCATAATTTTGTAGACCTCTATCAGGTCGCCCCTCAACCTCCTTCGTTCCAGAGAGAACAAACCGAGTTTATTCAATCGCTCCTCATAGCTTATGCCCTCCATACCAGGCAACATTCTGGTAAATCTCTTCTGCACCCTCTCTAAAGCCTCCACATCCTTCTGGTAGTGTGGCGACCAGAATTGAACACTATACTCCAAGTGTGGCCTAACTAAGGTTCTATACAGCTGCAACATGACTTGCCAATTCTTATACTCAATGCCCCGTCCAATGAAGGCAAGCATGCCGTATGCCTTCTTGACTACCTTCTCCACCTGTGTTGCCCCTTTCAATGACCTGTGGACCTGTACTCCTAGATCTCTTTGACAAACACGTTATAAAATTGCAGCATAACCTCCCTAGTCTTAAACTCCCTCCCTCTAGCAATGAAGGACACAATTGAATTCGCCTTCTTAATCACCTGTTGCAGCTGTAAACCCACTTTTTGCGACTCATGCACTAGCACACCCAGCTCTCTCTGCACAGCAGCATGTTTTCATATTTTATCATTTAAATAATAATCCCTTTTGCTGTTATTCCTACCAAAATGGATGACCTCACATTTGTCAACATTGTATTCCATCTGCCAGACCCTAGCCCATTCAGGTAAGCTATCAAAATCCCTCTGCAGACTACCAGTATCCTCTGCACTTTTTGCTTTACCACTCATCTTAGTGTCGTCTGCAAACGTGGACACATTGCCCTTGGTCCCCAACTCCAAATCATCGATGTAAATTGTGAATAATTGTGGGCCTAACACTGATCCCTGAGGGGCACCACTAGCTACTGATTGCCAACCAGAGAAACACCCTAATCCCCAGTCTTTGCTTTCTATTAATTAACCAATCCTCTATCCATGCTACTACTTTACCCTTAATGCCATGCATCTTTATCTTATGCAGCAACCTTTTGTGTGGCACCTTGTCAAAGGCTTTCTGGAAATCCAGATATACCACATCCATTGGCTCCCCGTTTATCTACCGCACTGGTAATGTCCTCAAAAAATTCCACTAAATTAGTTAGGCACGACCTGCCCTTTATGAACCCATGCTGCGTCTGCCCAATGGGCCAATTTCCATCCAGGTGCCTCGTTATTTCATCCTTGATGATAGATTCCAGCATCTTCCCTACTCCCGAAGTTAAGCTCACTGGCCTATAATTAACCGCTTTGTCTACCTCCTTTTTTAACCAGTAATGTCACGTTTGCTAATTTCCAATCCGCCGGGACCACCCCAGAGTTTAGTGAATTTTGGTGAATTATCACTAGTGCATTTGCAATTTCCCTAGCCATCTCTTTTAGCACTCCGGGATGCATTCCATCAGTGCCAGGAGACTTGTCTACCTTTAGCCCCGTTAACTTGCCCATTAGTACCTCCTCTCAAGATCCTCACCTGTCAGAGCCTCATTTCTATCAGTCACTGGCATGTTATTTGTGTCTTCCACTGTGAAGGCCGACCCAAAAAACCTGTTCAGTTCCTCAGCCATTTCCTCATCTCCCATTATTAAATCTCCCTTCACATCCTCCAAAGGACCAATATTTTCCTTTGCCACTCTTTTTTGTTTCATATATTTGTGGAAACTCTTACAATCTGTTTCTTTATTCTGAGCAAATTTACTCTCATAATCTATCATAATCTCTTCTTTATAGCCTTTTTAGTAGCTTTCTGTTCCCCCTAAAGATTTACCAAACCTCTAGTCTCCCACTAATCTTTGCCACTTTGTATGCTTTTTCCTTCAATTTGACACTCTCCCTTATTTCCTGAGATATCCACGGTCGATTTTACCTCTTTCTACTGACCTTCCTTTTTGTTGGTATAAACCTTTGCTGAGCACCGTGAAAAATTGCTTGGAAGATTCTCCACTGTTCCTCAACTGTTTCACCATAAAGTCTTTGCTCCCAGTCTACCTTAGCTAGTTCTTCTCTCATCCCATTGTAATCTCCTTTGTTTAAGCACAAAACACTAGTGCTTGATTTTACCTTCTCACCCTCCATCTGTATTTTAAATTCCACCAGATTGTGGTCGCTCCTTCCGAGAGGATCCCTAACTATGAGATCCTGAATCAATCCTGTCTCATTACACAGGACCAGATCTAGGACCGCTTGTTCCCTCGTAGGCTCCATTACATACTGTTCGAGGAAACTATCGTGGATACATTCTATAAACTCCTCCTGAAGGCTGCCTTGACCGACGTGGTTAAAGTAATCGAGATGTTGATTAAAATCGCCCATGATAACTGCTGTACCATTTCTACATGCATTCCGTTATTTCTTTGTTTATTGCCTGCCCCACCTTAATGTTACTATTTGGTGGCATATAGACTCCTACTATCAGTGACTTTTTCGCCTTACTATTCCTGATTTCCACCCAAATGGATTCAACCTTATCCTCCATAGCACCGATGTCATCCCTTACTATTGGCCGGATGTCATCCTTAAATAACAGAGCTACACCACCTCCCTTACCATCCACTGTCCTTCCGAATAGTTTGAGACCCTTGGATATTTAACTCCCAGTCGTGACTGTAATGGCCACTAAATCATAGTCATTCACGATGATTTGCGCCATCAACTCATTTACCTTATTCCGAATACGATGAGCATTCAGGTAAAGTACACGTATGTTGGTTTTTTTTTTACCTCTGTTTTGAATCTTAACAGCTCGATCAATAACCGCTCCTAAGTTATATTTGCTCTTAACTTTTCTCCTAATTTTCTTTGTCGTTGAACCCATATCTTCATGTAACAACCTACCGCATCGCTTACCATTAATTTTTTACTTCCCGTTTTATTCCTTTTAGTATTACTGGTCCTAGTCACTGAGCTCCCCTCAGTCACTGTACCTTGTACTGTCAGCCTTTTTGATTTTTGACTATGGCTTCTTTGCCTTACACTTTCCCCCTTTCTCCCTTTTGTTTCTGTCCCTGTTTTACTACCTTCCACCTTCCTGCAACGGTTCCCAGCCCCCTGCCACATTAGTTTAAACCCTCCCCAACAGATCTAGCAACCCCCACCCCCCAGGATATCGGTTCCAGTCCTGCCCAGGTGCAGACCGTCCGGTCTGTACTGGTCCCACCTCCCCCAGAACCGGTTCCTGAGCCCCAGGAATTTGAATCCCTCCCTCTTGCACCATCTCTCGAGCCACGCATTCATTCTATCCATCCTGACATTCCTACTCTGACTAGCTCCTGGCACTGGTAGCAATCCTGAGATTACTACCTTTGAGGTCCTACTTTTTAGTTTAACTCCTAACTCCCTGAATTCAGCTTGTAGGACCTCGTCCCGATATTTTTTACCTATATAGTTGGTGCCTATGTGCACCACGACAGCTGGCTGTTCCCCCCCCCCCCTCCCCGGAATGTCCTGCAGCCGTTCCGAGACATCCTTGACCCTTGCACCAGGGAGGCAACATACCATCCTGGAGTCTCGATTGCGTCCGCAGAACCGCCTGTCTATTCCCCTTACAATTGAGTCCCCTGTCATTATTGCCCTGTCATTCTTCTTTCTGCCCAGCTGCACATCAGATCCAGCCATGGTGCCATGAACCTGGCTGCTGCCGCCTTCCCCTGGTGAGCCATCTCCCTCAACAGTATCCAAAGAGTCATATCTGTTTTGCAGGGAGAAGACCGCAGGGGACACCTGCACTGCCTCCCTACTCTTGCTCTATCTTTTGGTCACCCATTTTCTATCTCCCTCAGTACCTTTCACCTGCGATGTGACCAACTCGCTAAACGTGCTATCCACAAAGTCCCCAGCATCGCGGATGCTCCAAAGTGAGTCCATCCGTAGCTCCAGAGCCGTCAAGCGGTCTAACAGGATCTGCAATTGGAAACACTTCTTGCACGTGAAGGAGCCAGGGACAGTGGACGTGTCCCTGAGCTCCCACATGGCATTCAAGGAGCATGACACGGGCCTGAAATCTCCAGCCATGTCTTAAACCTTAGGTAAACTTAAACAACTAGAATTCCAAAAAACGAAAGAAAAAAATTAACAAATTAGACAATGGAAAGAAAAATTACTTACCAGGGATAAAAAGCACCTCCTCCCCACCCGGCTTCGAATTCCCATCTAGATTCAAATTCCCAAACTCACTCTTTGCTGTCTCACTCTGGCTGTGTCTTCTCTGGCTCACTGGGAGAACTCACTGGGAATGAGTTAGAAGTTGCTCGTTTTAAATTGGCCTGAGTTGACTCCCTTCCCCCACCTGCTTTTAGATCAAAGTAAATTAAAGTGACTGACACTTCCCTGCCAACCAGTTATGCGAGTGGGTGGGGCAGCCCTTGTTAACCTACACTGCACAATTCTAGATTAATTTAAATTAATTTAAACTCCTGAAATTTAAAAGGAACCAATTTTATTGGGTTCAATTCCCACCTAGATTCAAATTCCCAAACTCACTCTTTGCTGTCTCACTCTGGCTGTGTCTTCTCTGGCTCACTGGGAGAATTCACTGGGAGAACTCAGCAGTTTGGAAGTAAAAATCCCGTTCCTCATATGTAACCCACAGACGGGCTGGATACAACACCCCGAAATTCACCCCCTTCTTAAAGAGGCCCGTTTTTGCCCGATTGAACCCAGCTCGTGTCTTCGCCAAATCCACGCTCAGGTCTTGATAAATGCGCAGCTCACAATTCTCCCACTTGCTGCTCCGTTCTTTCTTGGCCCACGCAGAACGTGTTCCTTGTCCAGAAATCGGTGTAAACGTACCACCATTACCCTCGGTGGCTCGTTCGCTCAGGACTTCTTCGCGAGGGCTCGGTGCACTCTATCCACTTCCAGGAGCCTAGGGAACGCCCCAGCCCCCATCAACTTCTCCAACATGTTCGTAGCATACGCCCTCGCATCCGATCTCTCACTGAATTCAGGGAGCCGACGATTCTCAGGTTCTGCCTCCTGGACCTGTTCTCCAGATATTTAGCTTCTCCTGCAACCTTTTCTGCTGGTAATTCATCATCTCCATCTTGGTCTCCAGCACGGTTATGTATTTCTCGTGCTCGGACACCTTTTCTCCACTTCCTGAAATCGCACGTCGGTGGGTTTCTTGATTCTGCACCACCTGCTCAATCGAAGCCTTGATCGGGTCCAGGTGTCCTTCTTAAGCTTGGCGAAGCAATCTTCAAAAAACTTCACCAGCTGCCTCGTCGACCACTGTGCCGTGTCCCCGCGGCCCTGCTGCTCCGCCATGCTTTCCCGCATTGCTGGCTCTGCTCGTGTCTTCCTTATAGGACTTTGTCTTCCCACACGGCCATTTCTGGTCCAATTCTCCATACACTGGAGGGGGATTTCTCCTCACTGTCTCACTCTGCACCGATTTATCCAATCAAATCCGGGTTAAACCGGGAGAAAATGGTCCAAAGGTCCGACACACGCAGGAGCTATCACATGTTCGACCGACTCCTCAATGGCCGCCACCAGAAGTCGGCGTTTTGTAATTTCAAGAAGGACTTTGAATTGATGAAGGGATACAGTGCAAAACAGGTTCAGGGCATTGAATTGATAGTCAGTCTTGATCATCATGAATGGGGTGGCAGTTTCGCAGGACCGAAGGGCCTCCTCCTGCTTCTATGTTCTATGTATATTTCCATGCCTGATTCTGACTCTCCTCCGAAAGACAAGATAACAGGCGCTGTTCCCTGAATTTAGCCCATCAAAATCGGAACAAAACGTCCGCTCACCATCAACAATATTAAGAACAAGGGCAGCACGGTGGTGAAGTGGGTTAGCACTGCGACCTCACAGCGCCGAGGTCCCAGGTTCGATCCCGGCTCTGGGTCACTGTTCGTGTGGCGTTTCCACACTCTCCCCGTGTTTGCATGGGTTTCGCCCCTCCAACGTAACAATGTGCAAGCTAGGTTGATTGGCCACGCTAAATTGCCCCTCAATTGGAAAAAATGAATTGGTTCCTCTAAATGAAGAAAAAAACAACAACATTACAATATTAAGAACAGCAAGGATGACTGGAATGAGCAGCTCAAGGAGCCACGGAAACACCAGAAACGGCAGCCTTGTGATGGGCGGCGAGCCAACGGTCAGCGAACCCATGGGTCCAGGGGTCCCCGGTCACACCTGGGAGGGGGAGACAAGCATCAAAAACCAGCTCCATCCCCGGCTCCCCAGCCCCTCCGGCAGAGGATGGATGGAAGATGTTCCACAGCAGGGGATTGAAGGAGATGAAGGAAGGCATTAAGGTGGAAATAACGGCTGAAGTCAAGGTGGCAGTGACGGAGGTGCTGGCCACCATGCAGGTGGCCCTCGACATTATGGGAAAATGATTGATGGACAGGAGAGCACGATTATGGAGCTGGAGAAAACCTCAGCTGACTAGAACGATCGAATTGGCGCCCTGGAGGCCGCAATAAAGAGGTTGGTGGCAACCCAGGGAAGTCTGAAAGGATGATAGATGAGGAAAAGGCTTTACTGAAGTCCATGTTGTATACATGGACTTCAGGAAAGCCTTTGACGAGGTACTTCACGGTAGACCAGTACAAAGAAATCAAGCCACATTGGATCAGAGGAGAACTGGCAAGTTGGATGCAGAACTGGCTTGGGCACAGGAGACAGGGGGTAGCGGTAGAAGGGTGCATTTCTGAATGGAAGGCTGTGACAGCAGCGTTCCACAGGGGTCAGTTCTGGGGCCTTTGTTGTTCCTGGTGGATATAAATGATTTGGAAGAAAATGTAGCTGGTCTGATTAGTAAATTAACAGATGACACAAAAGTTGGTGGAGTTGTGGATAGTGAGGAGCATTGTCAGAGGATATAGCAGGATATAAACTGGTTGGAGCTTGGTGGAGAAATGGCAGATGGATTTTATTCCAGACAAGTGTGAGGTAATGCACTTTGGAATATCCAATGCATGTAGCAATTACACAATAAATAGTAGAACTCTTGCGAGTTCTGACAGGCAGAGAGATCCGGGAGAGTATGTCCACCGATCACTGAGAGTGGCAACACATGTAGATAAGGAGGCCAAGAAGGCAAACTAGAACCAGGCATACAAGAAGGCTGGCCTGAATCGGTCGGGGCATTGAATATAACAAATATGGCAAATCATGTTGCAACTTAGTTAGGCCTCATTTGGAATATTGTGCACAATTCTAGTCGCCCCACTGCAGAAAAATGTGTATGCTTTGGAGAGGGTACAGGCGCGGTTTACTAGGCTATTGCCTGGTATGGAGGTGTTGCTCTTATTAGCCTTAGTTTATTATCTCTAATTCTGTCACCTTTGCTCACGAGTCGCCAGGTATCTTTCTGATACCGCCACGTGGTTCAGGCTCAAGTTATGATTAATAATGCAACACACCACTTAGTAAGAATTAAATCAACGGTCATTTATTACATACAGCAATTATTACTTATACAATAATGCTACTTCTAGACTAATGCCTATAACTAACAGGCCAATACTTAACTTTAGGAATGGCCCACCAGGTCAGGGAAACAAATGGTCTTTCGTTTTGGTCCTGAGCCCGCGAGATTCAAAGGCTGATATCGGTCGATGGTTAGGAGCATCTATCGGGTAGTGATCACTGGAGTCAAACTTACTTGATCTTAATCGAAGGTTCTTGCGAAGGTTGCGAGCAGGAAGAGAAGGGTCGATCTGAACTTGGCCCCTATTTTTATAGTTCCTAGGGGCTTCCCGCCTCTCGGGGCGGACCTTGACCCTGGTTCCAAGTGAATGGACTTGGTCCCAATCACTCGATTCAATATGCTCCAATAATGGGGCATTCCTTGATCGGGGGGTGGTTGCCCACCTTTGTTTGTGTTAGCCTCTCTTGGTGCCGAGAGGTCTGGAGTAGCTTTACAAATGCTAATGTATAGCAATTGTTCCCGGGGATGGCTGTTGACTATGCAGATGGCTGGATTGTTGTGATGTTAATGGCTGCATGATTTGATCAGTCTGGTTTCCCCCAGAGGCGAATACACTGTTTTACCTGCAGCCTTCCGTTTGAGTCCTGTTGGCTGACTTTCCCATCAGCCTCTGCCATTCGCCATTTTGGATCGGGATTTGACCAATTTAATCGGGAAGCAGTTGTTTTACGTGGCTACATTCCCGCCTTGTGATCCTAACGAGAAGCATGAAGGATCTCATAAATTTGTTTCTTCCATTCCCTGACCGAGGGGGACACCTCCTACATGGCCACTGCTCTGACCCTAGCTATGCACAAAATTTTACCTAAAAATTCTAAAGGTGCTATGTCAGGCAGGGACATGCATTAACATTTAACCTAGGAACCTCTAATTTTACCTCAATACTCTATACTCACTAAACATTGCATTATCCTATCTTCCTAAAACATACAACAACAATCACAACATTTAATATACTCTTTCCTGGCACGGCAGTCAAGCACAGGGTCATACATTTTTTTTTCATGAAAAGTTTTGTACATCTCTTTATTTACAGTAATAATGCAAGTGGATGCTCTTTATTATTTAATTTATCAATCGCGGGGGTCTGGGCCTTGGTCATAACCGAATATAGGGGATCGGATCCGATATACCGGGGTTCGAGTGCGGTACGCTCTCCTTCGCCATTTGCAGTGACGCATAGTCTGCACTACACAGCAGAGTATCGCCACCACCAACGGTGCTTCGATTACGTAAGACAGGGAGTACCAGGTTATGAACCTGGCACACCAGGATAATGGCTGGTGACTGGGCTTTGGGTACTGCGGGGCAGTGAAACATTAACGGCAGGGAGGTTTGGAGTAATGGGGTCCGCGTTCCCACGCAACCAAATGTCCAAATAAAATATGTTGAGCACGATGAAAGAAGTCCTCATGGCTGTCCTCTTTCTTTTTCTTTCTTTGTGTTCTCTGTTTTCTCCGGTCCTGGAGCTTCTGGAGTTCTGTAAAACAAGCATAGTATCTGTAACTACGTTGGTATAATATCCGGTATGTTAGTGTGTCTGTCCTTTTTTTGGGGTCAATTATACCCTTATAATTGGTCACTCTATGTGACTCCCTCATTTTTTTTTCAAAACAAATGTTAGGACACGGCACACTTCCCAATGGTGGACCAGTGCTTATTTACCATCCAAATGTTCTAGGATGTAAATAGCATATGGCAGCAACCTAAAGGTTGCCGAAAGAAATAAAACTGTTTTGAAAGGAAAAGGTCGAATGAGGTGCGTATGGGCCGCGACGGGTAGGATTTGGATGGAGACCCCTACCCGAGCGTGTTTGACCAACGGGGGGGGGGGGGGGGGGGTCCCCAGGCAGGGCGGGTCTCACGCCGTTTCTCCACTGCCTGAGCAACCGACAAGAACGGGCAAAAATGTAGTCATCATGGTGACGTTGCTGCTGTGATTCTACCCTCGAATCAGAACGGACGTCTGACGAAAAGCTAGTTCCTACGAACGAGCATGTGGTCTGCTGACCAGGTATTTGCAGATAAGCTAGTTCCGCTGAACAAACGTGTGGCCGCGGTGGGTGTCTGTGGGTAAGAGCTCAGACGTTTCAGGTGAATGGGTGTGTGACAGTGAGAAAAATTCTCCTGTCGGACAAACAACATAAAACAAACGTACGAACAACATAAAACATCCTGCAGGTTCCATCAGACTACGGGACATCGTAAATCACATTTGGGCTGGGGTGTAATTAGCATATGGAGGGAGTGCAGTGTGACCAAAGAAGAAAGGAAGGAGGAGTGAAACAAAAATGAAGTGGCCTTGCTGAGGTAACGCTGCCATGAGAAGTGGTGGGTAAGCGCTCACAGTGTGCATGGGGCAGCTGGGACCTTGTATCTGCTGTGGGTGGTGTTCTCTTTCATATCTGGGGGCTAGTCTAGCTGGTGGGGATCTCCTGCAATCTCGGGCGAAGTGTCCTGGCTGCTCACAGTTGCAACATGACCCCTGAGGCACACAAGGTGGAGCAGGCTCTCTGGTGCATTGTTCCCTTGGGTGTGGTTCCCTGGGTGGGGGGGTGGGGGTCGGGGCTGTTGGTGTCTTTGCTGGTTCGGGGGGCATTTGTGGGCTGATCCCGTTGCTGTTTCAGGGGGGCTTGACATTCTCGTGCGTAATGTCCTAATTGTCCGCAATTGTAACATTCCGGTGGTTTCTGTGGGCGGCTGTTCCTTCCTTCGTTTACCCATGCGGGGTTCTGGTGCGTTTTAACTGGATGCATGTCTGCCTGCTCTTCCTCGGGTTCCCTAACAGCGGGGTTGTCTGCTTCTCCCTGCTGTTCTTCAGGATTTTTAACTGCGGGTTTGTCTGCTTCTGCCTGCTGTTCTTCAGGATTTTTAACTGCGGGTTTGCTTTTTACAGACTGCTCCCAGGCGCGGGACAATCTTTTTAAAACCCGTTTCTCATTATGGGCTTCCTCTGAGGGGTCATCATTTGTACAGGCTTTTTGTCCTGCCTCTGTGGCATGGGAGATAAGGGTGCCATTTGGCCATACCGTCTTGGGACAAATGGGCGCGTTCTAAATGACCGAATATTGCTGTGAAATGAATCTACAGGCGTCCAGCAAACGCTGTGGGGTGTTCTGTCTTTTCCTGCCGGCACTTATTGAGGCCATCTACGGGGTCACCCCGGTTGTACCCGATCGCATCCAGGATTGCGGTATGCATTTCTGCAAGGGTGCCTCCTCCTACGTTCTGTGGGTCGGGAAGGGCTGCTGTTACCGACTTAGAACCATGAGCTTTACATGCTCTCTCTCGTCCAGGACGTACATGTGTGTCTGGCGTCTAACTGTGGCAAAGAACTGGTGGGGGGGGGGGGGGGTCTGAGCTGGGGAGGAACGGTGTGATCTTCTCGCACGCGTCCCGTAATTGGGTCACTGTTAAGGGGGTGTAATATAGATATGCCACATCGTCTGGCGTGGCTGTGCGGAGGGTGGTTACAGGGTTCATTAGAGCCTAAACTACCTGCTGTGTGGTGGGTTGGGGTGCTTTTCTCCTTTGGGGCTTTTCCTGCGCACATGTTCCCTGAACATATCTCTGCGCTGTTTCTTGTAACTTCCCAATCAGGGCCGTCTTCCTGGTCTAACTTTTCCCCAAAGGTTTTTTGAAATCCCTTTTGGACAGAAAGCAGTCTGCCTTGAGATCTCAAGGCTGCCTTGAGATCACTACATTGTTTTTGTCGCATCTCTACCTGCTTCTCTGTCTCTTTCTTTACCAGGACTGCACCCTGCGTGTCCTGATAAGCCTTTTCATACTGGGACTGGAAACTACTCAAATGCGCCAGACAAGACTGGTGACCTTGTTTGGCGTCAGCCACCTCTTCGCCCTTTGCTGCTAATTTCCTTCTTAATTCCAGGTTCTCTTTCTCAACCTCGCATACATCGACTTTACTCATACGATGTATGCCTTCTATTTCTTTGCGGAGCGTCCTGACAACCTCCTTTGTGCCTCGCAATTGTGCCAGACAAGACACAATTGCCATCGGCTTGCGCGCTTTTGCTAAGCTCTTTTTATGGATCTCACTCAGGTTCTCCCACCAAGTATGCCCTATGCTTCCGGGAACTAAATCGGCATTATTGCAGAAATCATTCCACATGGGCCATCCTTTGCCCTGGAGAAATTTCCGAATTTCCACTTCCCAAATGGGACACTGTCCCACTCTACTGCTGCTGTTCACTGCCACCGCAAATTCCTCGGGGTTCATGAGGCGCTGCATTGCCTGCATGGCCATCTCTCCTATCCGCTTGCTTTGTTTAAATTTGGAACAGGGGGCTAAGGCGGTGTTGTAATTGCGGGTACGGCTTGCGCTATTTTCCGAAAATACAGACTTCCGACAGTTTCGACGCAACAAAAATCTATCAGTTTTACCTTATAGCCCTGTTAGTTACGCATGCATACACACACTTGCGAATTTTTCTATTAATCAGAACTGCTTGAACACTTGTGGTTTTTTGTTTCCAATTGGATTCTAATTCAAAATTTCTTGGGTTCTCCCGGAGTGGTTTTCCACTTCTAGATCGGTTCCCGTCAGGATGTCGCCAAAATGTTGCTCTTATTAGCCTTAGTTTATTACCTCTAATTCTGTCACCTTTGCTCACGAGTCGCCAGGTATCTTTCTGATACCGCCACATGGTTCAAGCTCAAGTTATGATTTATAATGCAACACACCACTTAGTAAGAATTAAATCAACGGTCATTTATTATATACAGCAATTAATACTGATACAATAATGCTACTTCTAGACTAATACCTATAACTAACAGGCCAATACTTAACGTTAGGAATGGCCCACCAGGTCAGGGAAATGGTCAGGGAAACAAATGGTCTTTTGTTTTGGTCCTGAGCCCGCGGGATTCAAAGGCTGATACAGGTCGATGGTTAGGAGCATCTATCGGGTAGCCATCGCTGGAGTCAAACTTACTTGATCTTAATCGAAGGTTCTTGCGAAGGTTGCGAGCAGGAAGAGAAGGGTCGATCTGAACTTGGCCCCTATTTTTATAGTTCCTAGGGGTTTCCCGCCTCTCGGGGCGGACCTTGACCCTGGTTCCAAGTGATTGGATTTGGTCCCAATCACTCGGTTCGATATGCTCCAATTATGGGGCATTCCTTGATCGGGAGGGTGGTTGCCCACCTTTGTTTGTGTTAGCCTCTCTTAGTGCCGAGAGGTCTGGAGTAGCTTTACAAATGCAATTGTTCCCGGGGATGGCTGTTGACTATGCAGATGGCTGGATTGTTGTGATGTTAATGACTGCATGATTGGATCAGCCTGGCTTCCCCCAGAGGCGAATACACTGTTTTACCTGCAGCCTTCCGTTTGAGTCCTGTTGGCTGATTTTTCCATCAGCCTCTGCCGTTCGACATTTTGGATCGGGATTTGACCAATTTAATCGTGAAGCAGCCATTTTACGTGGCTACAGAGGGCATTAGATATGAGGAGAGGTTGGATAAATTTGGTCTGTTCTCACTGGAACGACGGAGGTTGAGAGGTGACCTCTAGGTCTATAAGATTATGAGTAGCATGGACAGAGTGGATAGTCTGATGCTCTTTCTTAGGGTAGGAGAGTCAAGTACCAGGGTGACATAGTTTTAAAGTGCGTGGGGAAAAGTTTAGAACTGACGCGCGAGGCAGTTTTCTTTACACAGAGGGTGGCAAATATATGGAATGCGCTGCCTGGGGGTGGGAGGTGGGTGGGAGCAGATACGGTAGCGGCATTTAAGGGGCAGCTGGACATATAAATGAATAGGGTGGGAATTGAATGAAAAGGACTCCGTAAGTGCATGCGGTTTTAGTTTAGACACATACCATGATCGGCGCAGGCTTGGAGGGCCGAAGGATCTGTTCCTGTGCTGTATTGTTCTTTGTTCTATGAATGGTGGAGTATCAGAAAAATCGGCCGAGACGCCAAAATATTAGCATAGTGGACCTTCCACGAGGAACCGAGGGCAGGGGCCAAACCAATTGGGACCATATGTTACATAACTTAGTGGGGAGAGGCAAGCCGTCGGAGATCGACAGGGCCCACAGTACGTCCGGGCCGAATCCAAGGCCAGGGAGCAGATGAGAGCAGTCATTACCAAACTGCACAGAGAACAGGACCAGGAAATGATCCTTTGCTGGGCCGGACAAACGAAGGCTTGCAGTTGGAGGAACACAAGGTGAGAGTCTATCAGGACATTGGGGTAGAACTGGAAAAGCGAAGGGCAGATTTAACAGGCGAAGTCGGCCTTGTACGGGAACAATATCAGCTTCGGAATGTTGTACCCAGCCAAGCGCGGATAACATACCAGTACAGAGAGTTTTATTTCACTCCGCATGAAGAAGCGGACGAGTTCGTCGGAAATAACGGACCACACAATCAAGAAGAGAGAGAGAGCAATGAGGCGGGCAAAGAGGAGGCAGAAAAAAACAATTTAACAATTTACTCGGGACTGCATCATCTCGTTATGAATGGAGTAACCAGTTCGCAGAACGGGAGGGAGCGCAGGAGAGGGTGAGGTGGAGACTAAGAGAAACCAACAGGAGGGGGACAGGTCGACCTCAGGAGGGGGGCCTCCACACTAGCGGTAAAGCAAGCACCAGGAGATATGGATGAGAGAGGCGTCGTGCCGCATCTCCCACCAGAGGGAGAGCGCCTGCAAAGAGGGGGCACAACGTGAGGGGTGGAAACGAGATAGGCAAACGGGGGAGGGAAGAAATTGGAGTTGGAAGTGGAGGGATGGGGGTAGGGGGGGGGGCGGGGGTTGCTGCATGAGGAGGGTAAACAAAACCGCAGGAGGAACATAACGGCGGGAGGGGGTGGGGGGGGGGGGGGGTGTTGGTGTGAGAACAGTACACTGGCTTCAGCAGGCCACTCATTAGAACGTGGAACACGATGGCATTGATAGTAGTCACTTTGGAGGGTTCCTGAATAAAGGCAAACCCGGGAGAGCAGGGGCTCACCCACATGGTGTACACACAGTTGCCGGCCATTTTGGGTGGTTCCTGTCCAAAGGGGAAACCCAAAGCTTCATGATGAGTATGGTAACTGTGGTTGTTTTGAATGGTCCCAACAAATGAAAATCCCGGAATGCAGGGGCGAATTCAAAAGATAAGTATGCTTAATCCCGCTGCAGGATGAGGGTGGGGGGCGCAAAAAACCCACATCGGAATAGTCACCTGGAATATCAGGAGACTTAACAGCCCACTGAAAATAACCAGAGTCTTCACCCACCCGAAAAGAATGAAAGCCAGCGTATATTCTTCTGCCAAGAGAAGCACCTGAGGGAAAACGACTGACTGCGGGTAGCGAAGGCCTTAGTGGGAGAGGCGTACCATTCGTGTTATAGGATGAGAGCTAGTACTGAGAAGTAAGAGAACGATGATTAATGGTCATGGTTAGGGACCAAGGAGGATGGTAGATCATGGCGAGTGGTGTCCTAGACAGGGCACCGGTGGTACTGCTGAATGTGTATGTGCCCAACTTGAACGACACAGAGTTTGTAAAAAATACCATGGCGAAAATCCTTGATATAGATACGCGTTGATTAATCATTTGGGGGTGGGGGTGGGGAGGAGACATCAACAGTGTATAGGACCCCACTGATGGACAGATCGAACTCCAAACGGGAAAAACGGCAGGCATGCTTAGGTAACTAGGAAATTCATGCAGCACATGGGGATAGAGGACCCATGGAGGTTCCTGCACACGGGTGAGAAGGAGTCTTCATTTATTCGCAAGTGCATAAGGTCCATAAGGTCTAAACCCGCATCGTCCTCTTTGTAGTGGGGTAATTGTTGCTTCCAGGGATAGTAAGAATGGAATAATCCGCAATCGTAGTCTCCGACCACGCTCCACACTAAATGGGTGTGAGGTTGAGATGAGCCAGGAGACCGGAGCACACCCGATTGGCGACCGCCCGGAGACTGGAGCCCGCCAGGCCAGCGACCGCCGCGAGCCAATCCAACCAGCGATCACCCAGAGACCGGAGCCTGCCCGGCCAGCAACCGCCCGGACACCGGAGACCACCCGCCCAGCGACCGCCCGAAGACTGGAACCCGCCTGACGAGCGACTGCCCAGAGGCGGGACGCCACCCGCCCAGCGGCCGCCCGAGACTGGAGCCCGCCCGCCAACGACAGCCAGAGGACCGGGGCCCAGCGACCGCCTAACGACCCACCAATAAACACTGTAACTTACCTGCGCTGGGAGAACCGCTGTATCCTTTCCCCATGTACGTCCGACTAGGACCACGCCAGAGAGCGACCACGTGATCAGTCCCTCCAGTCTCCGACCACGCGACCCGACCCAAACACGTTGCATTCAGCCTGTCCATCATCCTGAAGTACCTGGGGGAACGAAAAGGTCAAAGACGGAGCCAGACCGGGCCCCCACCAATGCCAATCTCAGAGGAAGTTACCGAGCCACTCTCGGAGCACAGGTACCCGCCCGTCCACACCGGAAGGTGAACCCAACCTCGCCGCCCTCGAGACCACACCGGTCCACGTACAACCCCATCCAGTGAGCCTGCCACCGCCACCATCACCCACGATCCCTCCGAACTTGGCCACTTATCTTACGCAAAGTCAGCCCTCCTATCTAACGGCAGCCGCCGACCCAGGAAGCGCAGGAAATGCCCAAGTCTGAAAGTGAGACTTAAATTACGTGACTTCAAGACTCCTCTTCCTAGCGGACACCTGGTGAACGTCCACGCGATTGAGAACAAGGTGGATGACTTGAACGTTAGACTTACATCCCAGAGAGAAGTGAGGAACTGCTGTGCGCTCTGCTTCACTGAGACTTGGCTTAGTCCGGCCACACCAGACTGCGCCATCCAAATCGAAGGCTTCTCGATCCACCCGATGATCCACACGATAGCCTTATGCAAGTCGAAAGGCTGGGGTGTTTGTCTCCTCATCAACAACTTCTGCAGCTCGGATGTGGTATCCCCAGGATGCCACTGCACCCCAGACCTAGAATACCTGACGGTGAAATATCCCCTTTCCACCTCCCACGTGAATTGACTTTTGTACTCATCACAGCAGTCTACATCCCACCCCAGGTGGGAGTGGAGAAAGCACTTGACGAACTACACTCTACCATTAACAACCAACAAGCAAATCACCCTGAAGCCCTGACAATCATGGCTGGAGCCTTCAACCAGGAAAACTCCATCACCATATCTCCTGCCCCACCAGAGATGCAAACATCCTGGGCCATTGCTACAAGAGCATCATTGCCGCACCACAATTTGGCAAATCTCGCCACACGTCGGTACTCCTACTTCCGGCTTACAAACTGCAACTCAAGCTGCTGAGCCAGTCAAGAAAGCCGTGCAGTGCTGGCCCGAAGCATCAGAGAACATTCTCCCTGACAGCTTGGAGACTGTGGACTGGTCCATATTCAAGGCCGTGGCTGCTAACCTGGAGGAGTATGCAACCACCGTCAAATACTGCATCAGTAAGTGTGTCGAGGACTGTGTACCAAAGGAGACAATACGGGTCTAAACCAGGAAACCCTGGTTTAACTGAAAGGTCCACTGCCTGCTGAACTCCCGGACAGAGGCATTGAAGCCCGACGACCCTGGTCTATAGAGGAAATCCAGGTATGACGTACGTAAAGCTATCAGGGACGCCAAAAGACAATACCGGATCAAACTGGAGTCCCAGGCAAACGACACAATGCCACGACGTCTATGGCAGGGCTTACACGAGATTACGGGGTACAAAGCAAGGCCAGGCGGATTATCTGGGACTGGAGCATCCCTCCCCGATGAACTGAACAAGTTCAATGCCCCCTTTGAACAGCCAGCCAATACATCAGTGCCACTCGTCCCAACAGCCCTGATCACACCCATCCCCAATATTACAGCCTCAGAGGTAAGAGCTGCCTTCTTAAAAGTGAACCCAGGGTAAGTGACAGATCCTAAAAGCAACCTTGGGTGAGCTCTTACATCCTCCACAGAGCAGCTGATGAGTGTATTCGCTGACATGTTCAATACCGCACTTCTCCGCTCTGAGGTTCCCATCTCCTTCAGGAAGACCACCATAATACCAGTACTAAAGAAGAACAAGGTAGCCTGCCTCAACGACTACCGACCGGTGGCCCTGACGTCTGTTATTATGAAATGCATTGAGTGGTTAGTCACGAGGCGGACCAACGCCAGCCTCCCAGAAAGTCTCGAGCCATTACAGTTCACATATCGCCGCAACCAGTCCACAGCAGATGCTATCTCCCTGGCCCTACAATCAACACCCAAACACCTCTACAACAAGGACAGCTACATCAGACTGCTGTTCATAGACTACAGCTCCGCCATCAACATCATTATCCCGACAAGAATAATAACCAAACTCTGCAATATTGGACTCGACCCTTGCTGTGCAGGTGGATCCTTGACTTCCTTCCTAACATACCTCAATCGGTCGGGATAGGTTACAGCACCTCCTCCACAATAGCCCTCAACACCGGGACACCGTACGTTTGTGTGCTCAGTCCTCCACTGTACTCCTCATACACACATGGCTGTGTGGCAAAATGTAACTCTAATTCGATCTACAAGTCTGGGGATAATACGACGGTGGTGGGTCGTATCTCAAACAATGACAAATCAGGCTACAGAAGGGATATTGATCACTTAGTTGCATGGTGTACCGAAAACAACCTCTCTCTAAATGTCAGCAAAACCAAAGAATTAATCATCGACTTCAGGAAGCGTAGCACGACACACACTCCCGCAACTCTCACAAACTTCTACAGATGTGCAATAGAGAGCAGCGTATCCGGCTGCATCATAGCCTTGTATGGCAACTGCTCGGCCCAAGATCGCAAGAAACTGCAGAGTATGGTGAACTCAGCCCAACACATCACACAAGCTGGCCACCATCCCATTGATGCGATCTACAACTCCCGCTGCCTCAGGCAGGCAGGCAGCATTGTCACATACCCCTCATGCCCAGGCTTTTCCCTCTTCCAGACCCTTCCATCAGGCAAAAAGCAGAACTCTGAAGACCCGCACATCCACACAGAGGAACAATTCCTTCCCGAAAGCTACCAGACTCCTAAACAACTCCCCCTCGGACTCAAATGTTCCCTGTAAGAACACAATTCACGACGCCCTGTGCTGCTCTTGCTCATTTATTTGCTTTGTTTGACCCTTGTTCTGCACTGTAACCATCACTATTTGTCGATGTATTTTGTCTATTATTCTTTTTGTCTACTGTGTATGCACTGAGTACGTTGCCTTGGCTGCAGTGAGATACCTTTCAGTGTACTTCGGGACACGTGACAATCAACAAATCAATCGACATACTCAACCTCCCACATGGAAGTTGGACACGCACTCCTGGCCGACAAGGTGTTTTGCCAGAAAACATCACAGGCCATAGAGGAGTAGGTTATTCACAACTGGAACGAGGAGGTCTCACCCTCTACGTTCTGGGAGGTGCGGAAGGCTGTGATCAGAGGATACATCATCGCATACAAGGCACGCAGAGACAGGGAAGAGAGGGCGGCTAGGCAAAACCTGTTCAACACCATTATGGAGACAGACAGAAGATACTCTGAGGCCCCGACCAGAGACATCCTACTGGAGGGGAAACAGCTGCAAAAGGTCTCCAACCTGTTATCTACCAGGATAGCTGTCACCAATTCCACCAGGCACCTACGAACACCGAGGCATACCTAGCCACCTACCTGCTCACCATCTGAGAATCAGACTGCTACGAGGGAAATAGCGCAGGTGAAGGAGATGTAAAGGCGGACTGGTAGCCGACCGAAAAAGGGTGAACAAAGCGTTCGAGTTTTCGAGGCTTTCTACCAGGGGCTGAACATCTCCAAGCCACCTGTAGGGGCTCGGAGATTAGACGCTTCCTCTATGGACTGGACATGCCAGTTGTTGGTGACGAGAGGAGTATGGGGCAAAAAGCACCACTAGAACTGAGAGAGGTCATGGTGAGCATCAGCTCCATGCAGGCGTGGAAAGCACCGGGACCCGGCGGGTTCCCAGTGGTCTTCTGCACAAAAAGTTGCGACAACACTGGCCTCGCACTTGTGGCAGATGCTCACAGATCCGGTATCGAGGGGCCCCTTACTACCAACGCTACCATAATCCACAAAACCGCTGGTACTTTGGAAAGACAAAGATCCAACCGAATGTGGCTCACACGCAATCTTGGCTAAGTGGCTGGAGAACTGCATGCCAGAGATAGTCGCAGAAGACCAAACTGGGTTTGTTCGGGATTGGCAGCTTACAACGAACATCAGCCGACCGCTAAACATGATAATGGCCCCATCTCGGAAGAGAACATCGGATGTGATAGTCTCCCTGGATGCAGAGAAGCCTTTTGATAGAGTCAAGTGTAAGTGCCTCATTGAGGGGTTGGGCTGGTGTCAGGGTTCAGTTCTTGCGTGAATCTCCTGTACAAATCCCATGAGGCAAGAATATACACCAACGCCACCAGCTCTGAATACTTCCAGCTACCCTTCCAAAAGGCAGGGATGCCTTCTATCCAGGCTCCTATTCACCTGACATTCATGCCATTGGCTATCGACCGCAACGCAGCGAGAAGCTGGATGAGAATCCAAAGAGAAGACAGGGAGCATGAACCTCACTCTATGCAGAATACCTGTTCCTCAACATCTCGAACACGCAATGCGATATGGAGCGGACCATAAAGCTCCAGAGAGGGTTTGGGGCCTTCTCGCCCTACAAGCACAACTTCAGCAAAAGTGAAGTATTTCTGGCGAACCAGAAAGAAGCATGGCAGAGCTGCAGGAACTCTTCAGCAAAGCACTGAACTCCTCAGCGAAGCAACTCCACCTCCACTTTCGCAAGACAAAGCCTCTTAACCACTTGACCAGAGTGCACTTAACCAAAAACGGAATGAGAAGGTTCTTCTCGGAGGGGGAGTACAAGTGTAAACGATACAACAGAGGCCCCGGCGGCACAACCATATGTTTTGGGCATGCCCCAGTTTGGTCAGTTACATGGCAGCCCTCCGTTAAGGCTGTCCAAGGTTGTGGTGGTGAGGATGGAGCCGAGCCCCAAAGTGGCAGACTTCCGGGTATGGACCAGCCAGAACTACTTATGGGGAAGGGCTCTGACGCCCTTGCCTTTGCTTTCCTAATCGCCCGCCAAAGAATCCTGTTTGCTTGCAGATCAGCAGCACGACCCAAAGCTTCAAACTGGCTGGCATACCGGTCAGAATCTCCCCATCTGGAGAAAATCAAATTCGCCATCCGATGGTCAAAAAACGAGGAGGAAGTTCACCAACTTATTCCAGGACCAGTTGGAAGCCAGCAGCCAATAGCGTGAGGGGGGGGGGGGGGGGACGTGGGACGTGGGAGGGGTGGGTGGGTGGGTGGGGGGGGGGGGGGGGAGAGAGAGAAGAGGCCACAGAAAAGCCAGCAATGCAACAGGGAACACGTAGAGAAGAGAGGGGGAAACCAGGGTGAGAGGAAGGTGTTTCCTAACATAGGGGGCCATGAACAAGACCACAAAGAACAAGACCCCAAAGGATCATCTAAAATGGGAGGGGGGAGGGGAAAAATAGGGGGCGTGGCCAATTGACAGAGGGGGAGGCAAAAGAGCTATACTTATGTAAACAGGTGACAGTTATCTTTTGTAAAATATGAGTTGCACGAAAATACTTTCAAACAACAAAATGAGGGGTGAAGTTAAGTAGGGAGGCAGTGGTTGTAGGGGGTTATGGGGTCGATTCGAATGGAGTGCTCTTATAAGTTGTTCCCAATCCAGAAACCTTAGTTTATTGTACAGAGTATAAAATGAAATATGAAAAAACATATATTTGAAAAAAACGTCTGCATGATTGTTGGGTTCGGGAGGCTGATCACACCATGGTTAGGCAGATCGTGTCGGATGTGGCGGTCGATGTTATAGGATGATTGGTTTAGGGTGGTGGGTAAACTCTACTCTACCAAATGGGGAATTTGGTCGGTGTTGTTAGTTTTATCAAGCATTATTGTGGCGGGTGTTGGTCAGGTAATGGTTAGTCAGACATGTTCAGGTCGGTGTTATGGTTGATTCATAGAATATCATAGAATTTACAGTGCAGAAGGAGGCCATTCGGCCCATCGAGTCTGCACCGGCTCTTTGGCGTACCCTACCCAAGCCCAGTAACCCCACCCAACACTAAGTGCAATTTTGGACACTAAGGGCAATTTAGCATGGCCAATCCACCTAACCTGCACATCTTTGGACTGTGGGAGGAAACCGGAGCACCCGGAGGAAACCCACGCACACACGGGGAGAACGTGCAGACTCCGCACAGACAGTGGCCCAAGTCGGGAATCGAACCTGGGACCCTGGAGCTGTGAAGCAATTGTGCTAACCACCATTTTCCACCGTGCTGCTACCGGGTGTTAAGTGGCGGAGGTTGCTCCTCATTGTGGATTACATGTCGGCTTAAATTGCCCGAGGGATGGGCGTGGTTTTCGGTAGGATTGGAGTGGATAATTGTTGGAGCGAATGTAGATTTTCTGGAACGATGTTTAATCAGTTCGAAGTAGCCGTTTTGACTCAGCACTTTTCTAGTGGGATCCTGTGTCGTTTTTTAAACAAGTCGATACAGTCGACTCGGGATGACACAGTAATCAGGTCAGCTGGAGGGACGTCAGACAGGGGACCATGAGTTCAAGGTTTGCCCTGCGGGCTCGCGTTTTTGAATTAGTGGGTAAGCATTTGGGTCAGGACCTTAAATAGGATCGGGTCATTTTAGCGTCAGATTAGCGGTGTGGTAGTCTGTTCAGATAAAAATCGGGCCTCACTGTAAGGAGTTGGCTCCGGAGGTTTGTTCCTTCAGGGTTGGTTAGCTCTGATTGTACTCCAATTTGGAATCCTAATATTTGAGTGGCAAAGAGTCATCTACTTTCACCAGACATACAAAATATTGTAGAGTCAGACCATAAAACATCGGGACAGCCAGTATTAAAGAGGAGTTTTCAAAGCCCATGGTTAAGATCGAATGCAGGACAGGAATGATTCGCTTAAAGAAAGGACTGTGAGGATACAGCAGGATTTAGATATTTTGGAGACTTGGGCAGAGAGATGGCAGATGGAGTTTAATCCGGACAAATGTGAGGTAATGCATTTTGGAATGTCTAATGCAGGTAGGGAATATACAGTGAATGGTAGAACCCTCAAAGTATTGACAGTCAGACAGATCTAGGTGTACAGGTCCACAGGTCAATGAAAGGCACAATACAGGTGGAGAAGGAAGTCAAGAAGGCATACGGCATGCTTGCCTTCATTGGCCGGGGCATTGAGTATAAAAATTGCCAAGTCATGTTGCAGTTGTATAGAACCTTAGTTAGGCCACGCTTGGAGTACAGTGTTCAATTCTGGTCGCTACACTACCAGAAGGATGTGGAGGCTTTAGAGAGGGTGCAGAAGAGATTTACTAGGATGTTGCCTGGTATGGAGGGCATGAGCTATTTTGATAGGTTGAATAAACTCGGTTTGTTCTCACTGGAACGACCGGAGGTTGAGGGGTGACCTGATAGAAGTCTACAAAATTATGAAGGGCATAGACAGAGTGGATAGTCAGAGACTTCTTCCCAGGGATTAGAGGTCAATTACTAGGGGGCATAGGTTTAAGATGCGAGGGGCAAGGTTTAAAGGCAATTTTTTTACGCAGAGGGTAGTGGGTGCCTGGAACTCGCTGCCGGAGGAGGTAATGGAAGCAGGGACGATAGTGATGTTTAAGGGGCATCTTGACAAATACATGAATAGGATGGAAATAGAGGGATATGGACCCCGGAAGTCATAGAATCATAGAATCATCGAAGTTTACAGCATGGAAACAGGCCCTTCGGCCCAACCAGTCCATGCCGCCCAGTTTTTACCATTAAGCTAGTCCCACTTGCCCGCACTTGGCCCATAACCCTCTATACCCATCTTACCCATGTAACTATCTAAATGCTTTTTAATAGAAGGTTTAATAGTGTAGAAGGTTTTAGTTTAGACGGGCAGCGCTGTCGGCACGGGCTTGGAGGGCCAAAGGGCCTGTTCCTGTGCTGTACTTTTCTTTGTTCTTTGACAGAAATGTGTCTGTGCCGAGGGTATTTTTGCCGTCATAATAATACAAAAAGAGGGACAAAAATATTTCCCTTCCACAGGTGAAGCCTCCAGTGATAACGAATATGATGGGTTGAGTCAGAGAGATTGCCATGTCTGCCATGTTCTCATACGAAAGCTCCACACCAACCTCCAGACACAACTCCTCCACTCTTTGTGACCATCTCGGAGCCATCGTCCATTATTGTAAATGCCGCACGAGAAAATTGGAGAATTTCACAAGGTCAGTAGCTTTAATTCTCCATTTTGAATTCAGCATGTTGCCACACTAAGCACATTATCCCGCCTGCAATGGTTACAATGGGAAATCGTATTGAAAATAGGCGGTCAGTAGAGTCCCGCCGCCAGCGAACGACGGGTGACCGAGAAACACACGGCTGGCTGACAAGAGAAATCCACGACGTTTTTAATCATTGCATATGCTGTAAAATTATTGAAGTTACCAAACGCTGACGCAGAGTCAAGGTGCATGGAATCAAGTGCAAAATGCAAGGACAACAAACCAAACTACCTGGATGACGAATATAATATGCATTAAGAGAAATAAGAAAAACTGTGTTCATGCGAGTTGTCAGCTGTGAGAAAGCAGTTGAAAAGTGGAGCGTCAGAACGGAGGAGAGAAAAAAAACCGAGAAGGAAATGTCCCGTTTCTGTAGAGGCTTGCAACTAAGAGAAAATGAAAGAGCAACATCTTCTACAGGTTTATGCGTCAACAACGTCTAGGAACATGAAGAACAGGGCTCACCAACGAACGAATTTACTTAGGGAGGCAGGGGGCATGGCTGAAATATCAAACCAATACCTTGAATCTCTCTTTACCAGGAAAGAAACCGCTACGCAGGGCACGTGGATACGCGCGGAAATGCAGTCGTCGGGATTGCTTACAATTCATAATTTAATTATAGTTACAAACTCATAGAATGTAATTGTTTATTAAGGGGTTGGGGGAGGGGGTGTTCAAAAACTAATAGAGGTCATACTTCAGTTGTACAGGGCATTGGCCAAATAACATCCAGAATACTATGTACAATATTTATGCTCCATTCCTCCTCAATAAAAAGTGCATTCTTCTGCAGCAACATTTCTATGTTCTTATTGACGAGAAGGCCCAAAATGCATCTGCCCAAATAAATCTGGAGCTTTGGTTCTGTACTTTCTCTCCATTTAAGTAACACTCTGCTGTTTATTCTTTCTGCCAAAGTGAACAAACCCCAGTCCTTCCCACATTGGGCGTCATCTTAATAATTTTCCAACTCACTCAGACTATCCAGATGCATCATTCCCAACATTCTGTCCCACCTACCCATGTGCCGTCTGCATATTTAACTCCCATGCCTTCGCTCCCCTGATCGAAGCCCTTTATTTCAATTGGTAAAAGTTGAAGCAGACCCATTTGGGAATCCACTTGTCATGTTCGGCCAATCAGAGAAATACACATTCAGTCACCACACACTGTATGTTGCAAGCTAGTCAAATGTCACGCCAGGCGATTATGTCATCCTCCGCTACTCGGGATCCATTAGTGTGAAATGCTTTCATTAGACAACTTATCAAATGTTTTCTGAAAAATCCAACTACGTTAATAATCTATCGAGCGCTCGGTTATAAGGATTGGTCTATATCTACCTGATATCAACGGCCACGGCTACGGTTTCCACGGCATGAAGGAAAAGAGTTCAAAAGCCTCTATGGCACTTAGAGAAAATAAAACACTTCTTTGTAAATTGGGCGACACCATGTTTTCAAACAGTCCCTTTTTCTCGCACATGCATTCCACATTAACTTTGTCAAGTCACTTCAGGAGATATACGACGTCATGTTTTGCTCTTCTCCTCAAATGTGAGCAAACTGGCGTCCACGACTCCTCCATAATGCAACCCTCCCAGGACAGGTAATAACCAGGTAAACATTGTGAGAACTGCCTCCAAAATGCGTATTTATTTATTTAATGTGAGGAAGCTATGCTACAGTAATGCAGTATATTTGCCAGGCTGCTGAGCAATGCATTTTGGAAGGAGGAAAAGGCACAGTAGGCAGGGCAGAAGAGGCTAGCACGATTGATTCGAAGTATGGGAAAGTCAGGTGTAAAGGAAAATTAGCGAAGTTAAGACTTATTTCCCAGGTGAAAAGAAAGTTGAGGGGAGATTTGAACGTAGTATTCAAAATCAAGAGGGGTCCGGACAGAGAAGCTGGGGACGTTATTGTTATTTATTGCAGAGCTTCAAAAGCCATAGGGCTCAGGTTTAATGCGACTGCAAAAAAGAAGAAAAGACGAAATGATAACCATCAATTTCTCACTCAACCAGGGAAATCCAGCGCTGCCTGAGGGTTTATTTTGTGATGGAGTAACACAGCTATTCGAAAGGGAATGAATGAATATTGAACAGGAAAGCAGTCTGCAGGGCTGAAGGGATGAGGCTTTGAAATTGTGAGAGGCAATACAGACACTAAGGACCGCAAGGGTTCCTTCACCGTTATAACGATTATGGGAGCTGGATGCAGAATGAAGTTCGTCCCGATGAAAATTCAGGACCATGGTTGGGTTATAAAAGAAGTGCTAAGCGAAATAAAAGGAAGGCGGGAATATGTTTCTAGCCATCAATTCACTGTCAGAAACAACACTACAATTATTGAATATAGCAACTGTAAGATGAACATTAAAATCACTGATTCCCACCTTTTGGGTATTGATAGCCCTGGTGTTTGTGAAAGGAATAGGGAAAATGTTAGATCTGTGAACTCCCCCACACACATTGGAAATGCGTCGGGTTGGGAAGGTGAAAGGGATTCAGAAAGGTTATGCAAGAAGACTATACGAGGATGTTGTAAGTTGTAAGTCGGCTTTGGTTGGAAAGCATGTGCTCCCCGGTTACTCAAGATGGATATGATGGAATGGCGAAGCCTGCATGTTGGGCGGATTTCGTGTAAGTTGAGGACAAATGGAAACCTCTCACGATTCTGGAGGGGAGCTCAGGAGGTGAGCCCAACTGTGCACAAAATGTAAGAACCACAACTCAACAACTGGCAACTATAGTGGTGTAGATGACTTGTCTGTGTCAGGTGTAAGATGGAGTCGTCTGAAAAGATACCATGGTGATGGAGAAACAAGAAGAATCAAAGAGACTTTTTCCTGCAATTGAGGTCGTAGGACGTGAACTGTAGGTAGATTGCCTAGTCAATGTGCTAACAGTTTATAGTAGGCAGACAGTCTCAATATTTGCCAGTTGAGAGGGATAATTCGGGGAAGAAGTGAACATAGAACATACTGTGCAGAAAGAGGCCATTCGGCCCATCTAGTCTGCGCCACCCACTTAAGCCCTCGCTTCCATCCTATCCCCGTAACCCAATAACCCCTCCTAGCGTTCTTTTTATTTTGGGGGGGGTCACTAAGGGCAATTTATCATGGCCAATTCACCTATCCTGCATGTCTTTTGAGTGTGGGAGGAAACCGGAGCACCCAAAGGAAACCCACGCACACACGGGGAGAACGTGGAGACTCCGTACAGACAGTGACCCAGCGGGGAGTCGAACCTGGGACCCTGGCACTGTGAAGCCACAGTGCTATCCACTTGTGCTACCGTGCTGCCCCGACTGAAATGTCAGTCCTGGACCATGGAAAGACCACCCATGGGAGAACATTTCAATCAACATTGATTGCATTTCTCGACTAGGTTTATGACGACTGGGAGACTTGAGGAACATTAGATTCTAATTATTGGGCAATTTAAGGGTCACAAAGCTTGGGTTAGAGTCTATTTGACTGCAGTGGTCATGTTTTTAAAAAATAATTCTGATTTTGGGGCCTGGGTGATTTTATCAGCCAAAAGGTAACATTAACAGGCAAATACGTTTTCAGTCTGGACTAATGGACTGTGGTTTGACTGCGAAATATGCTGGAAAGTTAACGTGCATTGCAGCCTGCGGGGATATTTGTTTTTCAATTTGGGGAGATGAGGTAATTACGCAGATTGCTAAGGAATGCAGTGAGACACTTTGATAAGATTTAGAGCAACATTTTGACAAGCGGTCCTTACGTAGGGAGGCATTTTTTACAAAAAGCTTTGGAGAAAAACTGGAATTCTGATCGGCCTGACGCTGAGTCCACAATTTTTCCACATTAAGATATATTGCGAGCTGTATGTTTCTTACTTGTTGTTTCATGGGAAATTGAGCAGTCGTCATAAAGGTGTTATTGTAAGCTGTTATTTACGAGTGTGAAGTTAAAAACGTTAATATTGTATTTATTGAATTTACAGTGCAGAAGGAGTCCATTCGGCCCATCGCGTCTGCACCGGCTCTTGGAAAGAGCACCCTACCCAAGGGCAACATCTCCACCCTATCCCCATAACTCAGTAAACCCACCCAACACTAAGGGCAATTTTGGACACGAAGGGCAATTTTTCATGGCCAATCCACCTAACCTGCACATCTTTTGGACTGTGGGAGGAAACCGGAGCACCCGGAGGAAACCCACGCACACATGGGGAGGATCTGCAGACTCCGCACAGACAGTGCCCCAAGCTGGAATCGAGCCCGGGACCATGGAGCGGTGAAGCAATTGTGCTATCCACAATGCTACCGTGCTGCCGATAAATATCCGAGCTCGATTTCTTCGTGAATTCACTCCTGGACCTAAGCATTCTTTCCACAAAGTCTTACAAATAAACTAAAATATTGATGTTTCTGGCGAGTATCCCAGCCACTGTTCGAGTCTGGTCTGGAACTGTAAACGTTTGAAAAAAAAAATGGCCATCGGCACAGTCGTCAATGTACGAGAAAACGATAGGTTGGCAGAGAATCTGACCATTCCCAAACTAGATGTCGAAAGAAAATAACGATGGGAATGGTGAGCAACTGAAAGCAATTAAATTATTTACAAATGGGACACTGGGAATGAACCTCCAGAAAGTGGTTCAAGAGCAACTGACAGCCCTGTGGGCCAGGAAAGGTCGCAACCGCTGTGCGATTAAGAGAAGTTGGGGTTTATTGAACCTTAAAACACAGAGGAACGAAATAATATTGAAAAAATATAAATAGGAATCTCGAACACAGATCCAAACTCGGAATCAAGGAAACCACATGTGCTGCGGGTCAGTGTGGATGAAATGGCTCTGAAGCAGGTAGCGCAATAAGTAAGATAGTTCAAAGAGATGGGCAACTCACTCTCAAGTTATGATGTATCCAGAAACTCTGAGGCATTTATGGTAAAAAGGGAAGGAATAAGTAATGAAGAAAGCAAATAGAAAAGAATATTGGAGTCCAGAGTTAATAAATAAATTTACAGTACCCACTTATTGCAAAATCCACACGGACAGTGACCCAGGGCCGGGATTCGAAACCAGGGCCTCAGCGCCGTTGGCGGCCGTGCTAACCACTTTTCCACCGTGCTGCCCTATTGGAGTACAGTTTTACAAATCATTTGTATTTGTAATGACAAGGATAGCAAAATATAATTACAGCTAAGAGGTTCCAATCTGGGGGATTAGAACTAAATAAAAGTTGTGTTAAACCTCTTTCAAATTTTCATCATATCAACAAAACACACAGTACAATTGTGATTTTACAGAATTGGTACTGAGCTATTGTGGAAGGTGGAAATATATTTTTTCAGAATGAGACAATAACAGATGAAGTATAACCATCAGCAAGGATGGCCCTGGTCTGCGGTTCTTTCTCAAGTTAAGGAATATTAAGTTAAGAGTCGATTTCAGCGGGAGCGGTGCAGGTTAGTCAATTTCAGCGGGAGCAGTGCGCAAGTGATTGCTGGGAGGTAAGTTTCTCCTTTAAAAACACTTGTCTTTGCAGGAGCAGGCCAGTTGATTTCAGCGGGAGCGGAGCAGGTTAGTCAATTTCAGCGGGAGCAGTGCGGAAGTGATTTCTGGGAGGTAAGTTTCTCCTTTAAAAACACTTGTTTTTGCAGGAGCAGGCCAGTCGATTTCAGCGGGAGCGGAGCAGGTTTGTCAATTTCAGCGGGAGCAGTGCGCAAGTGATTGCTGGGAGGTAAGTTTCTCCTTTAAAAACACTTGTCTTTGCAGGAGCAGGCCAGTGGATCTCAGCGGGAGCGGAGCAGGTTTGTCAATTTCAGCGGGAGCAGTGCGCAAGTGATTGCTGGGAGGTAAGTTTCTCCTTTAAAAACACTTGTCTTTGCAGGAGCAGGCCAGTGGATTTCAGCGGGAGCGGAGCAGGTTTGTCAATTTCAGCGGGAGCAGTGCGCAAGTGATTTCTGGGAGGTACGTTTCTCCTTTAAAAACACTTGTCTTTGCAGGAGCAGGCCAGTCGATTTCAGCGGGAGCGGAGCAGGTTAGTCAATTTCAGCGAGAGCAGTGCGCAAATGATTGCTGGGAATAAGTTTCTCCTTTAAAAACACTTGTCTTTGCAGGAGTAGGCAGTCGATTTCAGCGGGAGCGGAGCAGGTTAGTCAATTTCAGCGGGAGCAGTGCGCAAGTGATTTCTGGGAGGTACGTTTCTCCTTTAAAAACACTTGTCTTTGCAGGAGCAGGCCAGTCGATTTCAGCGGGAGCGGAGCAGGTTAGTCAATTTAAGCGGGAGCAGTGCGCAAGTGATTGCTGCGTGGTAAGTTTCTTCTTTAAAAACACTTGTCTTTGCAGGAGCAGGCCAGTCGATTTCAGCGGGAGCGGAGCAGGTTAGTCAATTTCAGCGGGAGCAGTGAGCAAGTGATTTCTGGGAGGTAAGTTTCTCCTTTAAAAACACTTGTCTTTGCAGGAGCAGGCAGTCGATTTCAGCGGGAGCGGAGCAGGTTAGTCAATTTCAGCGGGGGCAGGGCGCAAATGATTGCTGCGAGGTAAGTTTCTCCTCTAAAAACACTTGTCTTTGCAGGAGCAGGCCAGTCGATTTCAGCGGGAGCGGAGCAGGTTAGTCAATTTCAGCGGGAGCAGTGCGCAAGTGATTTCTGGGAGGTAGGTTTCCCCTTTCAAAACACTTGTCTTTGCAGGAGCAGGCCAGTTGATTTCAGCGGGAGCGGAGCAGGTTAGTCAATTTCAGCGGGAGCAGTGCGAAAGTGATTGCTGCGAGGTAAGTTTCTCCTTTAAAAACACTTGTCTTTGCAGGAACAGACCAGTCGATTTCAGCGGGAGCGGAGCAGGTTAGTCAATTTCAGCGGGAGCAGTGAGCAAGTGATTTCTGGGAGGTAAGTTTCTCCTTTAAAAACACTTGTCTTTGCAGGAGCAGGCCAGTCGATTTCAGCGGGAGCGGGCAGGTTAGTCAATTTCAGCGGGAGCAGTGTGCAAGTGATTGCTGGGAGGTAAGTTTCTCCTATAAAAACACTTGTCTTTGCAGGAGCAGGCCAGTCGATTTCAGCGGGAGCGGAGCAGGCTAGTCAATTTCAGCGGGAGCAGTGCGCAAGTGATTGCTGGGAGGTAAGTTTCTCCTTTAAAAACACTTGTCTTTGCAGGAGCAGGCCAGTCGATTTCAGCGGGAGCGGAGCAGTTTAGTCAATTTCAGCGGGAGCAGTGCGCAAGTGATTGCTGGGAGGTAGTTTTCTTCTTTAAAAACACTTGTCTTTGCAGGAGCAGGCCAGTCGATTTCAGCGGGAGCGGAGCAGGTTAGTCAATTTCAGCGGGAGCAGTGCGCAAGTGATTGCTGGGAGGTAAGTTTCTCCTTTAAAAACACTTGTCTTTGCAGGAGCAGGCCAGTCGATTTCAGCGGGAGCGGAGCAGTTTAGTCAATTTCAGCGGGAGCAGTGCGCAAGTGATTGCTGGGAGGTAGTTTTCTTCTTTAAAAACACTTGTCTTTGCAGGAGCAGGCCAGTCGATTTCAGCGGGAGCGGAGCAGGTTAGTCAATTTCAGCGGGAGCAGTGCGCAAGTGTTGCTGAGAGGTACGTTTCTCCTTTAAAAACACTTGTCTTTGCAGGAGCAGGCCAATTGATTTCAGCTGGAGCGGAGCCGGTTAGCCAATTTAAGTGGGAGCAGTGCGCAAGTGATTGCTGGGAGGTAAGTTTCTCCTTTAAAAACACTTGTCTTTGCAGGAGCAGGCCAGTCGATTTCAGCGGGAGCGGAGCAGGTTAGTCAATTTCAGCGGGAGCAATGCGCAAGTGATTGCTGGGAGGTACGTTTCTCCTTTAAAAACACTTGTCTTTGCAGGAGCAGGCCAGTCGATTTCAGCGGGAGCGGAGCAGGCTAGTCAATTTCAGCGGGAGCAGTGCGCAAGTGATTGCTGGGAGGTATGTTTCTCCTTTGAAACCATTTGTCTTTGCAGCAGCAGGCCAGTCGATTTCAGCGCGGAGCGGAGCAGGTTAGTCAATTTCAGCGGGAGCAGTGCGCAAGTGATTGCTGGGAGGTAAGTTTCTCCTTTAAAAACACTTGTCTTTGCAGGAGCAGGCCAGTGGATTTCAGTGAGAGCGGAGCAGGCGAGTCAATTTCAGCGGGAGCAGTGCGCAAGTGATTGCTGGGAGGTAAGTTTCTCCTTTAAAAACACTTGTCTTTGCAGGAGCAGGCCAGTCGATTTCAGCGGGAGCGGAGCAGGTTAGTCAATTTCAGCGGGAGCAGTGCGCAAGTGATTGCTGGGAGGTAAGTTTCTCCTTTAAAAACACTTGTCTTTGCAGGAGCAGGCCAGTCGATTTCAGCGTGAGCGGAGCAGGTTTGTCAATTTCAGCGGGAGCAGTGCGCAAGTGATTGCTGGGAGGTAGGTTTCCCCTTTAAAAACACTTGTCTTTGCAGGAGCAGGCCAGTCGATTTCAGCGGGAGCGGAGCAGGTTAGTCAATTTCAGCGGGAGCAGTGTGCAAGTGATTGCTTGGAGGTAAGTTTCTCCTTTAAAAACACTTGTCTTTGCTTGAGCAGGCCAGTGGATTTCAGCGGGAGCGGAGCAGGTTTGTCAATTTCAGCGGGAGCAGTGCGCAAGTGATTTCTGGGAGGTATGTTTCTCCTTTAAAAACACTTGTCTTTGCAGGAGCAGGCCAGTCGATTTCAGCGGGAGCGGAGCAGGTTAGTCAATTTCAGCGGGAGCAGTGCGCAAGTGATTTCTGGGAGGTAAGTTTCTCCTTTAAAAACACTTGTCTTTGCAGGAGCAGGCCAGTCGATTTCTGCGGGAGCGGAGCAGGTTAGTCAATTTAAGCGGGAGCAGTGCGCAAGTGATTGCTGCGTGGTAAGTTTATTCTTTAAAAACACTTGTCTTTGCAGGAGCAGGCCAGTCGATTTCAGCGGGAGCGGAGCAGGGTAGTCAATTTCAGCGGGAGCAGTGAGCAAGTGATTTCTGGGAGGTAAGTTTCTCCTTTAAAAACACTTGTCTTTGCAGGAGCAGGCCAGTCGATTTCAGCGGGAGCGGAGCAGGTTAGTAAATTGCAGCGGGAGCAGTGAGCAAGTGATTTCTGGGAGGTAAGTTTCTCCTTTAAAAACACTTGTCTTTGCAGGAGCAGGCCAGTCGATTTCAGCTGGAGCGGAGCAGGTTAGTCAATTTCAGCGGGAGCAGTGCGCAAGTGATTTCTGGGAGGTAAGTTTCTCCTTTAAAAACACTTGTCTTTGCAGGAGCAGGCCAGTCGATTTCAGCCGGAGCGGAGCAGGTTAGTCAATTTCAGCGGGAGCAGTGCGCAAGTGATTTCTGGGAGGTAAGTTTCTCCTTTAAAAACACTTGTCTTTGCAGGAGCAGGCCAGTCGATTTCAGCCGGAGCGGAGCAGGTCAGTCAATTTCTGCGGGAGCAGTGCTGGGAGGTAGGTTTCTCCTTTAAAAACACTTGTCTTTGCACGAGCAGGCCAGTCGATTTCAGCGGGAGCGGAGCAGTTTAGTCAATTTCAGCGGGAGCAGTGCGCAAGTGATTGCTGGGAGGTAGTTTTCTTCTTTAAAAACACTTGTCTTTGCAGGAGCAGGCCAGTCGATTTCAGCGGGAGCGGAGCAGGTTAGTCAATTTCAGCGGGAGCAGTGTGCAAGTGATTGCTGGGAGGTATGTTGCTCCTTTAAAAACACTTGTCTATGGAGGAGCAGGCCAGTCGATTTCAGCGGGAGCGGAGCAGGTTAGTCAATTTCAGCGGGAGCCGTGCGCAAGTGATTTCTGGGAGGTAAGTTTCTCCTTTAAAAACACTTGTCTTTGCAGGAGCAGGCCAGTGGATTTTAGCGGGAGCGGTGCGTTAGTGATTTCTGGGAGACCTTCACAGGAGCAGGCTAGTCAATTTCAGCGGTAAACACTTACCTGGTCCCGTGTTCGGTCCCTCTTTGCTGTTTTAAAATTTTTTTTTTAGTTTTTTAAGGCGGGAACAGGAAGTTCGACCCGCGGACTTCTGAGAAGACCCTCACCAATAAATTCTGGTGGAGAGGAAACCCCAGACACTACACGTTTAGTGTCTCCCACCCGCCCTCCTCCTCTAACCTAATAATAAAACCCATTGGTTTGAGGTAAGTACCATATTTTATTATTATTATTATATTTTTTTAAATTTAAGTTAGTTGTTAGCCAGATCTTGGTAGAAAGTTAGAGGGAAGGCAGGGAAGGGAGTGCAATGTTCCTCCTGCAGGATGTTTGAGGTGAGGGATGCCGTTAGTGTCCCTGCTGATTTTACCTGCAGGAAGTGCTGCCATCTCGAGCTCCTCCAAGACCGAGTTAGGGAACTGGAGCTGGAGTTGGAAGAACTTCGGATCATTCGGGAGGCAGAGGGGGTCATAGATAGCTGCTTCAGGGAATTAGTTACACCAAAGGTTGGCGATAGATGGGTAACTGTAAGAGGGACTGGGAAGAAGCAGTCAGTGCAGGGATCCCCTGCGGTCGCTCCCCTGAGAAACAAGTATACCGCTTTGGATACTTGTGGGGGGGGGGGGGCGGGGGTGACGACTTACCAGGGGGAGCAGTGCGCAAGTGATAGCTGGGAGGTAGTTTTCTTCTTTAAAAACACTTGTCTTTGCAGCAGCAGGCCAGTGGAATTCAGCGGGAGCGGAGAAGGTTTGTCAATTTCAGCGGGAGCAGTGCGCAAGTGATTTCTGGGAGGTAAGTTTCTCCTTTAAAAACACTTGTCTTTGCAGGAGCAGGCCAGTTGATTTCAGCGGGAGTGGAGCAGGTTAGTCAATTTCAGCGGGAGCAGTGTGCAAGTGATTGCTGGGAGGTATGTTGCTCCTTTAAAAACACTTGTCTATGGAGGAGCAGGCCAGTCGATTTCAGCGGGAGCGGAGCAGGTTAGTCAATTTCAGCGGGAGGCGTGCGCAAGTGATTTCTGGGAGGTACGTTTCTCCTGTAAAAACACTTGTCTTTGCAGGAGCAGGCCAGTGGATTTCAGCGGGAGCGGTGCGTTAGTGATTTCTGGGAGACCTTCACAGGAGCAGGCTAGTCAATTTCAGCGGTAAACACTTACCTGGTCCCGTGTTCGGTCCCTCTTTGCTGTTTTTAAATTTTTTTTTTCGTGTTTTAAGGCGGGAACAGGAAGTTCGACCCGCGGACTTCTGAGAAGACCCTCACCAATAAATTCTGGTGGAGAGGAAACCCCAGACACTACACGTGTAGTGTCTCCCACCCGCCCTCCTCCTCTAACCTAATAATAAAACCCATTGGTTTGAGGTAAGTACCATATTTTATTATTATTATTATATTTTAAAAAAAATTTAAGTTAGTTGTTAGCCAGATCTTGGTAGAAAGTTAGAGGGAAGGCAGGGAAGGGAGTGCAATGTTCCTCCTGCAGGATGTTTGAGGTGAGGGATGCCGTTAGTGTCCCTGCTGATTTTACCTGCAGGAAGTGCTGCCATCTCCAGCTCCTCCAAGACCGAGTTAGGGAACTGGAGCTGGAGTTGGAAGAACTTCGGATCATTCGGGAGGCAGAGGGGGTCATAGATAGCTGCTTCAGGGAATTAGTTACACCAAAGGTTGGCGATAGATGGGTAACTGTAAGAGGGACTGGGAAGAAGCAGTCAGTGCAGGGATCCCCTGCGGTCGTTCCCCTGAGAAACACGTATACCGCTTTGGATAATTGTGGGGGTGGGTGACGACTTACCAGGGGTAAGCCATGGGGTATGGGCCTCTGGCACGGAGTCTGTCCCTGTTGCTCAGAAGGGAACGGGGGAGAGGAGCAGAGCATTAGTAATTGGGGACTCGATAGTCAGGGGCACAGATAGGAGATTTTGTGGGAGCGTGAGAGACTCACGTTTGGTATGTTGTCTCCCAGGTGCAAGGGTACGTGATGTCTCGGATCGTGTTTTTCGGGTCCTTAGGGGGGAGGGGGAGCAGCCCCAAGTCGTGGTCCACATTGGCACGAACGACATAGGTAGAAAAGGGGGGTCAAGGATTTCAGGCAGGCTTTCAGGGAGCTAGGATGGAAGCTCAGAACTAGAACAAACAGAGTTGTTATCTCTAGGTTGTTGCCCGTGCCACGTGATAGTGAGATGAGGAATAGGGTGAGAGAGCAATTAAACACGTGGCTTCAGGGATGGTGCAGGCGGGATGGATTCAGATTTCTGGATAACTGGGGCTCTTTCTGGGGAAGGTGGAACCTCTACAGACAGGATGGTCTACATCTGAACCTGAGGGGCACAAATATCCTGTTGGGGAGATTTGTTAGTGCTCTTTGCGGGGGGTGGGGGGGGGGGGGGAGGGTTTAAACTAATGCAGCAGGGGCATGGGAACCTGGATTGTAGTTTTAGGGTAAGGGAAAATGAGAGTATAGAGGTCAGGAGCACAGATCTGACGCCGCAGGAGGGGGCCAGTGTTCAGGTAGGTGGTTTGAAGTGTGTCTACTTCAATGCCAGGAGTATACGAAATAAGGTAGGGGAACTGGCAGCATGGGTTGGTACCTGGGACTTCGATGTTGTGGCCATTTCGAAGACATGGATAGAGCAGGGACAGGAATGGATGTTGCAGGTTCCGGGGTTTAGGTGTTTTAGTAAGCTCAGAGAAGGAGGCAAAAGAGGGGGAGGTGTGGCGCTGCGAGTCAAGAGCAGTAATACGGTGGCGGAGAGGATGCTCGATGAGGACTCATCTTCCGAGGTAGTATGGGCTGAGGTTAGAAACAGGAAAGGAGAGGTCACCCTATTGGGAGTCTTCTATAGGCCTCCAAATAGTTCTAGGAATGTAGAGGAAAGGATGGCGAGGATGATCCTGGATAAGAGCGAAAGTAACAGGGTAGTTATTATGGGAGACTTTAACTTTCCAAATATTGACTGGAAAAGATATAGTTCGAGTACATTAGATGGCTCATTTTTTGTACAGTGTGTGCAGGAGGGTTTCCTGACACAATATGTTGACAGGCCAACAAGAGGAGAGGCCACGTTGGATTTGTTTTGGGCAATGAACCAGGCCAGGTAGGAGAGCACTTTGGGGACAGTGACCACAATTCGCTGACGTTTACGTTAATGATGGAAAGGGATAAGTATACACTTCCGGGCAAGAGTTATAGCTGGGGGGGGAGGGCAATTATAATGCCATTAGACGTGACGTGAGGGTGGGGGGGGGGGTGGTGGGGGATAAGGTGGAGAAGTAGGCTGCAAGTGTTGGGCACACTGGATAAGTGGAGCTTGTTCAAGGATCAGCTACTGCGTGTTCTTGATAAGTATGTACCGGTCAGGCAGGGAGGAAGGCGTCGAGCGAGGGAACCGTGGTTTACCAAAGAAGTGGAATCTCTTGGTAAGAGGAAGCAGGAGTCCTATGTGAAGATGAGGTATGAAGTTTCAGTTGGGGTGATGGATAGTTACAAGGTAGCGAGGAAGGATCTAAAGAGAGAGCTAAGACGAGCAAGGAGGGGACATGAGAAGTATTTGGCAGGTAGGATCAAGGAAAACCCAAAAGCTTTCTATAGGTATGTCAGGAATAAGCGAATGACTAGGGAAAGTGTAGGACCAGTCAAGGACAGGGATGGGAAGTTGTGTGTGGAGTCTGAAGAGATAGACGAGACACTAAATGAATATTTTTCGTCAGTATTCACTCAGGATAAAGGATAATGTTGTGGAGGAGAATGCTGAGACCCAGGCTAATAGAATAGATGGCATTGAGGTACGTAGGGAAGACGTGTTGGCAATTCTGCACAGGCTGAAAATAGATAAGTCCCCGGGCCCTGATGGGATTTATCCTAGGATTCTCTGGGAGGCCAGGGAAGAGATTGCTGGACCTTTGGCTTTGATTTTTATGTCATCATTGGCTACAGGAATAGTGTCAGAGGCCTGGAGGATAGCAAATGTGGTCCCTTTGTTCAAAAAGGGGAGCAGAGACAACGCCGGCAACTATAGACCGGTGAGCCTCACGTCTGTAGTGGGTAAAGTCTTGGAGCGGATTATAAGATACAAGATTTATAATCATCTATATAGGAATATGATCAGGGATAGTCAGCATGGCTTTGTGAAGGGTAGGTCATGCCTCACAAACCTCATCGAGTTCTTTGAGAAGGTGACTGAATTGGTAGACGAGGGTAGAGCAGTTGATGTGGTGTATATGGATTTCAGCAAAGCGTTTGATAAGGTTCCCCACGGTAGGCTATTGCAGAAAATACGGAGGCTGGGGATTGAGAGTGATTTAGAGATGTGGATCAGAAATTGGCTAGCTGAAAGAAGACAGAGGGTGGTGGTTGATGGGAGATGTTCAGAATGGAGTTCAGTCACAAGTGGAGTACCACAAGGATCTGTTCTGGGGCCGTTGCTGTTTGTCATTTTTATCAATGACCTGGAGGAAGGCGCAGAAGGGTGGGTGAGTAAATTTGCAGATGATACTAAAGTCGGTGGTGTTGTCGATAGTGTGAAAGGATGTAGCAGGATCCAGGCGGATATAGATAAGCTGCAGAGCTGGGCTGAGAGGTGGCAAATGGAGTTTAATGTAGAGAAGTGTGAGGTGATTCACTTTGGAAGGAATAACAGGAATGCGGAATATTTGGCTAATGGTAAAGTTCTTCGAAGTGTGGATGATCGGAGCTATGTAGGTGTCCATGGATAAAGATCCCTGAAAGTTGCCACCCAGGTTGATAGGGTTGTGAAGAAGGCCTATGGAGTGTTGGCCTTTATTGGTAGAGGGATTCAGTTCCGGAGTCAGGAGGTCATGTTGCAGCTGTATAGAACTCTGGTACGGCCGCATTTGGAGTATTGCGTACAGTTCTGGTCACCGCATTATAGGAAGGACATGGAGGCTTTGGAGCGGGTGCAGAGGAGATTTACCAGGATGTTGCCTGGTATGGAGGGAAAATCTTATGAGGAAAGGCTGATGGACTTGAGGTTGTTTTCGTTGGAGAGAAGAAGGTTAAGAGGAGACTTAATAGAGGCATACAAAATGATCAGGGGGTTAGATAGGGTGGACAGTGAGAGAATTCTCCCGCGGATGGATATGGCTGGCACGAGGGGACATAACTTTAAACTGAGGGGTAATAGATATAGGACAGAGGTCAGAGGTAGGTTCTTTACGCAAAGAGTAGTGAGGCCGTGGAATGCCCTACCTGCTACTGTAGTGAACTCGCCAACATTGAGGGCATTTAAAAGTTTATTGGATAAACATATGGATGATAATGGCATAGTGTAGGTTAGATGGCTTTTGTTTCGGTGCAACATCGTGGGCCGAAGGGCCTGTACTGCGCTGTATCGGTCTATGTTCTATAAATCACTTCGACTTTTACATACCTTTCAATTTATTACAGAAATGATGAGATGGAGAATTCATCCACATAATCATCATGCAGCATGATCAGTAATAAATCCAAGGAAGTTTACAAGAAAGATCTCTGTACTCAGTTCTCAGAAGGTGGAAGCTGCTGCCACTTTGGAGTGTTTTGGTTGATTTCATTTGAGAGAAATGTTGTCATTGCATTGACAAGAAACATATAAAAGTGCAGACTGATACGGTTAAATTGATTGGGCTGGGGATACATTCATGGAAAGCTGACTGATATACCTTTTCCTCCCATAAATTTAGACTACCCAATTATGTTTTTCCAATTAAGGAGCAGTTTAGTGTGGCCAATCCACCTAACCTGCTCATCTTCGGGTTGTAGGGGTGCAACCCTCGCAAACATGGAAAGAATGTGCAAACTCCACGCAGACAGTGATCCAGGGTCGTGGTCGTACCTGCGTCCTCAGCACCGTTGGCAGCAGTGCTAACCATTGCGCCACCATACCACCCTGCTTACTGATAGGCAAAGCACAGATGGGTTCAATAAAACTAAGCTGTAGGTTTTATATAATTCTAGTTATTTGGCGTATTATTGAATCACATAAACCATTCATTCAGAACTGTGCAGACATAAGTGATGCATAACTTGTTTTACTTCGGTTTATCAATGTCGGAGTTTTTTTTCTTGGGCTGACCTGTTGATTATACAAACCTAAACTGCATGGTCAATGTTACACCAGGCTCAGGGAAAAATACATTGAACTGAATGCAGATATCTCTCATGAATGCGTGTTGAGACAGATAAGAGCTCGATAGTCACACAATAATCAGTCACAGACGTGAAATGTTCATAATCACACTAAATATTCAACTTGTGCAACTGCAATGTATCACTTCCTGTTCTACAGACCTACATCCTCGAAGGGATGTATTATGAACGTGGGTCGGATAATAGCAAACAGAGGACAATCCACACATAGAAATTCAGGAGCATATTATGTAATATCAGTTAATGACACAAATCAAATGATCGCCACCCAATACATTCGCAAAACACCATGATGACTGCATCAAGTTGAGAAATGTGCAGGCTAAAAGAATCGACGCACATCGAGTTTATGATTCACAGGGCGGCATGTGGCCAACTGGGACTGGGACTGGGGCACTGCGGACCTCGGTTCGAATCCCGGCCGTGGGTCACTGTTCGTGTGGCGTTTGCACATTGTCCCCATGAGTGCATGTGTTTCACCCCTACAGCCCAAAGATGTGCAGGTTAGGTGGATTAGCCATACAAAATTGCCCCTTAATTGGAAAAAAAAAATAATTGGGTCCGCTAAATTTATTAAAGAAATGAGTGTGTGATACACACTCAGTGAAATTCGAAATTGACAGATATCGATTCATTGTGAAGTCAGATGGTGAACCGGGGAACTCGACACAATTATTTAATTTAATACAAGATTTTGATAACAAATGTCTACCTTGTCCCAAAAAATGTCCAGTCGCCCCTAATCTACGTATTAGACATATTCAACTTACATAATGTCCTTCACCTGTGTATCCATAGCCTGAATGATATAAGCAATCTATAACAAATATCCCCTACAACATATGCGGCCAAGTGATCAACTCTCGTTTGTTAACCGCACTCTACACAATTCCAGTCTTACATATACTCCAAGTTCACTTGGCTACTGGTGTAAAGTATTCCACTCGTGTTATTGACAGAGACTCGGGACGGTTCTACAGTGATAGATAGTTCCGCCATTGGATCCTCCAACACTGTAGCCAAACACTTGATAATACTGCGAACTTGAGAAATACAGCCATATGTTCATGTTCAGTGGCAACAATTAAGGGATTGCCTGGGATTTACAGAACTTAGATAAATGATCGACTGCGATTAGATCCTTGATTCACGTTATTAACATTATAAAAACGAGAGGCAAGCATGCTTACAGAACTACCACGGATATCGTTACTTACCCGGTCCACCAATAATGGCGAGAGTCGTGTAGGATATTTTCAATATCTTGTGAATGAGAAGATTCATTTTCCGCGTAAATTTATCAGTCTCTTCCTAATAAAGACATTAATTCTGATTTAAATTATGAGATGGTACATTTCAGCTTAATTTATACCCTGCGAAAATCTGCATAGGGATATCGAGGTTACAAAATCTCTCATATGGCTTTTCAAGGCTAAATTTAGATCAAACAGATCGACATCCGAGCTAATCCCCTATTGTGAAATAACACATTTAACATGTGGACTGAATTGAACAACACAATTCAAATACAATGAATGTACAGTTCTGATAACTATGATTTGCTGGCGATAATTGGAAGTTCTGTTTCACCAGAAATGTTGGGATTCGAGTCAAAACTATTAAGTATATCTCTCTTTTTTTTGTTGCGCTATTGTTTTCTTCGTTCATTCAGTAATTGAATTTCTACGATTAGAATGCGCATTGAAGACCGCATCAGTGCATTCTGGGATTGCACTCCTTCTGTTCCCCTGAGGTGAATCAGTTAAACAATTGAAGTTTGACATTCTGTGAATCCTCAAAGGAATATAGCTCATTAGAACAATACAGTCCTTCAAAATGATATAGCCCATCCAATTCATAGAATGCGAAGAACCATAAGACAAAAGATGATCAGAGGATTGCATAGGGTGGACAGTGAGAGCCTTTTTCCTCGGATGGTGATGTCTAGCACTCGGGGACATACCTTTAAATTGAGGGGAGATAGATACAAGACAGATGTCAGAGGCAGGTTTTTTACTCAGAGAGTAGTAAGGGCGTGGAATGCACTGCCTGCAACAGTAGTGGATTCACCAACACTAAGGACATTCAAATGGTCATTGGATAGACATATTGTCAATAAGGGAACACTGTAGATGGGCTTTAGAGTGGTTTCACAGGTCGGCGCAACATCGAGGGCCGAAGGGCCTGTACTGCGCTGTAATGTTCTATGTTCTAAATAAAATTATAGCTATATTGTGTGAAAGTCACTTTAGTGAAAGTAGTTTAGTCCAGAGGTGTTAATAGGAAACTAAAAAAACAGCACAGTTTGAAAGCACAATATCAGAATATGTGAATCGCATCCGGGTACTGATGCCTGTAGAAAACAACAAGAGCAAGAAATAGACTGGGCCTTGCAATAAAAAAAAGATGACAGAATTCAAGGTCTGAGTCTGATGGTTGCTTCTAAATGGCTTAGGGCAATGAAGTGATTAGATAAATTGAATAAAAATACACGTGCTTCAATAACGTTGGCATCGATTACCACAGGACACAATTGACAGTGATTGGGAAAATAAGAGGCGGCATAAAAAAAGATTGCATCTTTGAAATGTTGTTTTCAATGAGGAGGTACGTTCCTTTTCCATATCTGATTCCAAAAGTAATTCGACGAGAATTTGAACTTTGCTGTACAAAAGCATGGCGATATCCATGGGGAGTGTGCATCACTGTACTGCTATTTGAAAGAAGATCCGTATTCTCGATGGCTTGAATGACCTCCTTTGGTATCGGGCTATAATATGATTCATTCTCCTCCCGGTAAATGAACAACATTCACTTCTTTGAAACAGTGATTGATGAAATAGAGCAACCACGTCAGCTAATGTATGTTAAATGCAATTAATGCGTTTTCGATAGAAACATAATTCAAGTCATTACGACTATTAAACTATCGCCCACTGTTCTAAAATTTTCATCCAGTAAACTAATGTCTAGCAGGACGAACAAAAACCTGTTATAAAGGCAGCACAGTGGCGCAGTGGGTTAGCCCTGCTGCCTCACGGCGCCGAGGTCCCAGGTTCGACAGTCGGTCACTGTCCGGTGGAGTTTGCACATTCTCCCTGTGTATGCGTGGGTTTCACCCCCACAACCAAAACATGTGCAGGGTAGGTGGATTGGCCACGCTAAATTGCCACTTAATTGGAAAAAATGAATTGGGTACTCTTAATTTAAAACAAAAACCGGTTAGAAAATCTTCGTTGGGAAAACTAATGTCGAGCAGAACGAATAAATACCTATCGTGCTTCCCCAGGCAATGCGACAGGTAGTGCATACCCCTCAGAAAACGTAATAGGCGCGTAACTGCGCTCGATCCGAACCAGCAAACCCCTCAGTTCATGGCAGGATACGAAATTGCAACTCATGCCATGGTGACCATGGCTGTGCCATATCAGCCGTAAAATAAGAGAGTGAGAGGAAGTGGATTGGGGGTGGAGATAGAGCGATCATCAGAAAAAGTTGAATACGACTTTTGCACCATATTTCAGACGTGTGGCACATGATTCCCAACCTGTTTCCCGCATGCCCTTTGACGCAGGCCACTCACATCGTCTATACAGCTCAAGGTTTTTTTTGCTGCTGCGGGGATATCAACCACGTCCGGCGCAAGCTGATCAGCAAGCGATATGCATTTATTTATAACCTTGTTCGACAAATTGACCAAAATCCGTGCAGATGCCAGAGAACCGGTGGGGGTCGGGTATACAAAGACTGCCGAGCAAGAGAGCGACCTTGTTTCCCACATTGTGGGGTGGCAAGGACAGAACCAGGAAATCAGGCCTCATTTCTTTTGCTGAAGACCAGGCTGTGTTCCAGCTGTATGCCAGCTGCAGGCTGAACTTCATCCGTGGGGCAGCACGGTAGCATTGTGGATAGCACAATTGCTTCACAGCTCCAGGGTCCCAGGTTCGATTCCGGCTTGGGTCACTGTCTGTGCGGAGTCTGTACATCCTTCCCGTGTGTGCGTGGGTTTCCTCCGGGTGCTCCGGTTTCCTCCCACAGTCCAAAGATGTGCAGGTTAGGTGGATTGGCCATGATAAATTGCCCTTAATGTCCAACTTTGCACTTAGTGTTGGGTGGGGTTACTGGGTTATGGGGATAGGGTGGAGGTGTTGACCTTGTGTAGGGTGCTCGTTCGAAGAGCCGGTGCAGGCTCGATGGGCCGAATGACCTCCTTCTGCTCTGTAAATTCTATGATACTCCCTGCGATGGTCTGAAAGAGGTAGATGTTTGAAGCATCGGCTTCTTCCTTTCCACTCAATCCACGATCTTTCACCTGTTTTTCGCTCTGCCGTCACTTGCTCTTACACCATCAGCCATCACCTGTAAATCAGAGACTAATACAGAGCAGGAATCGGAGTATGGTGATCATCGCGCATCAATGGACTGGAGCCAGACAAGAGAGAACGTACATTTCCTTGTGTCAGTTAAGGGAAGGCAGAGACTCACAACGCCTCATAATACATTGGAAAGCGGAACAGATTGAAGGATATGGCTCATGAATGTGCACACAGAAATGCTTTATTCATTCGCCGCCTCGTCAGACAATAGGTACTCAAAGACAAGCAGAATGCAGGAGCGAGGCATCATTTCGACACCAGGTATGTCGCAGCCCTTAAATTCCACAAATTCTCCTCTGGGCGTGGTCGATAATATTCTGACATCCCGAGCACATAAAGTGCGTGCTGGTGATTGTCTCAGTTTCTCGTACAGCACAGCATGAAAACAACTGAGCAAAAATCTGCTCTCCGGGCTGAGATGGACAGCTTAATTCCCTAATTTACTGCCACTCCACCAGTGTATTTGTTGTTGCCCTTGGGCATCTCCATAATTCTGCTGCCAAAACCGAGATCGTGCCGTCCGAACCTCAGCCTCTCCTTCGAGAGATTCGCGAGCTGAGATAAGTCACATGTGCCGCAAAATGCCCACCAAAAACAGTTTTTGGGTTGACTAATGAGAAAACCTTGTAGTGGCTACGATCGAATCCGCTGTAGTTCAGAAGAATAAGAGGCGAGCTTGTTTAGAACATAGAACATAGAATATTACAGCGCAGTACAGGCCCTTCGGCCCTCGATGTCGTGCCAACCTTTGAAACCCCTCTAAAGCCCATCTACATTATTCCCTTATCATCCATATGTTTATCCAATGACCATTTAAATGCCCTTAATGTTGGCGAGTCCACTACTGTTACAGGCAGGGCATTCCATGCCCTTCTCTCTGAGTAAAAAACCTTCCTCTGACATCTGTCCTATATCTATCACCCCTCAATTTAAAGCTATCTCCCCTCGTGCTCCACATCACCATCCGAGGAAAAAGGCTCTCACTGTCCACCCTATCTAATCCTCTGTTCATCTTGTATGCCTCAATTAAGTCACCTCTTAACCTTCTTCTTTCTAATGAAAATAAACTCACGTACCTCAGCCTTCCCTCATAAGATCTTCCCTCCAGACCAGGCAACATCCTGGTAAATCTCCTCTGCACCCTTTCCAATGCTTCCACCTCCTTCCTATAATGCGGCGAACAGAACTACACGCAATACTCCAAATGCGGCTGCACAAGAGTTTTGTACAGCTGCAACATGATCTCATGGCTCCGAAACGCAATCCAATAAACGCTAACACACCGTATGCCTTCTTACCAACCCTCTCAACCTGGGTGGCAACTTTCAGGGATCTATGTACATGGACACAAGATCTCCCTGCTCTTCCACACTACGAAGAATCTTACCATTAGCCCAGTACTCTGTCTTCCTGTTATTCCTTCCAAAATGAGTTACCTCACATTTTTCTGCATTAAACTCCATTTGCCACCTCTCAGCCCAGCTCTGCAGCTTATCTATGTCCCTCTGTAATGTGTCACATCCTTCCGCACTGTTCACAACTCCACCGACTTTAGTGTCATCGGCAAATTTACTCACCTATCCTACGCCATCCTCCAGGTCATTAATAAAAATGACAAACAGCAGTGGCCCCAAAACAGATCCTTGTGGTACTGGACTCCAGGCTGAACATTTGCCATCAACCACCACCCTTTGCCTTCTTCCAGCTAGCCAATTTATGATCCACACTGCTAAATCACCCTGCATTTTCTGCAATAGCCTCCCGTGGGGAACCTTATCAAACGCTTTACTGAAATCCATACACAACATCAACTGCTTTACCCTCGTCCACCTGTTTGGTCACCTTCTCAAGGAACTCAATAAGGTTTGTGAGGCACGAACTACCCTTCACAAAACCGTGTTGACTATCTCTAATTAAATTATTCCTTTCCAGATGTGTACATCCTATCTCTTATCAACCTTTCCAAGACTTTGCCCACAACAGAAGTAAGGCTCACTGGTCTATAGTTACCGAGGTTGTCTCTATTCCCCTTCTTGAACAAGGGGGCAACATTTGCTATCCTCCAGTCTTCTGGCACTATTCCTGTAGATAATGGTGACATAAACATCAAAGCCAAAGGCTCAGCAATATCCTCCCTCGCCTGGGGACACGACAAATGTAGTGTCTCGGGTTTAGCAACTGGGGGTAAGTATAAACACTTACCTGCTTCGCAAGCTGCACTGTGGCTCCCTCTCTCTCTCCCACTCCCGGATATGAAGGCCGCTGGAACCTGGGGGTAAGTTTAAACACTTACCTGCTTTGCAAGCTGCACTCCGGCTCCCTCTCTCTCCCCGTTCCATGAAATGAAGGCCGGTGGAACCTGGGGTTAAGTTTAAACACTTACCTGCTTCGCAAGCTGCACTCCTGCTCCCTCTCTCTCTCCCGTTCCCGGAAATAAAGGCAGCTGGAAACTGGGGCTAAGTTTAAACACTTTCCTAATTCCCAAGCTGCACTTTGGCTCCCTCTCTCTCCCCCGCTCCCAAAAATTAAGGCCGCTGGAACCTGGGGGTAAGTTTAAACACTTACCTGCTTCACAAGCTGCACTCCGGCTCCATCTCTCTCTCCCGCTCCCGGAAATGAAGGCCGCTGGAATCTGGGCGTAAATTTAAACACTTACCTGCTTCACAAGCTACCTACAGGCTCCCTCCTTCTCTCCAGTGGCAAGAAATGAAGGCCGCTGGAACCTGGGGGTAGGTTTAAACACTTACCTGATTCCCAAGCTGCACACCGGCTCCCTCCCTCTCTCCCGCTCCTGGAAATGAAGGCCGCTGGTACCTGGAGGTAAGGTTAAATAAACACTTACCTGATTCCCAAGCTGCACACCAGCTCCCTCTCTCTCACAGCGAAAACAGCGCGAGAGGAGAGAGAGCCGGGACAGCGAAAGCAGCGCGAGAGGAGAGAGAGCCGGGACAGCGAAAACAGCGCGGGAGGAGAGAGCCGGGAGATTAAAAAAGCGCGGGAGGAGAGAGCCGGGACAGTGCTGGGAGAGGTGAGTGCACAATAGGTGTGGCAGGAGTGCCTTTAGATACGGAGTGCTGATTGGAACAGAGTGCATCTGAGTTTAGGTGAGTGACTAAGTGCTGATTGGAACAGGAGCATCTGAGTTTAGGTGAGTGACTGAGTGCTGATTGGAACAGAGTGCATCTGAGTTTAGGTGAGTGACTGAGTTCGGGTGAGTGGCGAGAGAGGGCTGTGTTTTTGTTGGTGTTCGGGTTTATCCTTGAGGTTATATTTAAAATTTAAAAAAACAATATTTAAATTAATTAACTAGTTGAATATGGCTGGACAGGTGATTTGCTGTTGCTGTATGATAATGGAACTGGTGGATCCCATTGAGTCCGTCAGTGACCACATCTGCAGCAAGTGTTGGCTGCTCGAGGAACTTAGGCTCAGAATTGATGAGCTGGAGACCGAGCTGCACACACTGCGGCACATCAGGGAGGGGGAAAATTACCTGGATGCTTTGTTTCAGGAGGCAGTCACACCTGGTAGAATAAGTACTGTTAATTCGGACAGTGGTCAGGGACAGAGTGGTGTGACTGCAAGGGAGGCAGGTAGGGGGATCCTGAGTTTAGGAGTTGAGGAGCCTCAGCCCTTGATCTTGTCCAACAGGTATGAGGTACTTGCTCCCTGTGTGGATGAGGAAGAGGGCTGTAGGGAGGATGCGTTGACTGACCACTGCACCGTGGTACAGGAAGCCATTCAAGAGGGAGGAGCAAAAAAAACAAGTGGTAGTTGTAGGGGATTCTATAATTAGGGGGATTGATGGCATCCTTTGTAAGCCAGATCGAGAGTCCCGCAAGGTATGTTGCCTGCCCGGTGCCAGGGTGAGGGACATCTCTGATCGGCTTGAAAGGATTTTGGAGAGGGATGGGGAGGATCCAGTTGTTGTGATCCACGTTGTGACTAACAACATAGGTAAGACTAGGAAAGAGGACCTGTTTGGTGATTATCAAACACTAGGGACTAAATTAAAGAACAGGTCCTCCAGGGTTATAATCTCTGGATTACTACCCGAGCCTATTGGCATAGGGTTGAGAAAATTAGGGCAGTTAACACGTGGCTAAAGGAGTGGTGCGGGAAAGAGGGATTCCATTTCATGGGGCATTGGCATCAGTACTGGGGCAGGAGGGACCTGTACCGTTGGGACGGTCTTCACCTGAACCATTCTGGGACCAGTGTTCTCGCAAATAGGATAAATAGGTTGGTCACAAGGACTTTAACCTAGCAAATTGGGGGTGGGGGGTGGGAAGGGAAGTGTAAAGCTATGGACAGTATAATGGTTAATGGAGATCAAGGCAGCAGGTTACGTGACAGGTTATTATGCAGAGATATGGGTTCAAAGACAAGGAAAATTAGGAGAAAGGGTAAGAGGAAAAATAATTTGCGAAATCAAGGTGTTAGGATTCATAACAAAGACATAAAAAACAGCATAAGTGTACTTTACCTGAATGCTCGTAGCATACGAAATAAGGTAAATGAGTTGATGGCATGAATCATCGTGCATGACTATGATTTAGTGGCCATTACTGAAACATGGTTAAAAAATGGTCACGACTGGGAGTTAAATATCCAAGGGTATCAGACTATAGGAAAGGATGGAATGGACGGTAAGAGCGGTGGTGTAGCTTTGTTGTTTAAGGATGGCGTCCAGACAATAGTAAGGGATGATATTGGTGCTATGGAGGACAAGGTTGAATCAATTTGGGTGGAAAACAGGAATAGTAAGGCGAAAAGGTCACTGATAGGAGTAGTCTATAGGCCACCCAATAGTAACAGGATGGTAGGGCAGGCAATAAGCAAAGAAATAACGGATGCATGGAGAAATGGTACAGCGGTTATCGTGGGCGATTTTAATCTGCATATCGATTGGTTTAACCAGGTTGGTAAAGGCAGCCTTGAAGAGGAGTTTATAGAATGTGCCCGGGATAATTTCCTGGAACAGTATGTAATGGAACCTACAAGGGAACAAGCGGTCCTCGATCTGGCCCTGTGTAATGAGGCAGGATTGATTAATGATCTCATAGTTCGGGATCCTCTTGGAAGGAGCGACCACCATATGGTGGAATTTAAAATACAGTTGGAGGATGACAAGGCAAAATCAAACACTAGTGTTTTGTGCTTAAACAAAGGCAATTACAATGGGATGAGAGAAGAACTAGCTAAGGTAGACTGGGAGCAAAGACTTCATGGTGAAGCAGTTGAGGAACAGTGGAGAACCTTCCGAGCGATCTTTCACAGTGTTCAGAAAATGTTCATACCACCAAAAAAGAAAGATGGTAGCAAGGGGAAAAATTGACCGTGGATATCTAAGGAGGTGAGGGAGAGTATCAAATTGAAGGAAAAAACATACAAAGTGGCAAAAATTAGTGGGAGACGAGAGGACTGGGAAGTCTTTAGGGGACAACAGAAAGTTACTAAAAAAGCTATAAATAAGAGTAAGGTAGACTATGTAAGTAAACTGGCTCAGAACATAAAAGTAGATAGTAAAAGCTTCCACAAATATATAAGAAAAAAAGAGTGGCTAAGGTAAATGTTGGTCCTTTGGAAGAGGAGAAGGGACATTTAATAATAGGAGACGGGGAAATGGCTGAGGAGCTGAACAGCTTTTTTGGGTCAGTCTTCACAGTGGAGGACACAAATAACATGCCAGTGACTGATGGAGATAAAGATATGATAGGTGAGGACCTTGAGATGATTGTAATCACTAAGGAGGCAGTATTGGGCAAGCTAATGGGGCTAAAGGTAGACAAGTCTCCTGGGCCTGATGGGATGCATCCCAGAGTGTTAAAAGAGATGGCTAGGGAAATTGTAAACGCGCTAGTGATAATTTATTAAAATTCACTAGACTCTGGGGTGGTCCCAGAGGATTGGAAAGTAGCAAACGTGACACCACTGTTTAAAAAAGGAGGTCGGCAGAAAGCGGGTAATTATAGGCCGGTCAGCTTAACTTCGGATGTCGGGAAAATGCTGGAATCTATCATGAAGGAGGAAATAGCGGGGTACCTGGAGGGAAATTGTCCCATTGGGCAGACGCAGCATGGGTTCACAAAGGGTAGGTCGTGACTGACTAATTTGGTAGAATTATTTGAGGACGTTACCAGTGCAGTAGATAACGGGGAGCCAATGGATGTGGTATATCTGGATTTCCAGAAAGCCTTTGACAAGGTGCCACACAAAAGGTTGCTGCATAAACTAAAGATGCATGGCATTGAGGGTAAAGTGGTAGCATGGGTAGAGGATTGATGAACTAACAGAAAGCAGAGAGTGGGGATAAATGGGTGTTCCTCTGGTTGGTTACCTGTAAATAGTGGGGTCCCTCAAGGATCAGTGTTCGGCCCGCAGTTGTTCACAATTTACATAGACGATTTAGAGTTGGGGACCAAGTGCAATGTGTCAAAGTTTGCAGACGACACTAAGATGAGCGGTAAAGCAAAAAATGCAGAGGAGACCGGAAGTCTGCAGAAGGATTTGGATAGGTTCGGTGAATGGGCTCGGGTCTGGCAGCTGGAATTCAATGTTGTCAAGTGTGATGCTATCCATTTTGGGAGGAATAACAGCAGAATGGACTATTATTTAAACGGTAAGATATTGAAACATGCTGCTGTGCAGAGGGTGTGCTGGTGCACGAGTCGCAAAAAGTTGGTGTGCAGGTGCACCAGGTGATTAAGACGGCTAATCGACTTTTGTCTTTCGTTGCTAGAGGGATGGAGTTCAAGACGAGGGAGGTTATGCTGCAATTGTATAGGGTGTTGGTGAGGCCGCATCTGGAGTATTGTGTTCAGTTTTGGTCTCCTTACCTGAGGAAGGACATATTGGCACTGGAGGGAGTGCAGAGGAGATTCACTATGTTGATCCCAGAGCTGAGGGGATTAGATTATGACGAGAGGTTGAGTAGGCTGGGACTGTACTCATTGGAGTTTAGAAGGATGCGGGGGGGATCTTATTGAAACATATAAAATTATGAAGGGAATAGATAGATGCGGGCAGGTTGTTTCCACTGGTCGGGGAAAGCAGAACTAGGGGGCATAGCCTCAAAATAAGGGGAAGTAGATTTAGGACGGATTGTAGGAGGAACTTCTTCACCCAAAGGGTTGTGAATCTCTGGAATTCCTTGCCCAGTGAAGCAGTTGAGCTCCTTCTTTAAACGTTTTTAAGAAAAAGATAGATACCTTTCTAAAGAATAAAGGGATTCGGGGATATGGTGTACGGGCCGAAGAGTGGAGCTGAGTCCATAAAGATCAGCCATGATCTGATTGAATGGCGGAGCAGGCTCGAGGGGCCAGATGGCCTACTCCTGTTCCTAGTTCTTATGTTCTTATGTTCCTGCTCCCGGAAATGATGGCCGCTGGAACCTGGGGTTACGTTTAAACACTTACCTGCTTCACAAGCTGCACTGTTTAATTATATGAGCTCCCGAGAATATGAATAGGATAGATTTGGAGGGCATGTTTCCTCTTGCATGATAACCTAGGACAAGGCTTCACTTTTTATAAATAAGGAGTTTCCCATTTAGAACGAAGAGAAGGCGTGTTTTCCCTCTCCTGTACCCCGTGAGTGTTTGGAACTCTGTTGCTGAAAACTTGTTTGAAGCAAAGTCCTTTATTATTTTTAAGACAGATGTAGACATATTGCTGATGAGCAAAATCGTGAACGTTTACCCAGGGCAGGAGGGATGCAGATCTGCGGTTACTGTCAGATTATCCATAATCTTATTCCCGGAAAGGGAGGTGGTTGCTGAAAGATTGAGGGTCTTGTACCTAAATGCGCGCAGTATACGGATCAAGGTAAATGAGCTTTTTGCGCATATTTAAATTGGCCGACACGATGTTGTGGGCATCACAGAGACGTGGCTGCAAGGAGATCAGGGCTGGGATCTAAATATCCAAGAATATAAGTCCTATCGAAAGGACAGGCAGATGGGCAAAGGGGGCGGGGTTACATTGTCCGCAAGGAGTGAAATTAAATAGATAGCAAGGAGCGATACAGGATCAGAAGGCATAGAATCTCTGTGGGTAGCGATGAGGAATCGCAGAGGTAAAACGACCCTGATGGGAGTTGTGTGCAGACCCCCTAGCAGTAGTCAGGAGGTGGGGAAGAAAATGAATCAGGTGATACAAAAGGCATGTAAAAAAGGCAATATTACAATAATCATGTGGTATTTCATTCTGCAGGTGGACTGGGAAAATCAGATTGGTAATGGATCCCAAGAAAATAAATTTGTGGAATGTCTAAAAGATGCTTTTTGGAGCATTTTGTCTCAGAGCCTATTAGGGACAGGCAATTCTGCATTTAGTAATGTGTAATGAGGCAGGCTTGATTAGGGAACTTAAGGTGAAGGAACCCTTAGGGAACAGTGACCACAATATGATAGAATTTACCCTGCAGTTTGAGAGGGAGAAGCTGCAATTAAATGTAACGGTATTACAATTAAATAAGCGTTACTACAAAGACATGAGTGAGGAGATGGCCAGAGTTGATTGGAAAAGGAGCCCTGCAGGGAAGACAGTGGAACAGCAATGGTAGGGGTTTTTGGGGGTCATTCGGGAGGCACCACAGAAATTCATCCCAAGGAGAAAGAATCATGCTGAGGGGAGGACAAGGCATCCATGGCTGACTAGGGAAGTCAAGAACAGCATGAAAGCTAAAGAAAAAGCAGACAAATTGGCGAGGATTAGTGGGAAGCCAGAGGATGGGAAGCCTTTAAAAGCCAGCAAAGGACAACTAAAAAAGCAACAAGGGGGAGAAGATGAAGTATGAGCGCAAGCTCGCTAGTAATATGAAGGAAGGTAAGAAGAGTTTTTTTCAATATATAAAAGGTAAGAAAGAGGCAAAATAGACATTGGATCACTGGAAAATTTGGATGGAGAAGTAATAATAGGAAACAAAGAATTGGCAGACGAACTGAAGAATTACATTTCATCGGTCTTCACGGTGGAAGACACCAGTGGGATGCCAGAGCTCCAGGAGAACCAGGGGACAGAGGGGAGGCCAGTGACCATTAGTAAGGAGAAGGTTCTGGGGAAACTGAAAGGTCTCAAGGTGGATAAATCACCTGCACCGAATGGACTACACCCCAGGTTCTAAAAGAGATAGCTGAGGAGATTGTGGAGACATTGGTGATGATCTTTCAGAAATCACTGGAGGCAGGAAGGGCTCCAGAGGATTGGAAAGTGTCTAATGCAACACCATTGTTTAAGAAGGGAGGGAGGCAGAACACGGGAAATTATAGGCTGGTTAGACTGACTTCGGTCATTGGTAAGGTATTAGAGACCATTATTAAAGATGAGATCATGGAGTACTTGGAAGTGCATGATAAAATAGGACAAAGTCAGCACGGCTTCGTCAAGCGGAGGCCATGTCTGACACATCTGCTAGAGTTCTGTGAGGAAGTAACAAGGAAGTCAGACAAAGGAGAACCGGTTGGTGTGACTTCTTTAGATTTCCAGAAGACCTTTGACAAGGTGCCGCATAGGAGACTGTTAAATAAGTTAAGAGCCAATGGTATTCAGGGTAAGATCCTGGCAAGGATAGAGGATTGGCTGACTGGCAGAAGGCAGAGAGTGGGGATAAAGGGGTCTTTTTCAGGATGGCAGCCAGTAACTAGTGGTGTACCTCAGGGGTCGGTGCTGGGACCACAACTTTTCACAATTAATTTTTTAAAAATAAAAATAAATTTAGAGTGCCCAATTCATTTTGTCCAATTAAGGGGCAATTTAGTGTGGCCAATCCACCTAGCCTGCACATCTTTGGGTTGTGGGGGCTAAACCCACGCAAACACGGGGAGAATATGCAAACTCCACACGGACAGTGACCCAGAACCCGGATCGAACCTGGGACATCGGCGCCGTGAGACAACAGGGCTAACCCGCTGCGCCACCGTGCTGCCCACACCATTTACATTAATGCGTTTTACAATATACATTAATGATCTGGAGGAAGGAACTGAAGGCACGGCTGTTAAGTTTGCAGATGATACAAAGATCTGTGGAGGGACAGGTAGTATTGAGGAAGCAGGCTGACTGCAGAAGGACTTGAACTGGCTAGGGAAGTAGGCAAAGAAGTGGCAGGTGGAATGCAATGTGGAAATGTGTGAGGTTATGCACTTTGGAAGGAGAAACGGAGGCACAGACTATTTTCTAAATGGGAAGATGCTTAGCAAATCAGAAGCACAAAGGGACTTGATAGTCCTTGTCACGATTCTCTTAAGGTTAACGTGCAAGTTCAGTCGGCAGTTAGGAAAGCAAATGCAATGTTAGCATTCATGTCGAGAGGGCTAGAATACAAGACCAGGGAAGTTCTTCTGAGGCTTTATAAGGCCCTGATCAGACCCATTTAGAGTATGTGGCTGGAGAAGTAATAATCGGAAACAAAGAAATGGCAGACGAACTGAATAGTTACTTTTCATCAGTCTTCACGCTGGAAGACACCAGTGGGATGCCAGAGCTCCAGGAGAACCAGGGGCAGAGGTGAGTCCAGTGACCATTACTGAGGAGAAGGTTCTGGTGAAACTGAAAGGTGTAAAGGTGGATAAAGTATGTAAGGAAGGATGTGCTGGCCTTGGAAAGGGTCAGAGGTGGTTCACAAGAATGATCCCTGGAATCAACAGCTTGTTCTATCAGGAACGGCTGAGGACTCTGGGTCTGTACTCGTTGGAGTTTAGAGGGATGAGGGGGGATCTTCTTGAAACTTACAGGATACTGTGTGGCCTCGATAGAGTGGACGTGGAGAGAATGTTTCCACTTGGAGGCAGAACTAGAAGCAAAGGACACAATCTCAGAGTAAAGGGACGATCCTTTAAAACAGAGACTGGGAGGACTTTCTTCAGCCAGAGGGTGGTGAATCTGTGGATCTCTTTGCCGCAGAAGGCGTGATGGATATCATGTTCACCGCAGAATTCGGATTAAAAATAAGGCAGTAATACACACAGCATTCTAATTCAAGATGGAATAAAACCACTCCAGCTGAAGGTCAGATAGAGGTTACCACCTGATGGGAGAGACTCCAAGCTGGTTCCATGGACTCATTAGTATCAAACAATTTGAAGCTCTTCTTTGATGGACCATAAATCCTTTGAAACGAACTCCCCTCCCGAGAAGTATTCAAAATATAAGGACAGGAAGCTCTCCAGATAAATGGATACACAAATCTTTCCCTAACTATACCTCTTGGCACTTAGGATAATGTCCGCACAAAAGTGTCTGTTTTGATATTTGGAAAGAATATCAAACTGACAAGAGGCAGGCACCAACCAGTCCCTCCCTTGCCAATATATCTTAGAACCCTGGACAATTACAACCATTAAAATATCTATCAGTGATAGTACATCCAATTTCCTATTTGGCTACAGGTAATTAACCAACAATAAATGCCAAGGTAACAAATGCCTCCCTGAACCGATAAGCAAGTTTAATGTATAAAAAGAAAAGGCATTTTAGCAGAAGCATCTCTCTCTCTGATTCTAACCCACCTCTTAGGGCGAGAGTCAGTTCTGTTCTCAGGAAGCTTGTCTCGTCGAACAAAAGCTGTTGTAAGTATGGTTTTGCAATAATTTCTTAGAAATGTACTAAGAAACTCATAAGAGATGCTTTAAGGATTTTTCCATGGTTAGATATCTCATTCGATTGAGAGAAGTTAGTATGATAGTAGATAACAGAAGGACTGTTTAGTCCACTTATACTTTAACTCTGCAATTCAGTATGTATCTATTGGTAGTATATTCACAATAAAGATACTTTAATTAAAATCATACTGTGTGAAAATTAATCTCGAGGTTGATCTCGTCGACACTAATTTAGGAAGCCTAAGTCGGCGATAGGACCCACGACCTCAAGAGGTATCGATTTAGTTATGAGTGACGAATCTGGACTCTCCCTATAGAACGTAACTGCAATCCAGTTTAACTGTCTGAGACCCGGAAAAGCATTCTCCCTTCGTGAGATCTATTCTGAGTCTTGGCAGGAAAACAAGGATTCCCTCTTTTAGTAGGTTAACTTAAGGCATAGGTTAGTAATAGAGTATTATCAGGTCCGGAATAACCTAAATCCACGACAGTTGGCGCCCATAACGTGAGGCAATATTAATATCCTCATCAAAATATGAAATATTAAAAAGTAATATTTAAAAATAGAGCAGAGAAAAAACGTTGTGATCCCTAAAATAGAAAGCTTTCGAACCTGTAAACATGGCAAATGCCCCAAATGCGGGAAGAATATCTAAAGTTGCCCAAGGAATAAAAGAACTAATAACTGGAACTGCGCTATTCCAAGTTGCAGACAATTAATTGTTTACCCTGAAAATGTTAAACAAAGACGAATCCATAGAACTGGATGCTGCATGTTAGTTAAAGCAGAAGTCTCTCAAAGGGTTAACAGCAGCCAAAAGTTAAAGACTACAGACAGCGCCTATCACACAGGCCTTGAGATAACAGACAGCCTGTGGTGTAATCGGATACCTTTCTTTCGAGTCAGTGAAACTCCAGGAAAGTTAAGTTTTGAATTATACAAAGGAAACCAGTGGATTTCTCCACCTCTTTGATAAGAGTTAATTATTTTAGCAAGCAATTGATTGAAATTGCCAGAATCTTAAGTTTGAATTACTTGAAATAATGTTTATTTCATTTTATTTGTGAATTAATAGAAACTTAAAGAAACTCACTGACTCCATTTTAAAAAGTGTAAATCTGGAGATGACAGTTGACTATGCTCCGGTATAAATCACCGCAGCTAACTGCTCCCTCATTGATGGCAGCCAACATTTTCGTGAATGTAAGAAAAACTTGTTAAAAGAAAAATTGTTAAGATAAAGAATGAATTAAGTTGTAAAAGTTATACAAGTTTGTGTTAAGCAAATCTTAAATTCAGTTCTGAGTTGAGATCAGAACTAAGCTTGCAGTTTGCAATAATTCAATTTGAATTTTCAAACATTTTATGTTTTAAAAGAAAACTGGTAAAACACTTTTTCAAACTTTGTCAAGTAAAAAAAATTGCTATTGGTTATAAATAGGCAAATAAATAAATAAAACGAGAGCTAAAAGATAGTGGACTCATAGCAGCAAACGATTTAAAAGACAATCTCCTAAAAGCGATAAATGTACATCACAGAGACTTCAGTCACATAAATAACAATTACTCTCAGGAGAATTCTCCTCGACAACAACTGCAGAGACAGCTACCCCCTAGAAATAGAATTCCAAATTCCAGATATTACGGTAGCCATTGGGAAAATCAAGGACAGACTCCCGCACACCTAAAAGGCAGGGTGGAAATGGAAATCGCCAGAGTCAAATACCCAAATTCCAGAAGACTCCAACACATGCCCAGACTAATATGGTAAAAATTAAACAGGCAGAGAATTCCCAGCATCAGATTAAACAACAAAAAATTGACTCACCCAGCCCAAGGTATAGGAATCATTACCCTTACGTAGATAGTAAAATCAGGGATTTATTTGGAACAGCATTAATTGATACAGGGTTAGACATTTCAATTGTAGATCCTCAAGTTAACTCCAAGTGTCAGCTAAAAGGCCCCATAGATGAAACTGAAATTGTGGGTATAACAGGACAATCACAGTCAACTCAAATTTTTGACTGTCCAGTCGAATTAAATGGCATGCAGCACACTTTAAATACTGCAATGATAGACATCAATCAAATATCACTTTCTGGTCAAAAGGTCTTGTTACTAATTGGAGCTAAGGATTCAAAATTGCGGTTTAACACTTTTCCTGTTAATTATGACATAGGGTCTCCAGGTTGGAGAGACCGCGCACCTGCTGCTGAGTTCTTCAACCATTTCCACCTATTAATTCTGACATCGATGAAAGAGCTGAACACGTCATCAAACAGCTAGAATACCAGACTGACTCCACAGTGCGAGCAAAATTAAAACATCACTGGGAATCTCTGCAGCAGCACGCAAACCATTGCGGCAAACTGCAAATTGAGCCTACCCCACTAGGAGTTAACCCATTCCCTGTCCAAAAGCAATGGCACATTCCAGAACATCGCGGGAGAACCAGTCTTATTAAAACGAGTGACTCATTTGAACAACAAGGGGTTTTAATTAAAAAGCCATCACGATACAATTCCCCAATGTTCGGCGTTGCTAAAACCGACAACAAATGACGTCTTGTGATTGACTATACAAAATTAAACAAATACACTGAGCCAAACTCAGCTCAGCAGGCAAATGCCCAACAGATGGTAAGTCAATTAGTTAGAAAAACGTACAAGTCTTGCGTGGACCTGGCCAATGGCTTTTGGTCACACCCAATTAAGGAAAGTGATCAGCAATACACGGCTTTCACAGCACCCAATGGATATCAATATCTGTAGACTCGCCTTCCACAGGGATTTAGAAATTCCCCACAAATCTTTTCAGCCAGAGTACTGGAAATATTGTCGGACTTACCACAAGTCACTAGTTATGTAGATGACATCTACCTGACAACAGACAATTTAGATGAACACTTTGAACTTTTGAATGCAGTTTTTAAACGACTCGCTGACAATGGCTCTTTAAGCAATCTTAAAAAGTCTCAGCTATGCAGACAAACAGTCAACTTCCTTGGCCGGAGTGTCACAGACACAGGCAGGGGGCTGACAAATGATTTTAGAGTGAAAGTTTCACGCATTCAAATGCCCACGAAACTCAAAGAGCTTCAGTCAATGTTAGGATTGTTAAATTATGCGAAGGCATTCATCCCAAATTATTATGCATTAGCTAAACCTCTTTATGACAGATGTTCACCAAAAAACAATCCATTCATTTTCACCCATGAGGATTATCAATCCCTTGGGAAACTAATGGATGCTGTGCAAAAGGCCATCGATTTGAATACAAGAAATAGCATTCTGCAATTGGTCCTTAGAATTAAAATTGGATCAAAGAGAGGGTTAGCGATCGCCTACAACAAGGGTGAAATAATTCCAGTAGCTTTCTATTCCTACAATTTTACATCTACCGAACAGCGATACAATGCTACTGAGCGAACCCTGACTTTTGCCTTACAAGTTTTAATTAAAGTCAGGCCTTGGCAAGGAGAGAAGCCAATTCTGATACAGACTGCTTGTCACGCTTTGAAAGATTTAAACAGGCTGCCAGCGAATGAAAGAAAGGCGACAGCCATGCGATATGGTAAGTGGTTAACACTTCTCCACGACCATACACTTGAGTGGGAAGTCACTCCAGAGAAATTTGATTTACAATTCCTTCCTCAAATGGAAGATGAATACCCAGAGAGAGAGAGAGAGAATGTACCTCAACACAATCTAGCAGACTACAAAGAAATCTGGTATTGTGACGGCTTTTCAATGAAAACACTTCAACCAGATGGATTAATGAAATCCTCTGCAGGGATAGGTCTAATCAAAGGGCAATTTCAGGAGTCCAGATATACCCAGAACAAACCATTGCGATCCCTCACACTGCACAATATGCTGAAGTAATGGCATTAAAATAAGCAATGCAACGGGCAGATTCTAAAAATCCATTACTAATATGTACCGATTCAGCATGTGCGAGAAATGCATATGAGAGAGACCTCCCCATATGGGAAAGAACTAAATGGAAGACACATAGAAATACGATTATCAATCATAAGTCCATATGGCAAACAGTAGCTATGTTGAGAACAGACAAGCCAAACATACTGACATTACACATCCCCGGACACACCAAGGGCCAGCAGCACAGCTACGGAAATAACTTAGCAAACGAGCAAGCAAAACAAGCTGTAGGGATGTACTTAATTGAGGTTAGGGAGGCCAGGGTCAATGTCATAGCTAGACAAGAAATAGCAGAAAATCAAGATGATGAATTAAAAATACTGCTGGACCTATATAAAGAAAACCCGCCTGGATATCCTTTAAGGTATCTCTATCAAACAAATCAAGAAGGGAAGGTATTGGTATCAAGGCCCAAAAAATCAGACCGAGTGATCCCTCCTAAAACAAAACGATTGGAATTAATAAGGGAAGCTCGCCAAGGTCAAGGTCATCTCCATGGAGGTGCCCAAGCCACATGTGCACAATTAGGAATGCACTATTGGTGGCCATCCATGATAACTGATTGTAAACGATTTGTTGCAAATTGCAAACCATGTCTCCTCCATAATAAAGGAGCAGTCACGAGGCCACCTTTCAGTCGGTCTGCCAAACCAGACCACCCAATGGTAAAATGGCAAATTGATTATATTGGACCATTCACCCCTCCTGTGGGTAAAAAACCTTATGTGCAAAAGAACCAATACATCTTGGTAGTGGCAGTTTGTTGTACGCATTTACCTGGTTAGCCCCGACCGCCCGCTATTCAGAACTCGCAACGACCACAGCACTCTCGTACTCACTGTTCCCTGTTACTGGGTTACCAGCCTGCACACATGCCGACCGAGGCTCAGCCTTCATTGGTAAGGGTTTCAGAGACATGTATGAACGATCAGGTATACAATTGGAATTCAGTACTCCGTACCATCCCAGATCTAGTGGGATGGTGGAGCGCCGGAATCGAGAAGTAAAGAGAGGCCTGGCAAAACTAATGATGATCAGGGGATGAAAGTGGGCTAACCTGGTACCTGAAGTGCAAACGTGCCTTAATAACATGCCTTTACCTAAGTTAGGCGTGTATCGAACTATTACACCCTACTGTTTAATGTATTGGATACACATGAATACACCTTTATACCAAAATGCTTTAATACCCCTTCCGGAGCCTGAGCCAGAGCTCACTAAGGAACTAATATCACTAATTTCTGTAACCTCTGAAGTGACAATTCCCCCACCAGGCACTTGGGTGCCTCAAGTAGGTGAGTGGGTGCAGGAGAAAAAACAATCCAAACAATCAGGCTTAAGAGCTAAATGGAAACCTGCTTGTGTCATCACGCAGGTACTCAACGAGAGAACTGTGGTGACTGAACCAGGAAGAGGGGACCGAACCACTCAGAGAACAGTTTCTGTGGATAATTTAAAGCCAGCACCCAGGTACTTTGAATCTTAAAAGAAATGGATCATGACAATCTATATTTAGGTCTGTATGGATCCCCAATAGAGCAAACCCCTCCCCAAATTAATAATGAATTAAAATAAAATAAACAATCCAAAGACATTCTCAAAAGGACGGCTCACAAGCCTGTCACAATTCAACAGTTTAAAGGTCAGCCCTTGCAGGCAGCCAGTACAGCTGCAGCCAGCCCGCCCCCACGGCACACTCATAGCTCAGCTATCACAGAACACACTTCTGTGGAAATGATTCTTGGCAATTCAAATCCATCAGCAGCGCCTGATGAGAGGCACGAAACATACCGGACCCTCGGAAGATGGTTTAATAAGAAAGGATGTCAAAACATTTGTCGACATTGTACACTAATGTTACTTTTTATGCTGGTTACCATAGCTTTAATTGTATGGACAGTAGTAATCGTGATAGGGTATGAAACCCTCCAACAAACAATTTTTCTGGGAAAAGAACCCCAGGCACCGACACAATTAACTTCGGGCCAAACTATTCAAAGAGTTGCACGACCATAAATTGGACCATACAAAATGTTCCATTCCTGACGGAAATATATGGATACCTGTCCTGGAACCAACCTGTCTTTCCGCAGGGAAGGTTCTCATTCCACTAAATATAATTGTCAATTTGGGATAATTGATAGATAATCACCAAATAATTTCCCATGACGGCCAAATTTTCCTAATGAAAGTATTAGAGGAAACCATGAAGTTTCTAAAAGAATCTTCTCCAGAAATATCTTACGATGTGATAGATCCATCTCTCACTGATCCCCAGGAACACCTTTTGGATCAGTATAGACATTGCTATTTCATAGAGTGGACAAGAATCAAAAAGATAGAGCCATTTCTCGGCTCTCATTTTAAATTCTCTCATTGTACACCTGTACTAGGTGACTATAAAGGCTATGTCATCGGACACTATTATCCCATCAATCTCTATTATCACAACTTAGTATTTGATTGCTCAATCCCAGCCTGGAATCAGGTAATGTTTGGAGTAATACGTTCAGAATTTAAATTTAAGAAACCAAATGTACTTGAAAATCCTGGCAACGTCACTATAGTTTGTTCATCTTTACTATATGACAGCTGGTACTATCAATCGAGAGACCCAGATAAAAAATGGGAAGAAAACATTTCACAATGCCTAGATCAAGGTTGGCAGGAAACACATGTCACTAATTTTACGGGAAAACTTAAAGGAGAATGTTATTCCTCCTGGCTCACAGATCCAGTTGAGACGCGTCAAAAGAATGATGATCACAGCAATCAGCAGAATGAAACCGACCTCATGTCTCTGTTCCGCATCCTGGGACCGAAACAGACATGTTCCCTATATGATGTAGTATTTGGAGTAAGCGAAACTATTTATGACAGTCATTGTTACACTAATGATTCTAACCCGACTAGACCCTCTAATCTATATTCAGTATTCTATAAACCACACTATCGAGGCACACTCCAGAATTGTCACTGTGACAAACCTTGAGGGCTGACTAGCGAGGATGCTCGACGCATGGCATGGGTGTCTAATGAAATGAAAAAAATGACTTCTCCATTTATGATTGGAAACCTGTTAATCATTCTAATCACACCATTCAGGCCGTCTACTCCATAGAATGGTATTTTAAACAGAATCCCTCAGTCAAACGGAGTGATTTATTTAAAAATCTTCTTGTATTACTCCCTGAGCTAATCCATCGAAATCTTAAAATGAATTATACTGATCGACTGGGAGGATGCTTACGCAGCTATCCTAACTGTGGAAATAGTACCTCACCAATCAATAGTAAGCAGGAATCATCTCTGATGAGGCTCCACTACCTTTTAGGGTCATAATGAGAAATAACACTTGGCAGAATTTTGTCACCCCTAAATCAAAGAAACCAAACACATCGTATTTGGTACCACGCTCCACCCATCAAAGACGGAGGTTGATGAGTGTACAATTAAAAAACACTAAACTTCTAACCTCAGCTACCTCTTGAGTCGTACAAGCCTTAGAAATCTTCTCGCAGTGGTTAAGTGAGACCACTTCGAATCTAAAAAACATATCTTCATATGTCACTAGAATGACGAGTCTGACTACGGACACTGGTAGTACTTCGAGATCAAAAAATTGGCAAATAATGATCTTGTTAAAGCTAACTATATGGCCGAAACAATCAAAAATACCCTACATCAAGTAGTTAGAGGAGAGCTTCCAGATTCTCTTGTTTCCACCATATTTAAATATCTCTCAACTATTCGGCAGTTGAAGGTATTGCAGAAATCCACTTCTAGAGTCATGTTACTCAGAGTGAGCGAAATTGAACAGCATAAACCTGACAGAGTTGATTCTCTGTGGTGGTTTAAATGTAGAGTATGGAGAATTTCTTTAATAGTGTGCGTGCCAAGTACACAACCGGACAAATGTTATTTTCGGATTTATAACCATGTCCAACTCGGACAGATTGCTTCCACAGGAAATTTAAAAGCTCATGTCCGAGTTCACACTCCGTACACTTTAGTTGGTCAGGCTGGATTTAATAGAACTTCCTTACAGCCATTAGAATATTTTTCCGCTGACATGTGTATAGGGACAACCCTACGCTTATGCTTTTATTGGTAAAGACACCATGATTGTAGGGATGCATCCTGTTCAGTGGTTGCAACTCCTATTTTTGAAAAACTATCTAGAATTCACATTCTGGGCAATGGATCAGTAGAGATACTCACCTCTGAGTATTGTGATGCCTGTCACCTTGCTCCAGGAACATGGATGTTGACGCCACATGAAAATGTAACGTGCTGTGGCTATGGCCTTAAAAAGGACTACAGACACACAGCAGCAATTTCGATATCCCCAGAGAATCACTTCCCATCCACCATTAGGATTTCTAAATTGACCGCTCTCTTAGCACATATGTATCATGCTCACCTTATGGTCACTTTCACTAATTATGATATAACTGAGCATATTAGGCATGCCAAGAAGTTATTATCCCATGTTCAGATCTTCGATCCTGTCCATGCCCCGGACTGGATACGCGCCCTTGGTTTGGCTGCTGAAGATGTTTTCCCCAAAAAGGGTTCTATTTTTAAGGAATTACTCACGCTTCTAGTGATGTTATTTCCTATGTTTCAGGATTCATTGGATCCTTTAGTAATGTTCTGCATTACGCACTACCTATCGGTGGCACAATTTGTTTAATTTTACTAATTTCCTGTCTCTGCAGATAGATCCTCACCATGTCCTCAGTATTTCCAGTCCACCTTCAGGATTGGGCCGAGCACATGCAATTCCTTATTGATACAGAAAGGGGCACAGATCATCAATGGGAATCAATTTTTATTTTTAAAGTTTTGCCTAAGTGGCTAGACAGCTGGTCTGTATTGCAGAACAAGGCCAGCAGCGTGGGTTCAATTCCCGTACCAGCTTACACAAACAGGCGACCAGGAACTTTTCACAGTAGCTTTATACTTGTGACAATGGAAGATTATTATTATTTTTATTATTAATGTCTTTCAGGACATGAGGATATGTGTACGAAATGTAAATCAACCGACTCTCCCAACCCGGAAATCCTTCTGTACTTTCGTTTTCGTATAGCCCCTATAGCTTATAGCCTTTTCCAAATGATGCTTCATCAACGTATTGATAGAAATCCCTATAGGATCATTAACCTTCATGAAGAAGGATCCCTTTGCACCTCTATGGTAATTGTACTGTGTCCTCGTTGTAATCGACGAGGTCCCTTATGTCCTACTGTTACGACACCCAGGAGATATGGCACTCCTTTTAACATTCATGGACCACAAACATACTGTCATCAGCAGTATGTTGCCATGACACAATCCCCAACGGGACTCAAATATTGTCACGGTTATCTTCTACCAGATTTAAGTTCGTGCAGCTACGTTTCCTGGCGACCACATCAGTTTGCAGCTGCTGTGGCCCCCGCCTTTTTTGATCAATTCATGAATCATCATCTTTTTGGTCCTTTCCCGCCACGAGCACCTATTGTTATCACTCCTTTATGCCTTAATGATAAAAATGGCCCCATACTGGGACTATCTCTTACATCGTCGCTAAACTCCTCACTCCCTTACCTGGAGATGAGGTCGAATGTGGAAAGTGAGCCTGCCGCCGCCGGTTCATCTTCTCCACCCGTATCTGTTTTGATTCACAGCCAGGCGGATGATCTTGCAACAGTCGAACGTCATATCACGGATTGGCGAGACCTTAATGAGGTACCTTCAGATTTCGCACCTCTTACGTACCAAGATGCCATAGCATTCATCAATGATATTGAAATTCCCGGCCTTTATAGAGGGTGATCTGACACCGATGTCACCAATACTGTAACAACCCTCTCTTCATTTGCCACGCATCTTACAGATTCTGAAACTGCAACCCTCACTTCCCTTATCGAATATCTCGCTGAATCTGAACCTAATATAAATCCCGAGAATTTGGCAATCGATTCCATCATCGGACGTTTCCTGAAAATTGACAACTAATTATAATGATCCTGTTATTTATACATGGACATATCTTGAATTAAGTACTGATACCTGAATCGATGCTTGAACTTGTATACCATTATCTTCATGTGATAAAACAGTTTATCCCAACCTCATCGGAAAGATGGAGAATGCTTTGTTCCTGCATCGACAAATGGAGCGTTTAGAAGCAATCGGAACTCTTATTTTTCTAACATCATGCAGCTATCGAGAAGCCCAATATTATTGGAACCAACAGTACTTAATCGACGATCTGTTCCCATTAGCAATGAGGGACCAGGAACAATTATTATCACTTCTGTTCGTTTAATTAAAGCAAACCCGAAAATCCCAATCCTTTCGCCAGGGATTGAGACATTTTATTACCAGTACCTCGAATATGGGCTTTTGAACAACAACTTCGAATTGTATTTTGGGAAAATACTAAAGAAAGATTTGTCCTCGCATAGGGAGGAAGGACTGCATTACAACGATACGAAGCCTTAAAAACTGAACTCAAAACGGGTCACTTTGACGCACTTACCATAGAACATTAAAGCGCAGTACGGGCCCTTCGGCCCTCGATGTTGCGCCGACCTGTGAAACCACTCTAAAGCCCATCTACACTATTCCCTTATCGTCACATGTCTATCCAATGACCATTTGAATGTCCTTAGTGTTGGCGAGTCCACTATTGTTGCAGGCAGGCCATTCAACGCTCTTACTACTCTCTGAGTAAAGAACCTACCTCTGACATCTGTCTTATATCTATCTCCCCTCAATTTAAAGCTATGTTCCCTCGTGCGAGACATCACCATCCGAGGAAAAAGGCTCTCACTGTCCACCCTATCCAATCCTCTGATCATCCTGTATGCCTCAATTAAGTCACCTCCAGCTAGCCAATTTATGATCCAAACTGCTAAATCTCCCTGAATCCCATGCTTCCATATTTTCTGCAGTAGCCTACCGTGGGGAACCTTATCAGGTGCTTTACTGAAATCCAGATAGAACATAGAATATTACAGCGCAGTGCAGGCCCTTCGGCCCTCGATGTTGCGCCGACTGTGAAACCACTCTAAAGCCCATCTACACTATTCCCTTATTGTCCATATGTATACACCACATCAACTACTTTACCCTCATCCACCTGTTTTGTCACCTTCTGAAAGAACTCAATAAGGTTTGTGAGGCACGACCTACCCTTCACAAAATCGTGTTGACTATTTCTAATCAAATTAGTCCTTTCCAGATGATTATACACCCTATCTCTTATAAACCTTTCCAAGACTTTGCCCACAACAGAAGTATGGCTCACTGGTCTATAGTTACCTTGGTTGTCTCTACTCCCCTTCTTGAACATGGGGACAACATTTGCTATCCTTCAGTCTTCTGCCACTATTCCTGTAGACAAAGGTGACTTAAAGATCAAAGTCAAAGGCTCAGCAATCTCCTCCCTGGCTTCCCAGAGAATCCTAGGATAAATCCTATCTGGCCCAGGTGACTTATCTATTTTCACACTTTCCAGAATTGTTAACACCTCCTCCTTATGAACCTCAAATCCTTCTAGTCTAGTAGCCTGAATCTCAGTATTCTCCTCGACAACATTATCTTTTTCCTGTGTGAATACTGACGAAAAATATTCATTTAGCACCTCTCCTATCTCCTCGGACTCCAAGCACAACTTCCCACGACTGTCCTTGACTGGCCCTACTCTTACCCTAGTCATTCTTTTATTCCTGACATATCCATAGAAAGCTTTAGGGTTATCCTTGACCCTACCTGCCAAATACTTCTCATGTCCCCTCGTGGCTCTTCTTAGCTCTCTCTTTCGGTCCTTCCTAGCTAACTTGTAACTCTCGAGTGCCCTAACTGAACCTTCATGTCTCATCTTTACATAGCCTCATTCTTCCTCTTGACAAGCGTTACGATTGCCTTAGTAAACCACGGTTCCCTAGCTCGACCACTTCCTCCCTGCCTGACAGGTACATACTTATCAAGGACACGCAGTAGCTGTTCCGTGAACAAGCTCCACATTTCCATTGTGCCCATCCCCTGCAGTTTTCCTCTCCATCTGATGCATCCTAAGTCTTGCCTCATCGCATCATAATTGCCTTTCCCCCAGATATAACTCTTGCCCTGCGGTATATACCTATCCCTTTCCATCACTCAAGTAAACGAATTGTGGTCACTATCACCAAAGTGCTCACCTACCTCCAAATCCAACACCTGTCCTGGTTCATTACCCAGTACCAAATCCAATACGGCCTCGCCTCTCGTTGGCCTATCTACAGACTGTGTCAGGAAACCCTCCCGCACACATTGGACAAAAACGGACCCATCTACCATTCAAGTCTCAGGCTACAAGTTTGAAAATAATATGTTAAGTGATGATCAAGGCACTCCTCACTTTCTTGCTGTTATTTGTGATAATACTGTGCATCCTCTTGGGAAGACCAAATGTTTAATTTGTCACCAAGAGAATGGACAGGGAGAAATAAAGCCATGCCTGCGTTGCATGCTGCAATTTAGAGATGATAAGTGCGATACAGAATTCTATTGTAGAGGTTTCTACTTTCCTGCCATTCCCCGAGAATAGGATCAAATAAATCCTTGGTTTCCCCTGAGTAAGACATGGAACTCGAACAATCTGGCCACCCTATGGGAATCGGTAGTGGGTAATCCCCAAGTACAACCAGAAAACAGTGGAACTTGGTTAAAAGCCGAATATCGAGCAGAGGTCCAAGACACATCTCTCCAACAACCTGAACAAGCATATGTTCAAAAATATTACACCTCAGAATCAACACAATGTACTCAGGATGAGACTCCTGACACTAGTTTTCCAGTAAAGAAAACAATTTTATTCTATCCCACTTTCCAAAGAAGATACCCTATGCATCTCAAAAGGGGGTACAGACCAAATCTATTCAACCTCGGTATCCCAATTATCCGGCATTGGAATCCGTGAAATTTGGAGACTTCACACTTTCCAACCCTCTCACATGAGAGAATAAGGAAAGTATAGAAGCAACTAGAAAGCTGGACTGTGGAGATGAATACATGAGAATGGATCCAATGTCATCAACGCCTCCCACAGACAATCCAAAAAGGGAACATATTTATGATAAACTAAAATACAAAATTGTTTCCACTTCTCTACCTCAACAAAAAGATAAAGACTCTCAGGGTCCTTGTGGCTACACACCTGTGACTCACAGGAACAATACTCCTGAGCTTCCTCCCCATCAGAAACAAGAAAAGGGACTAAAATCCAGTAGAGTAAACTCTAATCATTCAGAGAAGTTTCAAATCATTTGTAATTACCTGATGAACTTGATGCAAAAATAAATTGACAAAACAGTAAAAGATATAGAGACTGATCTAAATCCTGAAAAAGGCAAACAATTGGCAACTTTAAAAACAGCTCTTCAAAAAGGCTAAGGCCTCATGCAAAATGCCATTACCGCCGCTATGGTAGCAAGAGACAGAACAAGAAAATCCATTGATTAGGACTATAGAAGTAAAATTTCTGCAATGGGCAGGGAAGCAAATGTTACAACCATTCCTACAGAAAATGGAAACATTATCCCTTATAGACCAACAACGTCTGAAGGATCGAATCCATGGAATCCTCAATGAATGTGAGGATGTCCTTGGAAGCGACTATCTTCCATTCTAGAATGGAACTGAGAATGAATTACAAGAGAGTGCCAAACAAATGCACATTATACTGTTACTTCCAACTAAAGGTTTTCCTTTAGTAGGGAAGGAAGAACTCAATAATTGTGCAAAGGAAAGGACAGATTTGAGTAAGAGGAACTCAGTGATTAATACGAATTTAGGTCAATCAAGAGGGGGATGTGATGGATATCACGTTTACCGCAGAATTCGGATTAAAAATAAGGCAGTAATGCACACAGCATTCTAATTCAAAATGGAATAAAACCACTCCAGCTAAAGGTCAGATAGAGGTTACTACCTGATGGGAGAGACTCCAAGCTGGTTCCAAGGACTCATTAGTATCAAACAAGTAGAAGCTGTTCTTTGATAGACCATAAATCCTTTGAAACGAACTCCCCTCCCGAGAAGTATTCAAAATATAAGGACAGGAAGCTCTCCAGATAAATGGATACACAAATCTTTCCCTAACTATACCTCTTGGCACTTAGGATAATGTCCGCACAAAAGTGTCTGTTTTGATATTTGGAAAGAATATCAAACTGACAAGAGGCAGGCACCAACCAGTCCCTCCCTTGCCAATATTTCTTAGAACACTGGACAATTACAACCATTAAAAGATCTATCAGTGATAGTACATCCAATTAGCCATTTGGCTATAGGTCATTAACCAACCACAAATGCCAAGGTAACAAATGTCTTCCTGAACCGATAAGCAAGTTTAATGTATAAAAAGAGAAGGCATTTTAGCAGAATTATCACTCTCTGTGATTCTAACCCCCGTCTTAGGGCGAGAGTCAGTTATGTTCTCAGGAAGCTTGTCTCGTCGGACAAAAGCTGTTGTAAGTATGGTTTTGCAATACCTTCTTAGAAATGTACTAAGAAACTGATAAGAGGTGCTTGAAAGATTTTTCCATGTTTAGATATCTCAATCGATTGAGAGAAGTTAGTATGTAAGTAGATAACGAGAAGGACTGTTTAGTCCACCTATACTATAACTCTGCAATTAAGTTTGTATCTATTGGTAGTATTTTAACAATAAAGATACTTTAATTAAAATCATACTGTGTGAAAATTAATCTCGAGGTTGATCTCTTCGACACTCATTTAGGAAGCCTAAGTCGGCGATAGGACCCACGACCTCAAGAGGTATTGTTTTAATTATGAGTGACGAATCTGAAATCTCCCTATAGAAAGTAACTGAAATCCTGTTTAACTGTCTGAGACCCGGAAAAGCATTCTCCCTTCGTGAGATCTATTCTGAGTCTTGGCAGGAAAACAGGGTTCCCCCTTTTAATAGGTTAACCTAGGGCATAGGTTAGTAATAGAGTATTATCAGGTCCGGAATAACCTAAATCCACAACAAAGGCTGTTGGGCAAAATCGCTGAATGTCTTTTAAACAGATATAGATAGGTTTTTGATCAATAAGGGGATCATGGGTTATGGGGAGAATGCAGGAGAATGGGGATGAAAAAAATATCAGCCATGATTGAATGACAGAACAGACTCGATGGGCAGTGTGGCCGAATTCTGCTCCTATGTCTTATAGTCTTATGGATTCCTCTTGTTCTCTGTTCGGAAGTTTGTGACACCTGGAATTGGCGGTAAGTATTGTGAAGAAAGGTTCTACAAGCTTGGCGTGTAGATATGGAGATAATACGAGTCAGAACTGACCTGAGTGAAACGTGCAAAGTCCTGAGGAATTTTGAACGGGTGGATTTGACAATGTTTTTTCCTCCGTGGGAAAATCATTGTGGGTCAACATTTCAAAATAAGGGACAGACAATTTTGGACAAAGTTACGTTTTCTTTTCTCTGAGAGTGTCGTGAATCTGTGGAAGTCTCACCCTGAACGGGTGTTGGCGGCTGAGACTTTGAATCTTCTTATTGCACTCTTTTAAATAATAATCTTTATATTCACAAGTAGGCTTACATTACCATGGCAATGAAGTATGTGAAAAGACCAGAGCCGCCAAATTCCGGCGCCTGTTCACGTACACAGAGGGAGAATTTAGAATGTCCAAATTAGCTAACAGCACGTCTTTCGGGACTTGTGGGAGGTAACCGGAGCACTCGGAGCAAAGCGACGCAGATACAGGGAGAACGTGCAGACTCCACACAAGCAGTGACCAAAGCCAGGAATCGAACCTGGGACCCTGGCGCTGTGAAGCAGTTAGTGGTAACTCCTGGATATCTTCTTGATTCATAAAGGATTGGAATATTATAGAGCGTAGATATCTAACCCCATGCTGTACCTGTGCTGGGAGAATTTCATGGGGACAGTGTAGGTAGTGCTTTACTCTGTATTTAACCCCGTATCTGTCCTGGGAGTGTTTGTTGGTGAAGTGTAGAAGTAGCGTTAGTCTGTATTTCCCTCGTAGTATAGCTGTCCTGGCATATTTATAATGAAATATATCAGCCTCAGCCATTCCCTGATGATCTCGAAGAAAACAATCCCTGCTTCCCCAGCCGCTCCATGTGACTGAAATCTGTTCCCATTTTAGTAATTCGGCTCTGTAATTTATCTAATGTTCTTAATTCCTTCCGATAATCCTGTGTGAAGCATAGCCTTACTCGTGGGTTTCCTGGCGGCATCGGGTAGCTTGTTGGCAAACTTCTAATTGGCAAACAAACAATGGAAAGACGGTAAGCCGACGGCACGCCGCAGAGAAACACGCAGCCTGGGAACTGCAGAACACAACATACTGTAATAAATTGATATGCCCCTCTCCATTTACCTCAGCTCCATTATTTTCATGAAGGAATTTCTAATGGCAAACATGTGGACACATTCATGATTGGCAGGAAGAGCACTTGCGGCACGGTAGCATAGTGTTTAGCACTGTTGCTTCACAGCACCAGGGTCCCAGGTTCGATTCCCGATTTGGGTCACTGTGCGGAGTCTGCACGTTCTCCCCGTGTCTGCGTGCGTTTTCTCCGGGTGGTCCGCTTTCCTCCCACGAGTCCCGAACGTGCTGTTAGGTGAATTGGACATTCTGGATTCTCCCTTTGTGTATCCGAACAGGCGCCGGGGTGTGGCGACTCAGGGATTTTCACAGTAACTTCGTTGCAGCGTTAATGTAAGCCTACTTGTGACACTGATAAAGATTATTTTTACTTCAGAAGGAGGGTCCATAAACTAAATTACTACCCTGTTAAAAGTTTAGCCAGACACTGGATTTGCAATCAAGGTTCAGGTTTAATTAATGCTTGATATTAACCAATCAGATGACATGTGTGACATGTTTGACAAAAGTCGAGTACTTTTATAAGTGAACCAGGGCAATCGAAATATTTTGGCGTCTGAGCTGACCTTTCCTAGTTTCCAAAACGCCGAAATTTGGAATATTATCAGTCACTCTCAACTTGTATTCCCGGTAACCTGACGGTGTCACTGATTGGTGCAGGACGGCTACCTTCAATCTGCTGGTCCATTGACATCTTACCACATCATGTTTAACAACATTCTGCAATGCCTTGAGCCTCTACTTCAGAGTAACCTGCCTGGATGCTGCTGCTCTAACATTACTAACGTCACTTAACTGAGCACTTCAGTCTGATTCTCTCCATACCTTTCATCCTGACTAAAGCTAACAGAGACAGACCTAGCTAACTGAATTACACCATCCTCCTCCTGTGTTTCAGTTTATTCCAAAGCATGTTAAACCCTTTGCAGCTGGAACATCGTCACCTCACATTTTGAGCACAATCCAGAAAGTACCTCCTGAAAAATATTCATGATCGCCTGTCAGCAGAATGTTGTAGTCATCACGTCTAACCCAGCTATATAATTCCCATGAATGTATCATCATCCCATACTAGAACATAGAATATAGAACAGTACAGCACAGTACTGTTCGGCCCACGATATTGTGCCGATCATTTATCCTAATCTAAGTTCAACTTAACCTGCAGCCCTTCAATTTACTGCTGTCCATGTGCCTGTCCAAGAGTCGCTTAAATATCCCTAACGACTCTGACTCCACCACCTCTGTTGGCAGTGCATTCCACGCACCCACCACTCTCTGTTTAAAGAACCTACCACTGATATCTCCCCTCTCCCTTCCTCCAATCACCTTAAAAGTATGTCCCCTCGTGACAGCCATTTCCGCCTTGCGGAAAAGTCTCTGGCTATCCACTCCATCGATGCCTGTCTTCACCGTGTACATCTCTATCAAGTCACCTCTCTTCCTTCTCCGCTCCAGGGAGAAAAGCCCAAGCTCCCTCAACCTTTCTTCATAAGACATGCCCTCCAGTCCAGGCAGCATCCTGGTAAATCTCCTCTGCACCTCTCCAAATCACCCACATCCTTCCTATAATGAGGCGACTAGAACCGGCACAATATTTCAAGTGTGGTCTAACCAGTGTTTTACAAAGCTGCAGCAAAACCTCGCGACTCTTAAACTCAATCCCCCTGATACTGAAAATCAACACACCATACGCCTTCTTAACAACCCTATAAAACAACAAAGAACCAAGAAAAGTTCAGCACAGGAACAGGCCCTTCGGCTCTCCAAGCCTGTGCCGGCAATGCTGCTCGTCTAAACTAAAATCTTCTACACCTCTATTCCCATCCTATTCATGTATTTGTCAAGATGCCCCTTAAACGTCACTATCGTCCCTGCTTCACCACCTCCTCCGGCAGCGAGTTCCAGGCACCCACTATCCTCTGTGTACAAAACTTGCCTCGGCATCTCCTCTAAACCTTGCCCCCGGAACTTAAACCAATGCCCCCTAGTAATTGACCCCTCTCCTTTGGGAACAAGTCTCTGACTATCCACTCTGCCTATGCCCCTCAAAATATTGTAGATCACTATCAGGTCGCCCCTCAACTTCCTTCGTTCCAGTGAGAACAAACCAAGTTTATTCAACCTCTCCTCATAGCTAATTCCCTCCATACCAGGCAACATCCTGGTAAATCTCTTCTGCACCCTCTCTAAAGCCTCCACATCCTTCTGGTAGCGTGGTGACCAGAATTGAACACTATACTCCAAGTGTGGCCGAACTAAGGTTCTACGCAGCTGCAGCATAGATTATCATAGAATTTACAGTGCAGAAGGAGGCCATTCGGCCCATCGAGTCTGCACCGGCTCTTGGAAAGAGCACCCTACCCAAGGTCAACACCTCCACCCTAACCCCATAACCCAGTAACCCCACCCAACACTAAGGGCAATTTTGGACACTTAGGGCAATTTATCACGGCCAATCCACCTAACCAGCACATCTTTGGACTGTGGGAGGAAACCGGAGCACCCGGAGGAAACCCACGCACACACGGGGAGGATGTGCAGACTCCGCACAGACAGTGACCCAAGCCGGAATCGAACCTGGGACCCTGGAGCTGTGAAGCAATTGTGCTATCCACAAGGCTACCGTGCTACCCCATCTTGACAAATACATGACTTACTAATTTGGATACCCAAAGCTCCGGCCAATGAAGGCAAGCATGCCGTATGCCTTCTTGACTACCTTCTCCACCTGTGTTGTCCCTTTCAGTGGCCTGTGGACCTGTACACCAAGATCTCTCTGACTGCCATCAATGGGTGGCAACTTTGAGGGATCTATGCACGTGGACCACACGATCCCTCTGTTCCTCCACACTGCCAAAAATCCTGCCTTTAACCCTGTATTCAGCATTCAAATTCGGCCTTCCAAAATTAATCACTTAACATTTATCTAGGTTGAACTCCATCTGCCACTTCTCAGCCCAGCTCTGCATCCTGTCAATGTCCTGTAGTAACTGAAAAACCCTCAACACTATCTACAACTCCACTGACCTTCGTGTCATCGGCAAACTTACGAACTCGCCCTTCCAAATTCCTCACCCAACTCATTTATAAAAATCACAAAGAGCAGAGGTCCCAGAACAGATCCCTGCGGAACACCTCTGGTCACCGACCTCCAGGCCGAATACTTTCCATCCACTACCACTCGGTGTCTTCTTTCGGCCAGCCGATTCTGTATCCAGTCAGCCAGATTTCCCTGTATACCATGCCCCCTCACGTTCTGAATGAGCCTACCATGGGGACCTACTCAAATACCTTACTGAAATCCATACACACCACATCCACTGCAGTAGCTTGATCAATGTGTCTTGTCACATCCTCAAAGAATTAAATGAGGCTTGTGAGGCATGACCTGCTGCTCAGAAAGCCATGGTGACTATCTTTAATCAAAGTATGTTTTTCGAAATAATCATTAATTCTATCTCTCAGAATCCTTTCCAATAGTTTGCTCACCACAGACGTAAGACTGACTGGCCTGTAATTACCAGGGATTTCTCTATTCCCTTTCTTAAACAGGGGAACAACGTTCGACTCCCTCCACTCATCCGGTACTACTCCAGTGGAGAGTGAGGACGCAAATATCATGGCCAACGGCACAGCAATTTCCTCCCTCGCTTCCCGTAGTAACCTTCGGTATACTCCGTCAGGCCCAGGGGACTAATCTATCCTGATGCCTTTCAAAATTTCCAGCACATCATCCCTCTTAATATGAACCTGTTCGAGTCTATTAACCAGGCTCACGCTGTTCTGATGAGCAAAAGGTTCCTATCTCTGGTGAATAACGAAGCAACATATTCATTTAGGGGCTCGCCTATCTCCTCCGACTCTGGGCACAATTTCCTTCCACTACCCCTGATCGACCTACTCTTACTCTAATCCGTCCTGCCAGGGCATTTTCATGTCACCTTATCGCTCTCCAAAATCCATTTTTGAGTTCTTTCCTGGCTACCTTGCAACAGTCTAGAGCCGTGCCAGATCCTTGCTTCCTCGACCTTATGTAAGTTTCCTTCTTCCTCTGGACTAGAAGCTCCACTTCTCTTGTCATCCAAGGCTCCTTCACCTTACCATTGCTTCCTCGTCTCAATGGGACAACACTAGCCAGCACTCGCAGTAAGTGCTCCTTAAACAATCCCCACATTACTGTTGTGAATTTACCGAAGAACAACTGTTCCCACTTTATGCTCCTCAGCTCCTGTCGAATAGCAGTATAATTTCCCCTCCCCCAATTAAATATCTTCCCATACTGTCTGTTCCTACCCCTCTCCATGACTATGGTGAAGGTCAAGGAATTGTGGTCACTGTCACCGAAATGCTCTCCAACCGAGACATCTGACACCTGGCCTGGGCCGTTGTCAAGCACCAGATCCAATATCCACCCCCCCGGTCGGTCTACCTACATGTTGAGTCTGGAATCCTTCCTGTACACACCTGACAAAATCTACACCATTCAAACCATTCGCACTAAGGAGGTTCCAGTCAATATTAGGGAAGTTGAAGTCACCCATGACAACAACTATGTTACTTCCGACCCTTCCAAGATCTGCCGCCCAATCGGTTCCGCCATCTCTCTGCTGTTACTGGGGTGGGGGGGGGGGGGGTTCTAGAGAAAACTGGGATAGACCCCATCAGGACCTGGGGACTTGTCCACCTTAATGCCTTTTAGAATACCCAAAACGTCCCCCTACCTTATGCCTACTTGACCTAAAGTATTTAAATATCCATCGCTATCCAGTACATCCGTCATGTCCCTCTCCTTGGTGAATACCGATGCAAAGTACCCATTAAGAATCTCACCCATTTCCTCTGACTCCACGCATAAATTCCCTCTTTTGTCTTTGAGTGGGCCAATCCTTTCTCTAGTTACCCTCTTGCTCCTTATATACGAATAAAAGGTTTTGGGAGTTTCCTTAACCCTGTTAGCCAAAGATATTTCATGACCCCTTTTAGCCCTCTTTCTTGCGCGTTTGAGATTTGTCCTACTTTCTCGATATTCCTCTAAAGCTTCATCAGTTTTAAGTCGCCTAGATCTTATGTATGCTTCCTTTTTCATCGTAGCTAGTCTCACAATTCCACCCGTCATCCATGGTTCCCTACTCTTGCCATTTCTATCCCCCATTTTCATAGGGACATGTCTGTCCTGCATTCTAAACAACCTTTCCTTAAAAGACATCCACATTTCAAATGTGGACTTATCCTTAAACAATTGCCCCCAATCTACATTCCCTAGCTCCTGCCGATTTTTTTTATACATGGCCTTTCCCCAATTTAGCACTCTTCCTTTAGGACCACTCTCGTCTTTGTCCATGAGTATTCTAAAACGTACGGAATTGTGATCACTATTCCCAAAGTAATCACTGACTGAAATTTCAACCACCTGGACGGGATCATTACCCAATACCAGTCCAGTATGGCCCCTTCCCGAGTTGGACTATTTACATACTGCTCTAAAAAACTCTCCTGGATGCTCCTTACAAATTCTGCTCCATCTACGCCTCCAACACCACATGAGTCCTATTCAATGTTAAAATATCCCACCACGACCACCCTATTGCTCCTACATTTTTCTATAATCTATTTACATATTTTCGCGTCTACTTCGCACTTGCTTTTGGGAGGCCTGTAGTCAAGTCCCAAAAATGTTACTGCACCCTACCTATTTCTTAGCTCTACCCATATTGCCTCAGTGCTCGAAGCCTCCATCGTGCCCTCCTTAATCACAGCTATGATATCATCTCTGACCAGTAATGCAACTCCTCCACCCCTTTTACCTCCCTCTCTATTCCTCCTGAAGTATCTATACCCTGGGATATTTAGTTGCCAGTCTTGCCCTTACCTCAACCAAGTTTCAGTAATACCAATAACATCATTTAATGAACAGTCCAAAGACGTGCAGGTTAGGTGGATTGGCCATGCTAAATTACCCGTAGTGTCCATAAGGGTTGGGAGGGGTTATTGGGTGGAAGTGAGGGATTAATGTGGGTCGGTGCAGACTCGATGGGCCGAATGCCCTCCTTCTGCACTGTATGTTCTATGTAATCATATTCCCAGGTACTAATCCAAGCCCTAAATTCATGCGCCTTACCTGCTACACTTCTCGCATTGAAACAACTGCACCTCAGACCACCTGACCCTTTGCGTTCCCATTCTCTCCCCTGTCTACTCTTCCCCTGAGTCACATTGAGTTTATTATCTAGTACCTTACTGGCTTTAGGTGCTGCCGCTTTACTGACCACTAACTTCCTGATCTGGTTACCATCCCCCTGCCACTTTAGTTTAAAACCTCCCCAACAGTGTTAGCGAAAGCACCCCCTAGGACATTGGCTCCAGTCCTGCCCAAGTGTAGACCATCCGATTTGTAATGGTCCCACCGCCCCAGAACCGGTTCCAATGTACCAAAAATCTGAACCCCTCTGTCCTGCACGATCTCTCAAGCCACGTATTCATTCTGACTACTTTTGAAATTCTGCTCTGACTTTCTCGTGGCACTGGTAGCAACCCTGAGATTACGACCTCTGAAGTCTTACTTTATAACTTATCTCCTAACTCCCTGAATTCTGATTGTAGGATCTCATCCCGTTTTTTTTACAAATATCGTTGGTGCCTATATGCACCACGACAACTGGCTGTTCACACTCTCCCTTTATAGAACATAGAACATTACAGCGCAGTACAGGCTCTTCAGCCCTCGATGTTGCACCGACCTGTGAAACCTCTCTAAAGCCCATCTACACTATTCCCTTATCGTCCATATGTCTATCCAATGACCATTTGAATGCCCTTAGTGTTGGCGAATCCACTCCTGTTGCAGTAGGGCATTCCACGCCCTTACTACTCTCTGAGTAAAAAACCTACGTCTGACATCTGTCTTATATCTATCTCCCCTCAATTTAAGGCTATGCCCCCTCGTGCTAGGCATCAGCATCCGAGGAAAAAGCCTCTCACTGTCTACCCTATCCAATCCTCCGAACATCTTGTATGCCTCAATTAAGTCACCTCTTAACCTTCTTCTCTCTAACAAAAACAGCCTCAAGTCCCTCAGCCTTTCCTCATAAGATCTTCCCTCCATATCAGGCAATATTCTGGTAAATCGCCTCTGCACCCTTTCCAATGCTTCCACATCCTTCCTATAATGCAGCGACCAGAATTGCACGCAATACTCCAAATGGTGGCCGCACCAGAGTTTTGTACAGCTGCAACATGACCTCATGGCTCCTAGATTCAATCCCTCTACCAATAAAAGCTAACGCACCGTACGCTTTCTTAACAACCTTCTCAACCCGGGTGGCAACTTTCAGGGATCTATGTACATGGTCACCGAGCTCATCCACACTGCCAAGAATCGTATCATTAGTCCAGTACTCTGTCTTCCTGCTATTCCTTCCAAAATGAATCACCTCACACTTTTCTGCATTAAACTCCATTTGCCACCTCTCAGCCCAGCCCTGCAGCTTATCTATGTCCCTCTGTAACTTGTAACATTCTTCCGCACTGTCCAAACTCCACGGACTTCAGTGTAATCTAAAAATTTACTCACCCATCCTTCTACGCCCTCCTCCAGGTCATTTATAAAATGACAACCAGCAGTGGCCCCAAAACGGACCCTTGTGGTACACCACTAGTAACTGGACTCCAGTCTGACCATTTCCCATCAACCACCACCCTTTGTCTTCTTCCAGCTAGCCAATTTCTGATCCAAACTGCTAAATCACCCTAAATCCCATGCATCCGAATGTTCTGCAGTATCCTACCGTGGGGAACCTTATCGAACGCTTTACTGAAATCTATATACACCACATCAACTGCTTTACCCTCATCCACCTGTTTGGTCACCTTCTCAATGAACTCAATAAGGTTTGTGAGGCACGACCTACCCTTCACAAAACCATGTTGACTATCTCTAATCAAATTATTAGTATGTCCTGCAGCCGATCTGAGACATCCCTGACCCGTGCACCCGGGAGGCAACATACGATTCGGGAGTCTCGTTTTCAACCACAGAAACGCCTGTCTATGGCCCTGACAATTGAATCCCCTGTGACTATAGCCCTGTCAGTCTTTTTCCCGCCCTTCTGTGCAGCTGAGTCAACCACGGTGCCATGAGCCTGGCTACTACTGCCTTCCCCTGGTGAGTCATCTCCCCCAACAGTATCCAAAACGGAATATCTGTTTTGGAGGTAAATGACCACTGGGGACACCTGCACTGCCTTCCTGCTCTTTTTTGTGCCTTTTGGTCACCCACAAGAGACATAGATAGGATGCAGAGCTGGGCTGAGAAGTGGCAGATGGAGTTTAACCCTGAAAAGTTTGAGGTTGTCCATTTTGGAAGGACAAATATGAATGCGGAATACAGGGTTAACGGTAGAGTTCTTGGCATTGTGGAGGAGCAGAGAGACCTTGGGGTCTATGTTCACACATCTTTGAAAGTTGCCACTCAAGTGGATAGAACTGTGAAGAAGGCCTATGGTGTGCTCGCGTTCATTAACAGAGGGATTGAATTTAAGAGCCGTGAGGTGATGATGCAGCTGTACAAAACTTTGGTAAGGATGTGGAAGCTCTGGAAAAGGTGCAAAGAAGATTTACCAGGATGTTGCCTGGAATGGAGAGTAGGTCTTACGAGGAAAGGTTGAGGGTGCTAGGCCTTTTCTCATTAGAGCGGAGAAGGATGAGGGGCGACTTGATAGAGGTTTATAAGATGATCAGGGGAATAGATAGAGTAGACAGTCAGAGACTTTTTCCCCAGGTGGAACACACCATTACAAGGGGACATAAATTTAAGGTGAAAGGTGGAAGATATAGGAGGGATATCAGAGGTAGGTTCTTTACCCAGAGAGTAGTGGGGGCATGGAATGCACTGCCTGTGAAAGTAGTTGAGTCGGAAACATTAGGGACCTTCAAGCAGCTGTTGGATAGGTACATGGATTATGGGAAAATGATATAGTGTAGATTTATTTGTTCTTAAGGGCAGCACGGTAGCATTGTGGATAGCACAATTGCTTCACAGATCCATGGTCCCAGGTTCGATTCCGGCTTGGGTCATTGTCTGTGCGGAGTCTGCACGTCCTCCCCGTGTCTGCGTGGGTTTCCTCCGTGTGCTCCGGTTTCCTCCCACAGTCCAAAGATGTGCGGGTTAGGTGAATTGGCTAATGATAAATTGCCCTTAATGTCCAAATTGCCCTTGGTGTTGGGTGGAGGTGTTGAGTTTGGGTAGGGTGCTCTTTCCAAGAGCTGGTGCAGACTCAAAGGGCCGAATGGCCTCCTTCTGCACTGTGAATTCAATGATAATCTATGATTAATCTAGGACAAAGGTTCGGCACAACATCGTGGGCCGAAGGGCCTTTTCTGTGCTGTATTTTCTATGTTCTATGTTCTATTCCCTGTCTCCCTCACCAATCCTAATCTGCAGTGTGACCAACTCACTGAACATGCTATCCATGACTTCCTCAGCATCGCGGATGCTCCAAAGTCAGTCCATCCGCAGTTCCAGAGCCTACATGCGGTCTAACAGGAGCTGCAGCTGGACACACTTCCCGCACATGAAGGAGTCAGGGTCACCGGCCGCGTATCTGAACTCCCACATTGAGCACGAGGAGCATAACACCGGTCTGGGAACTCCTGCCATTTTTACACTTTACCTTTACTGATTACAAATATAATATCAAATAATGAATAAGTGAAAGGAATAAAGATTTTACTTAACAATCACAATACTTACCAACACACGAAGAGTTACATTTATCCCAGCTGCTGCTAATTGGAGCACTTTCTTTACCAGCCAATCAGGTCACTGCTTTGCTGCGATGTCACTCTTAAAGGTAAGTTTTTGAAGTTGTTAAAGAGGAAAACTTCCCTTCCCGACAGACCCCTGGTCACTGCTCCCGCCGAAAATCTGAAGGCCGCTTCCCTGGCAGCTGTGTACCCGCCGCTCTCCTCGCGCTCTTTTATCCTGTGTCCCCGCCGCTCTCCTCGCGCTCTTTTGTCTTGTGTCCCCGCCGCTCTCCTCGCGCTCTTTCACTGTGTCCCCGCCGCTCTCCTTGCGCTCTTTTATCCTGTGTCCCCGCCACTCTCCTCGCGCTCTTTCACTGAGTCTCCGCCGCTCTTCTCGCGCTCTTTCACTGACTCCCCGCCGCTCCCGTCGCGCTCTTTCACAGCAGGCTGTGACGTCACGGTTCAACTTCTTTCTACTTCTACCTGCCCTCGAGTCTCCCTCTTGATCTTTCCTCGGCTGGGATCCTAACAGTGATTGTCTTTTTTTTGGTTAGAGGAGGAGCTAGGGAGGGAAACACTAAAGAAGTGTTTCGGGTTTAACTGTCACTTGACAACAGCTTCTCCGCAAACCACCTTCAAGATACGATGACCGCAATGCATTTATGCAAATTTTCCACGCAACAGCCAATCAGCTGCTCCGCTGTACTGTCCTCTCCTGCATCAGTATGTAAAGAGTCCAACTCGGGAAGGGGCCATACTTGACCTGGTATTGGGTAATGATCCCGGCCAGGTGGTTAAAGTTTCAGTCGGTAATTACTTTGTGACCATAATTCCGTAAGTTGTAGAATACTCATGGACAAAGACGAGAGCGGTCCTGAAGAAAGAGTGCTAAATTGGGGAAAGGCCAAGTATAACACAATTCAGCAGGAGCTAGGGAATGTGGATTGGGCGCAGCTCTTGAAGGGATAATCCCCATTTGAAATGTGGGAGTCTTTTAAGGAAAGGATGATTAGAGTTCAGGGCAGACATGAAAGTTGCCACCCAGGTTGATAGCGTTGCGAAGAAGGCCTCTGGTGTGTTGGCCTTTATTGGTAGAGGGATTGAGTTCCGGAGTCATGAGGTCATGTTGCAGCTGTACAAAACTCTGGTACGGCCGCATTTGGAGTATTGCGTACAGTTCTGGTCACCTCATTATGGGAAGGACGTGGAAGCTTTGGAACGGGTGCAGAGGAGATTTACCAGGATGTTGCCTGGTATGGAGGGAAAATCTTATGAGGAAAGGCTGATGGACTTGAGGTTGTTTTCGTTAGAGAGAAGAAGGTTAAGAGGAGACTTAATAGAGGCATACAAAATGATCAGAGGGTTAGATAGGGTGGACAGTGAGAGCCTTCTCCCGTGGATGGATATGGCTGGCACGAGGGGACATAACTTTAAACTGAGGGGTAATAGATATAGGACAGAGGTCAGAGGTAGGTTCTTTACGCAAAGAGTGGTGAGGCCGTGGAATGCCCTACCTGCAGCAGTAGTGAACTCGCCAACATTGAGGGCATTTAAAAGTTTATTGGATAAGCATATGGGTGATAATGGCATAGTGTAGGTTGGATGGCTTTTGGTTTTTGACTTCCCATGTCGGTGCAACATGGTGGGCCGAAGGGCCTGTCCTGCGCTGTATCGTTCTATGTTCTATGTTCCTGTGAAAATGCGGGATAAAAATGGCAAGATTAAGGATCCATGGATGACGGGTGGAATTGTGAGACTAGCTAAGATGAAAAAGGAAGCATACATAGCATCTCGGCGAATTAAATCTGATGAAGCTTTGGTGGAATATCGGAAAGTAGGACAAATCTCAAACGCGCAATAAAGAGGGCTGAAAGGGGTCATGAAATATCTTTGGCTAACAGGGTTAAGGAAAATCCCAAAGCCTTTTATTCGTATATAAGGAGCTAGAGGGTAACTAGAGAAAGGATTGGCCCACTCAAAGACAAAAGAGAGAATTTATGCGTGGAGTCAGACGAAATGGGTGACATTCTTAATGAGTACTTTCCATCGGTATTCACCAAGGAGAGGGACATGACAGATGTTGAGGCAAAGGATGGATGTTTAAATACTCTAGGTCAAGCCGGCATAAGGAAGGGGGAAGGTTTGGGTATTCTAAAAGGCATTAAGGTGGAGAAGTCCCCAGGTCCGGATGGGTCTATCCTAGGTTTCTGAGGGAAGCGAGGGAAGAAATATCTGGGGCCTTAACAGATATCTTTGCCTCATCCTTGAGGTCCCGGAGGACCGGAGAATTGGTAATGTTGTCCCTTTGTTTAAGAAGGGTAGCAGAGATAATCCAGGGAATTATAGACCTGTGAGCTTGTCAGTGGTAGGCAAACTGTTGGAGAAGATACTGAGGGATAGGATCCATTCACATTTGGAAGAAAATAGACTTATCAGTGATAGGCAGCATAGTTTTCTGCAGGGAAGGTCATGTCTTACAAACCTAATAGAATTATTTGAGGAAGTGACAACGCTAATTGATGAGGGAAGGGCTGTAGATGTCATATACATGGACTTCAGTAAGGCGTTTGATAAAGTTTCCCATAGGAGGTTGATGGAAAAAGTGAAGTCGTATGGGGTTCAGGGTGCACTAGCTAGATGGACAAAGAACTGGCTGGGCAACATGAGACAGAGAGTTGTGGTGGAAGGGTGTGTCTCAAAATGGAGAAAGGTGACTAGTCGTGTTCCACAGGGATCCATGCTCGGACCACTGTTGTTTGTGATATACATAAATGATCTGGACGAAGGTATCGGTGATCTGATTAGCAAGTTTGCAGATTATACTAAGATTGGTGGAGTTGCAGATAGCGAGGAGGACTGTCAGAGAATACAGCAAAATGTAGATAGATTGGAGAGTTGGGCAGCGAAATGGCAGATGGAGTTCAAACCAGGCAAATGCGTGGTGATGCATTTTGGAAGATCTAATTCAAGAGCGGACTATACGGTCAATGGAAGAGTCCTGGGGGAAATTGATGTACAGAGAGATCTGGGAGTTCATATCCATTGTACCCTGAAGGTGGCACCGCAGGTCGATAGAGTGGTCAATAAGGAATACAGCATGCTTGCCTTCATCGGACGGGGTATTGAGTACAAGAGTCGGCAGGTCATGTTACAGTTGTATAGGACTTTGGTTAGGCCACATTTGGAATACTGCGTGCAGTTCTGGTCGCCACATTACCAGAAGGATGTGGATGCTTTAGAGAGGGTGCAGAGGAGGTTCACCAGGATGTTGCCTGGTATGGAGTGTGCTAGCTATGAAGAAAGATTATCATAGATTATCAGAGAATTTACAGTGCAGAAGGATGCCATTCGGCCCAGCGAATCTGCACCGGCTCTTGGAAAGAGCACCCTACCTAAGTTCAACACTTCCACCCTATCCCCATAACCCAGCAGCCCCACCCAACACTCAGGGCAATTTTGGACACTAAGGGCAATTTATCATGGCCAATCCACCTAACCTGCACATCTTTGGACTGTGGGAGGAAACTGGAGCACCCGGAGGAAACCCACGCACACATGGGGAGGATGTGCAGACTCCGCACAGACAGTGACCCAAGCCGGAATCGAACCTGGGACCCTGGAGCTGTGTAGCAATTGTGCTATCCACAATGCTACCTTCCTGCCCATAATGCTGAGTAGGTTAGGATTGTTTTCGTTGGAAAGACGGAGGTTGAGGGGTGACCTGATTGAGGTCTACAAAATTATGAGAGGTATGGACAGGGTTGACTTTTTCCAAGAGTGGGGGTGTCAATTACAAAGGGTCACGATTTCAAGGTGAGAGAGGGAAAGTTTAAGGGAGATGTGCGTGGAACGTTTGTTACGCAGAGGGTGGTGGGTGCCTGGAACGCTTTGCCAGCGGAGGTGGTAGAGGCGTGCACAATGGCATAATTTAAAATCCATCTAGACAGATATATGAACCGGCGGGGAACAGAGGGAAATAGATCCTTGGAAAATAGGTGACAGGTTTTGATAAAGGATCTGGATCGGCTCAGGCTGGGTGGTTCCTGTGCTGCAATATTCTTTGATGTGGAGATGCCGGCGTTGGACTGGGGTGAGCACAGTACGAAGTCTTACAGTGTTTCTGGAACATACCTCTTCAGTCACCTGAGGAAGGAGCAGCGCTCCGAAAGCTAGTGACATCGAAACAAACCTGTTGGACCTGGTGTTGTAAGACTTCGTACCGTAATATTCTTTGTTCTTTGCTAAATAATCTTTTTTTTTCATCAATTTAAATACCCAATTCATTTTTTTCCAGTTAAGGGGCAATTTAGAGTAGCCAATCCACCTATCCTGTACATCTTTGTGGGCAGGGCAGAATCTGCAAACTCCACACGGACAGTGACCCAGAGCCGGCATTGAACCTGAGATCTCGGCGCCGTGATGCAACAGGGCTAACCTACTGCGTGACCGTACGGCTGAGGTGTAGCAATCCTTCATGTACAGGTCCCAACTTCCCCAGAAGGTATCCCAATGATCCACATATCAGAAGCCTTCCCTCCTGCACCAGCCCTGTAGCTACGTGTTGCGCTGCACTCGCTCTCTGTTCCTTGTCTCAGTTCCACATGGAACCGGTAGCAATCCTGAGATTTCGACTCTGCTGGTCCTGCTCTTTAGCTTCCAACCTAACGCCCTAAAATCACGTTTTAGATCCTCATCCCTTTTCTTAGCTATGTCGTTGGTGCCTCTGTGCACCACGACTTCTGGTTGCTCCCCCTTCCCCTTAAGAATCCTGTAGACTCTATCCGAGACATCACTGACCCTTGCACCTGGGAAGAAACATAACTTCCGTGAGTCCCGTTCGTGACCACATAATCTCCTATCTGTTCCCCTAACCATTGAGTCTCTTATCACTATTGCTTTTCTGTTCTTCTCCTCTTCCCTTCTGAGCCACGGAGCCAGGCTCAGTTCCTGAGACCTGGCGAGGCTCTTCCCCCGGCAGGTCATCCGCCCCAAAAGCATCCAAAACGGTGTACTTGATTTGAAGGGGAACTGCCACGGAGGCTCCCTGCACTGTCTCCACGTTTCTTTTCCTTCACCTGAATGTAACCCAGCTACTCTTGTCCTGCACCTTGGGTGTGGCTACCTCCCTGTAACTCCTGTCTATCAGCCCCTCTGCCTCCCTGATGATCCGAAATTCATTCAGCTCCAGTTCCCTGACGCGGTCTCTGAGGCGCTGGAGTTGGGTGCACTTCCCGCAGGTGTAGTCAGTGGGAATACCAATGGTGTCCCTCACCACCCTCCTCCGAAAGGAGGAGCATGCAACTGCCCTAGCCTCTATCCCCATCCGATCTGAATTCCCAAAGCTATTTAAAAGGAAAAAAAAGATTAAATGCCCGCAAGGCCATTAAAAAACATACTGCTGCTGCTCTCTCAAGTAAACCCTCTGAGATTGACGATTCTCATAAATGATACAAATATAGATTGCTGCCCCCAAAAAGCAAAAACACACAAAATGACAACAGCTCTTACCTTACACAATGTAGCTGCCCTGTGAACCAACTGGAACTCCGCCCTCCGACTCTGATACCAGTTAGCTGCACTCTCTGTGAACTCCTGACTCCCTTCACGCTCTTTGAGGAAGTGTCGCAAATGAAATGAAAGGAGCACCTTGCTCCCTCCTCACCTAACTCCCTCAGTCACCAAACTCTCACTTTAGCACTCTAATGCACCCAAATTCAGCACTCACTGCAAACTGCTGTTAATGATTGATTCGCCACGGGTCTCTAAAACTGTCAGCTATTTTCCATGCTGTCACGTAGCCATGTTTACATGTTCCTTGGCAAATAAAAGGTTTAAACACCCCGGTAACCTCAGCTGCAGGACCCATCTTTGAAGGTTGCGAACAGGAAGCAGGGGGGGGGGGGGCTGCAGAAGGACTTGAATAGTCTAAGAGAGTTGGAAAAAAAGTGGCAGATGGAACACAATGTGGAAAAGTGCAATGTTATGCACTTTGGAAGGAGGAATGGAGGCATAGGGTTTTTCTAAATGGGGAAATGCTTACGAAATCAGTAGCACACAGGGACTTGGGAGTGCTTGTTCACAATTCTCTTAATTCTAATGTACAGGCTCAGTCGGCAGTTAGGAATGCAAAGTTATCATTCATAATAACAATAATAATCGCTTATTGTCACAAGTAGGCTTCAATGAAGTAACTGTGAAAAGCCCCTAGTCGCCACCTTCCGCCGACTATTCGGGGAGGCCGGTACGGGAATTGAACCCGCGCTGGTGGCATTGTTCTGCATTACAAACCAGCTGTTTAGCCCACAATCCTTCCATTAACCTGAGGAAGGAGCAGTGCTTCTAAAGCTAGTGATACGAAACAAACCTGTTGGACATTGACCTGGTGTTGAAAGATCTCTGACTGTGCTCCCCCGAGTCCAACGCCGGCATTTCCACATCATGGCTTTAAAACAGAGATCAGGAGGAATTTCCTCAGCCAGCGGATGGTGAATCTGTGGACATTTCTGCCGCAAAGGCCGTGAGGCCAAATCATTGAGTGTCTTTAAGACAGAGATGATGAATGCGGGGATCAGGGGTTATGGGAAGAAGGCAGGAGAATGGCGATGAGAAAAATATCAGCCATGATTGATGGAGGAGCAGACTCGATGGGCCGAGTGGCCTAATTGTACTCCTATGTCTTATGATCTTATGGTCTAAGCTGCTATCTTTCTTCTATCACTGGTTGTTTCTTTTTGAACTGTACCAAAACAATTGGTACAGCTACGAGAAATGTTTCAGAGTCCACAGTTCTCTTGCTCACTGAACTGTCCGAAATTCTTTCATTTCCAGAAGCCACCCCTTTAACTAACAACAACATTCAGCCTTCTACATTGGTGGAATATTACATTATTTGCTTTGGCTCCATTTTCGACCTTGCCATATGTAGAATTCCTGCGTTAATTATCACTAACAGTTCTACCCTCAATGGTTTTCAATTTTGTGCTGATGCGTGGTTGGTTTTTACATGAACGTTTTACGAGGCATAACTATCCATCACGCATAAGACCATAAGACCAGCTTACTGCTTGCTCACCAAGTGTGACAGAAAGCAGCCACGATGGCCACAGCTCAGAAAGGGACCACAATGACAGACTAGTAACCGTGCCTAAAAAGGTTATAAGAACATAAGAACTAGGAGCTGGAGTCGGCAATCTGGCACTTCGAGCCTGCTCCCCATTCAATTGGGCAGCAAGGCGGCACAAGTGCATAGCACAAGAACAGAAGAACTAGAAGCAGGAGTAGGCCATTTGACCCCTCGAGCCTGCTCCACCATTGAATGAGAACATGGCTGATCTTTTGTGAACTCATCTCCACTTTCCGGCCCGAACACCGTAACCCTTAATCCCTTTATTCTTCCAAAAACTATCTATCTTGATCTTAAAAACATTTAATGAAGGAGCCTCTACTGCTTCACTGGGTAACAAATTCCATAGATTCACAACCCTTTGGGTGAAGAAGTTCCTCCTAAACTCAGTCCTAAATCTACTTCCCCTTATTTTGAGGCTATGCCCCCCAGTTCTGCTTTCACCCGTCAGTGGAAACAACCTGCCCGCACCTGTCCTATCTATTCCCTTCATAATTTTATATGTTTCTATAAGATCCCCCCTCATCCTTCTAAATTCCAACGAGTACAGTCCCAGTCTACTCAACCTCTCCTCGTAATCCCACACTTGCAGCTCTGGGATTAATCGATTGAATCTCCTCTGCACACCCTCCAGTGCCAGTACGTCCTTTGTCAAGTAAGGAGACCAAAACTGAACGCAATACTCCAGGCGTGGCATCATTAACACCTGAGACAATTGCAGAATAACCTCCCTAGTCTGAAACGCCATCCCTCTAGCAATGAAGGACACAAATCCATATGTCTTCTTAATCACCTGTTGCACCTATAAACCACCTTTGTGCGACTCATGCACCAGTACACCGAGGTCTCTCTGCACAGCAGCATGTTTTAATATTTTATCATTTAAATAATAATCCCTTTTGCTGTTATTCCTACCAAAATGGATAACCTCACATTTGTCAACATTGTATTCCATCTGCCAGACCCTAGTACATTCACTTAGCCTATCCAAATCCCTCTGCAGATTTCCAGTATCATCTGCACCTTTTGCTTTACTACTTATCTTAGTGTCGTCTGCAAACTTGGACACATTGCCGTTGCCCCCTCCCCCCCCCCCCCCCCAACTCCAAATCATCTATGTAAACTGTGAACAGTTGGGGGCGCAACACTGATCCCTGAGGGACACCACTAGCCACTGATTGCCAACCAGAGAAACATCCATTAATCCCCACTCTTTGCTTTCTATTAATTAACCAATCCTCTATCCATGCTAATACTTTACCGTAATGCCATGAATCTTTATCTGATGCAGCAACCTTTTGTGTGGCACCTTGTCAAAGGCTTTCTGGAAATCCAGATATACCACATCCATTGGCTCCCCGTTATCTACCGCACTGGTAATGTCCTCAAAGAATTCCACTAAATTAGTTAGGCACGACCTGCCCTTTATGAACCCATGCTGCGTCTGCCCAATGGGACAATTTCCATCCAGATGCCTCGCTATTTCTTCCTTGACGATAGATTCCAGCATCTTCCCAACTACCGAAGTTAAGCTCACGGGCCTATAATTACCCGTTTTCTGCCTACCTCCTTTTTTATACAGTGGGGTCACGTTTGCTAATTTCCAATCCGCCGGCACCACCCCAGATTCTAGTGAATTTTGGTAAATTATCACTAGTGCATTTGCAATTTCCCTAGCCATCTCTTGTAGCACTCTGGGACGCATTCCATCAGGGCCTGGAGACTTGTCTATCTTTAGCCCCATTAGCTTGCCCATCACTACCGCCTTGGTGATAACAATCCTCTCAAGGTCCTCACCTGGCATACCCTAATTTCCATCAGTCACTGGCATGTTATTTGTGTCTTCCACTGTGAAGACCGATCCAAAAAACCCGTTCAGTTCCTCAGCCATTTCCTCATCTCCCATTATTAATTCTCCCTTCTCATCCTCCAAAGAACCAATATTTACTTTAGCCACTCTTTTTTGTTTTATACATTTGTCGGAACTTTTACTATCTGTTTTTATTTTCTGAGAAAGTTTACTCTCATAATCTATCTTTCTCTTCTTTATAGCTTATTTAGTAGCTTTCTGTTGCCCCCTAACGATTTTCCAGTCCTCTAGTCTCCCACTAATCTTTGCTACTTTGTATGCTTTTTCCATCAATTTGATACTCTCACTTAATGCCTTAGATGTCCACGGTCGATTTTCCCTTTCTACCGTCCTTCCTTTTTGTTGGTATAAACCTTTGCTGAGCATTGTGAAAAATCGCTTGGAAGGTTCTCCACTGTTCCTCAACTGTTTCACCATAAAGTCTTTGCTCCCAGTCTACCTTAGCTAGTTCTTCTCTCATCCTATTATAATCTCCTTTGTTTAAGTACAAAACACTAGTGTTTGATTTTACCTTCTCACCCTCCATCTGTATTTTAAATTCCACCATATAGTGATCGCTCCTTCCGAGAGGATCCCTAACTATGAGATCATTAATCGATCCTGTCTCATTACACAGGACCAGATCTAGGACTGCTTTTCCCTCGTAGGTTCCATTACATACTGTTCTAGGAAACTATCGCGGACTCACTCTATAAACTCCTCCTCAAGGCTGCGTTGACCGACCTAGTTAAACCATTCAACATTTAGATTAAAATCCCCCATGCTAACTGCTGTACCATTTCTATATGCATCAGTTATTTCTTTGTTTATTGCCTGCCCCACCATAATGTTACTATTTGGTGGCCTATAGACTACTCCTATCTGTGAATTTTTCGCCTTACTATTCCTGATTTCCACCCAAATGGATTCAACCTTATCCTCCATAGCACCGATATCATCCCTTCCTGTTGCCCTGATGTCATCCTTAAATAACAGAGCTACACCACCTCCCTTACCATCCACTCTGTCCTTCCGAATAGTTTGCTACCCTTGGATATTTAACTCCCAGTCATGACAATCCTTTAACCATGCTTCAGTAATGGCCACTAAATCATAGACATTTACGATGATATGCGCCATCAACTCATTTACCTTATTCCGAATACTACGAGCATTCAGGTACAGTACACTTATGTTGGCTTTTTTACCTCTGTTCTGAATCTTAAAACCTCGATCAGTAACCTATCCTAAGTTATATTTCCTCTTAACCTTTCTCCTAATTTTCCTTGTCGTTGAACCCATATCTTCATGTAACTACCTGCCGCATCGCTGACCATTCATGTATTCACTTCCCGTTTTATTCCATTTTGTATTCCTCGTCCTAGTCACTCATCTCCCCTCAGTCACTGTACCTTGTACTGTCGCCCTTTTTGATTTTTGACGATGGCTTCTCTGCCATACACTTTCCCCCTTCCTGCCTTTTGTTTCTGTCCCTGTTTTACTACCTTCCAACTTCTTGCATCAGTTCCCATCCCCCTGCCACATTAGTTTAAACTCTCCCCAACAGCTTTTGCAAACCCCCCCCCCCCCCCCCCCCGCAGCCCCTTGAACATCGGTTCCAGTCCTGCCCAGGTGCAGACCGTCCGGTTTGTACTGGTCCCACCTCCCCCATAACCGGTTCCAATGCCCCAGGAATTTAAATCCCTCCCTCTAGCACCATATCTCGAGCCACGCATTCATCGTATCTATCCTGACATTCCTACTCTGAGTAGCTCGTGGCACTGGTAGCAATCCTGAGATTACTACCTTTGAGGTCCTACTTTTTAGTTTAACTCCTAACTCCCTGAATTCAGCTTGTAGGACCTCGTCCCGTTTTTTACCTATATTGTTTGTGCCTATGTGCACCACGACAGCGGGCTGTTCACCCCCCCCCCCCCCCCCCCCCAGAATGTCCTGCAGCCGCTCTGAGACATCCTTGACCGTTGCACCAGGGAGGAAACATACCATCCTGGAGTCTCGATTGCGTCCGCAGAACCGCCTGTCTATTCCTCTTACAATTGAGTCCCCTATCACTATAGCCCTGCCATTCTTCTTCCTGCCCAGCTGCGCAGAAGAGCCAGCCATGGTGCCATGAACCTGGCTGCTGCTGCCTTCCCCTGGTGAGCCATCTCCCTCAACAGTATCCAAAGCGGTATATCCGTTTTGCAGGGAGATGACCACAGCGGACACCTGCACTGCCTTCCTACTCTTGCTCTGTCTTTTGGTCACCCATTTTCTATCTCCCTCAGTACCTTTCACCTGCGGTGTGACCAACTCGCTAAACGTGCTATCCACGACGTCCTCAGCATCGCGGATGCTCTAAAGTGAGTCCATCCGCAGCTCCAGAGCCGCCAAGCGGTCTAACAGGAGCTGCAACTGGACACACCTCTTGCACGTGAAGGACCCAGGGACAGTGGACGTGTCCCTGAGCTCCCACATCGCACACGAGGAGCATGACACGTGTCTCAGATCTCCTGCCATGTCTTAAATCTTCGGTTAACTTCAACAATTACAATCCCCCCCCCCCCCCCAAAGTAATAAAAAAATAAATAAAATAAACAACGAAGAAAAAATAAAATAAATATACCAATGAAAAGAAAAAGAAAACAGAACAACTACTTACCAGTCACTTACCAGGGATAAAAAGCACTTCCTCCACACCCAGCTTATAATTCCCACCAAGATTCAAATTCCCAAACTCACTCTTGGTTCTGTCTCACTCTGGCTGTGTCTTCTCTGGCTCACTGGGAGAACTTACTGGGAGTGAGTTTACAAGTTGCTCTTTTTAAATCGTCTTGAATTGACTCCCCTCCCCCGCCTGCTTTTAGATCAAGGTAGATTAAGTGACTGACACTGAACTGCCAACCAGTTATGTGGGTGGGTGAGGCAGCCCTTGTTAACCTACACTGCACAATTCTAGCTTAATTTAAATTAATTTAAATTCCTGAAATTTAAAAAACATCTGCCTTACTGAATTGATTCAATTCCGACCTATATTCAAATTCCCAAACTCACTCTTGGTTGTGTCTCACTCTGGCTGTGTCTTCTCTGGCTCACTGGGAGAACTCACTGGCAAAACGACCGCGCCAGGACTCGAATCTGCAATCTTCTGATAGCATCACTAAGATTTACCGAAGTCAGGCGCCTTATCCATTAAGCCACGCGGCGACCGATTATTAATTAAATGAAAATCGCTTGTCACAAGTAGGCTTCAAATGAAGTTACTGTGAAAAGCCCCTAGTCGCCACTTTCCGGCGCCTGTTCGGGGAGGCTGTAACGGGAATCGAACCGTGCTGCTGCTCTGCCTTGGTCTGCTTTCAAAGCCAGGGATGTCGCCCTGTGCTAAACAGCCCCTGAAGCACTATGGCTTCACAGCGCCAGGGTCCCAGCTTCGATTACCCTTTGGGTCACTGTCTGTTCGGAGTCTGCACCTTCTCCTCGTGTCTGAGTAGTTTTCCTCCGGGTGCTCCAGTTTCCTCTCACAGTCCAAAGACGTGCAGGTTAGGCGAATTGGCCAAGATAAATTGCCCTTAGTGACCAAAACGTTTAGAAGGGGTTATTGGGTTACGGGGATAGGGTGGAAGTGAGGGCTCAAGTGGGTCAGTGCAGACACGCTGGGCCGAATGGCCTCCTTCAGCACTGTATGTTCTATGTTCATGGCTGATCTTTTGTGGACTCAGCTCCACTTTCCCCCGAACACCATAACCCTTTATTCCTTTATTTTTCAAGAAACTTTCTATCCTTATCTTGAAAACATTGAATGAAGGAGCCTCAACTGGCTCACTGGGCAGGGGGATTCGATAGATTCACATCCCTTTACGTGAAGATGTTCCTCCTAAACACAGTCCTAAATCTATTTCCCCTTATTTTCAGTCTATGTACCCTAGTTCTGCTTTCACCCGCCAGTGGAAACAACCTGCCCGCATTTATCCTATGTATTTTCTTCATTATGTTGTATATTTCTATAAGATCACCCCCCCCCCCCCCCACCAACCCCACGCATCCTTCTAAATTCCAACGAGTAAAGTCCCAGTCTACTCAACCTCTCCTCGTAATCCAACCTCCACAACTCTGGCATTAACCTAGTGAATCTCATCTGTACACACTCCAGCGCCAGTACGTCCTTTCTCAAGCAAGGAGACCAAAACTGAACACAATACTCCAGGTGTGGCCTCACTCACACCTGATACAGTTGCAGCATAACATTCCAAGTCACAAACTCCATCCTCGAGCAATGAAGGACAAAATTCCTTTCGCCTTCTTAATCACCTGTTTCACCTCTAAACCAACTTTTTTGCGACTCATGCACTGGGACACTCACGTCCCTCTGCACAGCTGCATGCTGTAATATTTTATCTTTTAAATAATAAACCCCTTTGCTGTTATTCCTACCAAAATGGATAACTTCACATTTGTCAACATTGTATTCCATCTGCCAAACCACAGCCCATTCATTTAACTATCCAAATCGCGCTACAGACTTCCAGTATCCTCTACACTTTTAACTTTACCACTCATCTTAGTGTCGTCTGCCAACGTGGAAACATTGCACTTGGTCCCCAACTCGAAATCATCTATGTAAATTGTGAACAGTTGTGGGCCCAACACTGATCCCTGAGCGACACCACTAGCTCCTGATTGCCAACTGAACAAACACCCATTAATCCCCATTCTTTGCTTTCTATTAATTAAAAAATACTCTGTCCATGCTAATACTTTACCCTTAACGCCATGCATCATTATCTTCTGCCGCAACCTTTTGTGTGGTACCTTGTCAAAATATTTCCGGAAATCCAGATATACAACATCCATTGGCTCCCCGTTGTCTACCACACTAGTAATGCCCTCAACAATTTCCACGAAATTTTCGGGCAGCACGGTAGCACAAGTGATTAGCACTGTGGCTTCACAGCGCCAGGGTCCCAGGTTCGATTCCCCGCTGGGTCACTGTCTGTGCGGAGTTTGCATGTTCTCCCCGTGTCCGCGTGGGTTTCCTCCGGGTGCTCCGGTTTCCTCCCACAGTCCAAAGACGTGCAGGTTAGGTGGATTGGCCATGATAAATTACCCGTAGTGTCCATAAGGGTTGGGAGGGGTTATTGGGTTGCGGGGATAAGGTGGAAGTGAGGGATTAATGTGGGTCGGTGCAGACTCGATGGGCCGAATGGCCTCCTTCTGCACTGTAATTCTATGTATGTAAAAAAATTATTAAGCACGACTTGCCGTTTATGAACCCATGCTGCGTCTGTCCAATGGGACAATTTCCATCCAGATGCCTCGCTATTTCTTCATTGCTGATAGACTCCAGCATCTTCCCCACTACTGAAGTTAAGCTAACTGGCCTATAATTACCCGCTTTCTGCCTTTCTCGTTTTTTAAACAGTCGTCACGTTTGCTAATTTACAATCCGCCGGGACAACCTCGGCGTTATCGAGGCATTTGAGGCCTTCTACTGGTGACTGTACAAGCTTTGAGCCACCCGATGGGGCTGAGTGGGGCTGGAAACCCAACAAGTACTGGTAGAAGTCATGGAGAGAATCACTTCCATGCAGGCTGGGAGGCCCCGGGAGAAGTCGGATTGCCGGCGGATGTCTGTAGAAAACTCGCACCAGCATTGGCCCCGCACTTGCGGGTGATGAAAGACAAAGACCCAACTGAATATATGTCTTACAGACCCATTTCGCTGCTCTATGTAAACACGAAATTACCGCCAAGAGCTCAGCCAAATGTTTCGAAAACTGTGTTTCCTACATTTCCGCAAAGTGCGAGAAGGGAGCCAGGAGGTTAGATAGGGGATTCTGTGGTCGGGAGCGAGACTCCCGGAATGTACGTTGCCTCCCGGGTGCCAGGGCCAGGGATGCCTCGGATCATATCCTCAGAATCCTTAAGGGGGAGGGGGAGCAGCCAGAAGTCGTGGTGCACATTGGTACCAACGACGTAGGTAGGAAAAGGGGTGTGGAGGTAATAAACGAGTTTAGGGAGTTAGGCTGGAAGTTGAAAGCCAGGACAGACAGAGTTGTCATCTCTGGTTTGTTGCCGGTGCCACGTGATAGCGAGGCTAGGAATAGGGAGAGAGTGCAGCTGAACACGGGGCTGCAGGAATGGTGTAGGAGGGAGGGCTTCAGATATTTGGATAATTGGAGCGCATTCTGGGGAAGGTGGGACCTGTACAAGCAAAACGGGTTGCACCTGAACCAGAGGGCACCAATATCCCGGGAGGGAGGTTTTCTCGTACTCTTCGGGAGGGTTTGAACTAATTTGGCTGGGGAATGGGAACCGGATTTGTAGTCCAGCAACTAAGCTTGCCGATATTCAGGACGCCAAAGCGTGTAGTGAGGCAGTGGGGAAGGGAACACTGACAAAGGAGAGTACTTGCAGGCACGGAGATGGGTTGACGTGTGGAGACTTCAACGCAAGAAGCATCAGGAATAAGGTGGGTGAACTTAAGGCATGGATCGGTACTTGGGACTACGATGTGATGGCCATCATGGAAACTTGGATAGAAGAGGGGCAGAAATGATTGTTGGAGGTCCCTGGTTATAGATGTTTCAATAAGATTAGGGAGGGTGGTAAAAGAGGTAGGGGTGGCATTGTTAATTAGAGGTAGTATAACAGCTGCAGAAAGGCACTTCGAGGAGTATCTGCCTACTGAGGTAGTATGGGTTGAAGTCAGAAATAGGAAAGGAGCAGTCACCTTGTTAGGAGTTTAGTATAAGCCCCCCAATACTAGCAGAGATGTGGAGGAACAGATTGGGAAACAGATTTTGGAAAGGTGCAGAAGTCACAGGGCAGTAGGCATGGGTGACTTTAACTTCCCAAACATTGAGTGGAAACTCTTTAGATCAAATAGTTTGGATGGGGTGGTGTTTGTGCAGTCTGTCCAGGAAGCTTTTCTAACACAGTATGTAGATTGTCCGACCAGAGGGGAGGCAATATTGGATTTGGTACTTGGTAATGAACCAGGGCAAGTGATAGATTTGTTAGTGGGGGAGCATTTTGGAGATAGTGACCACAATTCTGTGACTTTCACTTTGGTAATGGAGAGGGATAGCTGCGTGCAACAGGGCTAAGGTTTACAATTGGGGGAAGGGTAAATACGATGTTGTCAGACAAGAATTGAAGTGCATAAGTTGGGAACATAGGCTGTCAGGGAAGGACACAAGTGAAATGTGGAACTTGTTCAAGGAACAGGTACTACGTGTCCTTGGTATGTATGTCCCTGTCAGGCAGGGAAGAGATGGTCGACTGAGGGAACCATGGTTGACAAGAGAGGTTGAATGTCTTGTTAAGAGGAAAAATGAGACTTATGTAAGGCTGAGGAAACAAGGTTCAGACAGGGCGCTGGAGGCATACAAGATAGCCAGGAGGGAACTGAAGAAAGGGATTTGGAGAGCTAAGGGAGGGCATGAACAATCTTTGGCGGGTAGGATCACGGAAAACCCCAAGGCCTTTTACACATATGTGAGAAATATGAAAATGACGAGAGCGACGGTAGGTCCGATCAAGGACAGTGGCGGGAGATTGTGTACTGAGTCTGAAGAGAAAGGAGAGGTCTTGAACGAGTACTTTTCTTCTGTATTTACAAATGAGAGGGGCCATATTGTTGGAGAGGAGAGGATGAAACAGACTGGTAAGCTCGAGGAAATACTTGTTAGGAAGGAAGATGTGTTGGGCATTTTGAAAAACTTGAGGATAGACAAAACACCCGGGCCTGACGGGATATATCCAAGGATTCTAGGGGAAGGAAGAGATGACATTGCAGGGCCGTTGGAAATGATCTTTTCGTCCTCACTGTCAGCAGGGATGGTACCAGGGGTTTGGAGAGCGGCGAATGTCGTGCCCCTGTTCAAATAAGGGACTAGGGATAACCCTGGGAATTACAGGCCAGTTAGTCTTACTTTGGTGGTAGGCAAAGTAATGGAAAGGAACTGAAGGATAGGATTTTTGAGCATTTGGAAATACACTGGTTGATTAGGGATAGTCAGCACGGATTTGTGAGGGGTAGGTCTTGCCTTACAAGTCTTATTGAATTATTTGAGGAGTTGACCAAGCATGTGGATGAAGGTAAAGCAGTGGATGTAGTGTACATGGATTTTAGTAAGGTATTTGATAAAGTTCCCCATAGTAGGCTTATGCAGAAACAAAGGAGGCATGGGATAGTAGGAAGTTTGGCCAGTTGGATAACGAACTGGCTAACCGCTAGAAGTCAGAGAGTGGTGGTGGATGGCAAATATTCAGCCTGGATCCCAGTTACCAGTGGCGTACCGCAGGGACAGCTCTGGGTCCTCTGCTGTTTGTGATTTTCGTTAATGACTTGGATGAGGGAGTTGAAGGGTGGGTTAGTAAATTTGCAGACGATACGAAGATTGGTGGAGTTGTGGATAGTGAGGAGGGCTGTTGCCGGCTGCAAAGAGACATAGTTAGGATGCAGAGCTGGGCTTAGAAATGGCAGATGGCGTTTAACCCTGAAAAGTGTGAGGTTGTCCATTTTGGAAGGACAAATATGAATGTGGAATGCAGGGTTGATGGCGATGTTCTTGGCAATGTGGAGGAGCAGAGAGATCTTGGGGTCTATGTTCATACATCGTTGAAAGTTGTCACTTATGTGGATCGAGCTGTGAAGCAGGCCTATGGTGTGCGAGCGTTCTTTAACAGAGGGATTGAATTTAAGAGCCATGAGGTGGTGATGCAGCTGCACAAAACTTTGGTAAGGCCACATTTTGAGTACTGTGTACAGTTCTGGTCGCCTCATTTTAGGAAGGATGTGGAAGCTTTGGAAAAGGTGCAAAAGAGATTTACCAGGATGTTGCCTGGAATGGAGAGTAGGTCTTACGAGGAAAGGTTGAGGGTGCTAGGCCTTTTCTCATTAGAACGGAGAAGGATGAGGGGCGACTTGATAGAGGTTTATATGATAATCAGGGGAATAGATAGACTAGACAGTCAGAGACTTTTTCCCCGGGTGGAACAAACCATGACAAGGGGACATAAATTTAAGGTGAATGGTGGAAGATATAGGGGGGGGGGGGGGGGAGTGCCAGAGGTAGGTTCTTTACCCAGAGAGTAGTGAGGGCATGGAATGCACTGCCTGTGGAAGTAGTTGATTCGCAAACATTAGGGACCTTCAAGCAGCTATTGGATAGGTACATGGATTACCGTAGAATGATATAGTGTAGATTAATTTGTTCTTAAGGGCAGCACGGTAGCATTGTGGATAGCACAATTGCTTCACAGCTCCAGGGTCCCAAGTTCGGTTCCGGCTTCTGTCACTGTCTGTGCGGAGTCTGCACAATCTCCCTGTGTGTGCGTGGGTTTCGTCCTGGTGCTCCGGTTCCCTCCCACAGTCCAAAGATGTGCTGGTTAGGTGGATTGACCATGAATCTGACCAAAATTTCCCTTAGTGTTGGGTGGACGTGTTGACCTTGGGTAGGGTGCTCTTTCCAAGAGCCGGTGCAGACTCAATGGGCCGAATGACCTCCTTCTGCACTGTAAATTCTGTGATAATCTATGATTAATCTAGGACAAAGGTTCGGAACAACATCGTGGGCCGAAGGGCCTGTTCTCTGCTGTATTCTTCTATATTCTATGTTCTATGTTCAGGATAGACAGCTGATATCGAACATCAGGCGCATGTTGAGCGTGATATTGATCCCACACAGGGAGAGAAAATCAGATGTGATCATCTCCCTGAAGGCAGAAAATGCCTTCGGCAGCGTCAAACAAAAGTTCCTTCTCGAGGTACTGGTGTGGTTTGGGCTTGGCGTAGGTGTCGCCTCCTGAGTGAAACTCCTATGTAGCGCTCCCACGGCGTGGGTGTAGACTGAAACCACCAACTGCAAATACATACAGCTGCACGGGGACCCGCTGTCACCTCTCCTCTACATCCTAGCGATCGAACTAATAGCGATCGCTTCCAGAGCAATGAAGAATTGAAAAGTCATCCAGAGAGGGTGTCGAGCTCACAGGCACTCATTCAATACTGATGCCTTGTTCCTCTACGCCTCAGACACGCAAAATAAAACTTCACAGTGAACCCCCAAGTGAATGGGGGGAAACTGGAGGGTTTGCAGTTAAAACAAGCCCAACACAAATTTCCCTGGGGATCCAAATTGCCCACGACTATATGCGGATCAACAAATGATGCGTGACTACCTTGGTTGAGGAGGAAAAGCAGGACCTAAATATGTGGGGCACACTTCCACTCTCCCTGGCGGGGAGGGTGCTGATGGTCAAGAAGAACGTACTCCCAGGTTACTCTTCCTGTTCAGATCCGTACTGAACTAAATCCCCAATGTCGTTTTCACCACAATAGACAACATGTTCGTGCCGTTTGTGTTTGTGTTTGGCGTCGGGGCGAGAGAGGGTGGGAGTTGCGGAGGAACAATCCAAGGGTTCCCATAAAGGTTCTACAGTGAAAGAAAAGAATGGGAGACAGGACTCTGCCAATCCTGCAGTACCAATACCAGGCGCCCACAGTGGAAAGAGTGATGAGATGGGTAAGGGAGCTAGAAGCAGAATGACAAAGATGGAGGAGAGTTTTGCAGAGGAACATATCTCCGGCTTCTTACCACAGCAACACTCCGGCCCCTGCCAGCCAAGCACTCTACAAGCCCAATGGTAATAGCCAAGCTCCGGTCCGCACTTCTGCCCAAATGTCCACAACGGACAATCACAGGTTCCCGTCAGCCACAATGGTCAGCAGCTTTAAGAGGTGGAGACAGGACGGGGTGGCCATTGACAGTAGGGTATGCGACACAGATACGAGACTCGCAACATTAGAGGAAGTGATGGAAGGGTTGCAACTGCCCAACGGGAACGAACTACAGCATTTGCAAATCAAAAGCTGCGAGAACACAACAGCATACCCACGGACGCCAAAACTTTCAATGATAGAGGAACTGGGCGACTTAGATGAGGGGGTCTGCAGGGCCATGTATGGAAGACAGTTCGGGGAGGCACGTTCCACGCTGGACTTGACACTGGACAATGGGAGGGAAACCAACGGATACAAATAAGGTCGGGACTCTCGATCAAAGCACTGAATAGGGCAGATCATCTCCGCATGTGCAAGGTTAAGCCAAATGCAGCTGAAACGCATCTGTTTGGTATTTTTTCTTGCATAAACTGGAACCACACCCGGATTGCTTTCTGTAAAATGCAATTCGTAGATGTGATATCGGTGATTTAACGTTCGAGCTAGAAATAGGCACGAATTGTCCAATATAAAATGTGAAAGTACAGTACAATAAAAAACATTTTAAAAAATGAGAACAGCAGATGTTAATTGCTGAGAAATCAAAATCATAGAATAATAGTATTTAACGTACAGAAGGAGGCCATCCGGCCCAATCGAGTCTCCACCGGCCCTTAGAAAGAGCACCAGACTTAAACCCATACCTCCACCCTATCCCCACACCTCCATCCTACCCCCGCAACCCCGCCTAACCTTTTTTGGACACAAAGGGCAATTTAGCATAGCCAATCCACCTAAGCTGCACATCTTTGGACTGTGGGAGGAAACCGGAGCACCCGGAAAAAAAACCACGCAGACACAGGGAGAACGTGCTGACACCGCGCAGACAGTGACCTAATCCGGGAATCGAACCTGTGACTCTGGAGCTGTAAAGCAACAGTGTTAACCACTGTGCGATCGTGCTGCCCCGAATCACAAAGTGAATTTTGGTTTCCGGGTCTTACACATTTTGTTTCATATTCTGAAAACGAGAACAAAATTATTGAATCCAGCAACCACTATTTTGAAAAATAACTGAGGAACTTTAAACTATAAATAGAAACATTTATTAACAAGAGGAAAGGAAATCCAAAACACACAAGATTACTCTTACACAGTTAAAATAGCCAACACATGTACTCCAAAGGAAACCCACTTGTTTAAACCCACGAGCTGACAACTGACAGAGAACAGTCCCTTAAAGTTGCTAAATCCAGTCAGGTTATCCAAGTAAAAGTACTGTCATTTCAATACAGATAAACCCCACACGTCTCATTATTTTCCACTCACTTGTTGAAATCCAAAATAATTGGTAAAACAAGACTGATTTCTGTAAACAAGTGTATTTCCTTCTTGATTGAAAAGCTGATTCAAACTTCGCACCATGTCCCAAGACAAATCACGTCTCAGGAAGTACGCATACAGTCTCCATGGTATGAGCCTGTCTCTGAATGATCCTGAATGGCCCATTTTCGTTTTTCATTTGAGGTTTACATGTTCTCACATCTGATTCAACTTCAAATTAACAGATTAACTTACTTACCTTGCAGGTCAGCTGTTGAGTTCGGGAGTGAGAGCTGGGACCTTAGAATCAGCGCGGGAATTTTGAAAAAGCGCGGGGGCTGCGAGGCAGAGGGGACCATTTAAAAGGTCGCTGTCTGTGGTGAGGTGAGTACAGATTAACTTGCTTACCTTGCAGGTCAGCTGTTGAGTTCGGGAGTGAGAGCTGGGACCTTAGAATCAGCGCGGGAATTTTGAAAAAGCGCGGGGGCTGCGAGGCAGAGGGGACCATTTAAAAGGTCGCTGTCTGTGGTGAGGTGAGTACAGATTAACTTGCTTACCTTGCAGGTCAGCTGTTGAGTTCGGGAGTGAGAGCTGGGACCTTAGAATCAGCGCGGGAATTTTGAAAAAGCGCGGGGGCTGCGAGGCACAGGGGACCATTTAAAAGGTCGCTGTCTGTGGTGAGGTGAGTACAGATTAACTTGCTTACCTTGGGTCAGCTGTTGAGTTCGGGAGTGAGAGCTGGGACCTTAGAATCAGCGCGGGAATTTTGAAAAAGCGCGGGGGCTGCGAGGCAGAGGGGACCATTTAAAAGGTCGCTGTCTGTGGTGAGGTGAGTACAGATTAACAACTTACTTACCTTGCAGGCCAAGTCGATTTCAGCAGGAGCGGAGCAGGCTAGTCCATTTCAGCGGGGGCAGTGCGGAAGTGATTTCTGGGAGGTAAGTTTCTCCTTAAAATTTTTTTTAAAAATTCTAGTGTTTAAGGTGGGAACAGGAAGTCGACCCGCGGACCTCTGGGAAGACCCTCACCAATAAATTCTGGTGGAGAGGAAACCCGAGACACTACACGTGTAGTGTCTCCCACCCCGCCTCCTCCTCTAACCTAATAATAAAACCCTTTGGTGTGAGGTAAGTACCATATTTTATTATTGTTATTAATAATTTTTTTTTTAATATAAAAAAATGTATTTAGTTGTTAGCCAGATCTTGGCAGAAAGTTAGAGCAATGGCAGGGAAGGGAGTGCAATGTTCCTCCTGCAGGATGTTTGAGGTGAGGGATGCCGTTAGTGTCCCTGCTGATTTTACCTGCAGGAAGTGCTGCCATCTCCAGCTCCTCCAAGACCGAGTTAGGGAACTGGAGCTGGAGTTGGAAGAACTTCAGATCATTCGGGAGGCAGAGGAGGTCATAGATAGCAGCTTCAGGGAATTAGTTATACCAAAGCTTGGAGATAGATGGGTAACTGTAAGAGGGACGGGGAAAAAACAGTCAGTGCAGGGATCCCGTGCGGTCGTTCCCCTGAGAAACAAGTATACCGCTTTGGATACTTGTGGGGGGGACGACTTACCAGGGGTAAGCCATGGGGTACGAGCCTCTGGCACAGAGTCTGTCCCTGTTGCTCAGAAGGGAAGGGGGGAGAGGAGCAGAGCATTAGTAATTGGGGACTCTATAGTCAGGGGCACAGATAGGAGATTTTGTGGGAGCGTGAGAGACTCACGTTTGGTATGTTGCCTCCCAGGTGCAAGGGTACGTGATGTCTCGGATCGTGTTTTCCGGGTCCTTAAGGGGGAGGGGGAGCAGCCCCAAGTCGTGGTCCACATTGGCACTAACGACATAGGTAGGAAAGGGGATAAGGATGTCAGACAGGCTTTCAGGGAGCTAGGATGGAAGCTCAGAACTAGAACAAACAGAGTTGTTATCTCTGGGGTGTTGCCCGTGCCACGTGATAGTGAGATGAGGAATAGGGAGAGAGAGCAATTAAACACGTGGCTACAGGGATGGTGCAGGCGGGAGGGATTCAGATTTCTGGATAACTGGGGCTCTTTCTGGGGAAGATGGGACCTCTACAGACAGGATGGTCTACATCTGAACCTGCGGGGCACAAATATCCTGGGGGGGGGGTGGGAGATTTGTTAGTGCTCTTTGGGGGGGGGGGGGGGGTTAAACTAATGCAGCAGGGGCATGGGAACCTGGATTGTAGTTTTAGGGTAAGGGAGAATGAGAGTATAGAGGTCAGGAGCTCAGATTTGACGTCGCAGGAGGGGGCCAGTGTTCAGGTAGGTGTTTTGAAGTGTGTCTACTTCAATGCCAGGAGTATACGAAATAAGGTAGGGGAACTGGCAGCATGGGTTGGTACCTGGGACTTCGATGTTGTGGCCATTTCGGAGACATGGATAGAGCAGGGACAGGAATGGATGTTGCAGGTTCCGGGGTTTAGGTGTTTTAGTAAGCTCAGAGAAGGAGGCAAAAGAGGGGGAGGTGTGGCGCTGCTAGTCAAGAGCAGTATTACGATGGCGGAGAGGATGCTAGATGGGGACTCATCTTCCGAGGTAGTATGGGCTGAGGTTAGAAACAGGAAAGGAGAGGTCACCCTGTTGGGAGTTTTTTATAGGCCTCCAAATAGTTCTAGGGATGTAGAGGAAAGGATGGCGAGGATGATCCTGGATAAGAGCGAAAGTAACAGGGTAGTTATTATGGGAGACTTTAACTTTCCAAATATTGACTGGAAAAGATATAGTTCGAGTACATTAGATGGGTCGTTTTTTGTACAGTGTGTGCAGGAGGGTTTCCTGACACAGTTTGTTGACAGGCCAACAAGAGGCGAGGCCACATTGGATTTGGTTTTGGGTAATGAACCAGGCCAGGTGTTGGATTTGGAGGTAGGTGAGCACTTTGGGGACAGTGACAACAATTCGGTGACGTTTACGTTAAGGATGGAAAGGGATAAGTATACACAGCAGGGCAAGAGTTATAGCTGGGCGAAGGGAAATTATGATGCCATTAGACGTGACTTGGGGGGATAAGGTGGAGAAGTAGGCTGCAAGTGTTGGACACACTGGATAAGTGGAGCTTGTTCAAGGATCAGCTACTGCGTGTTCTTGATAAGTATGTACCGGTCAGGCAGGGAGGAAGGTGCCGAGCGAGGGAACTGTGGTTTACCAAAGAAGTGGAATCTCTTGTTAAGAGGAAGAAGGAGGCCTATGTGAAGATGAGGTGTGAAGTTTCAGTTGGGGCGATGGATAGTTACAAGGTAGCGAGGAAGGATCTAAAGAGAGAGCTAAGACGAGCAAGGAGGGGACATGAGAAGTATTTGGCAGGAAGGATCAAGGAAAGCCCAAAAGCTTTCTATAGGTATGTCAGGAATAAGCGAATGACTAGGGAAAGAGTAGGACCAGTCAAGGACAGGGATGGGAAGTTGTGTGTAGAGTCTGAAGAGATAGGCGAGATACTAAATGAATATTTTTCGTCAGTATTCACTCAGGAAAAAGGTAATGTTGTGGAGGAGAATGCTGAGCTCCAGGTAAATAGATTAGATGGCATTGAGGTACGTAGGGAAGAGGTGTTGGCAATTCTGGACAGGCTGAAAATAGATACGTCCCCGGGACCTGATGGGATTTATCCTAGGATTCTCTGGGAGGCCAGGGAAGAGATTGCTGGACCATTGGCTTTGATTTTTATGTCATCATTGGATACAGGAACAGTGCCAGAGGACTGGAGGATAGCAAATGTGGTCCCTTTGTTCAAAAAGGGGAGCAGAGACAACCCCGGCAACTATAGACCAGTGAGCCTCACTTCTGTAGTTGGTAAAGTCTTGGAGGGGATTATAAGAGACAAGATTTATAATCATCTAGATAGGAATAATATGATCAGGGATAGTCAGCATGGCTTTGTGAAGGGTAGGTCATGCCTCACAAACCTTATCGAGTTCTTTGAGAAGGTGACTGAACAGGTAGACGAGGGTAGAGCAGTTGACGTGGTGTATATGGATTTCAGCAAAGCGTTTGATAAGGTTCCCCACGGTAGGCTATTGCAGAAAAAACGGAGGCTGGGGATTGAGGGTGATTTAGAGATGTGGATCAGAAATTGGCTAGCTGAAAGAAGACAGAGGGTGGTGGTTGATGGGAAATGTGCAGAATGGAGTTCTGTCACAAGTGGAGTACCACAAGGATCTGTTCTGGGGCCGTTGCTGTTTGTCATTTTTATCAATGACCTAGAGGAAGGCACAGAAGGGTGGGTGAGTAAATTTGCAGACGATACTAAAGTCGGTGGTGTTGTCGATAGTGTGGAAGGAAGCAGCAGGTTACAGAGGGATATAGATAAGCTGCAGTGCTGGGCTGAGAGGTGGCAAATGGAGTTTAATGTAGAGAAGTGTGAGGTGATTCACTTTGGAAGGAAAAACAGGAATGTGGAATATTTGGCTAATGGAAAAGTTCTTGAAAGTGTGGATGAGCAGAGGGATCTAGGTGTCCATGTACATAGATCCCTGAAAGTTGCCACCCAGGTTGATAGGGTGGTGAAGAAGGCCTATGGAGTGTTGGCCTTTATTGGTAGGGGGATTGAGTTCTGGAGTCAGGAGGTCGTGTTGCAGCTGTACAGAACTCTGGTACGGCCGCATTTGGAGTATTGCGTACAGTTCTGGTCACCGCATTATAGGAAGGACGTGGAGGCTTTGGAACGGGTGCAGAGGAGATTTACCAGGATGTTGCCTGGTATGGAGGGAAAATCTTATGAGGAAAGGCTGATGGACTTGAGGCTGTTTTCGTTAGAGAGAAGAAGGTTAAGAGGAGACCTAATAGAGGCATACAAAATGATCAGAGGGTTAGATAGGGTGGACAGTGAGAGCCTTCTCCCGCGGATGGAAATGGCTCGCACGAGGGGACATAGCCTTAAACTGAGGGGTAATAGATATAGGACAGAGGTCAGGGGTAGGATCTTTACGCAAAGAGTAGTGAGGCCGTGGAATGCCCTACCTGCTACAATAGTGAACTCGCCAACATTGAGGGCATTTAAAAGTTTATTGGATAAACATATGGATGATAATGGTATAGTGTAGGTTAGATGGCTTTTGTTTCGGTGCAACATCGTGGGCCGAAGGGCCTGTACTGCGCTGGATTGTTCTATGTTCTATATGTTCTAAATCCTTCTGAATATAAATATGTTTCACGTGGATATTTCTTCTCTGTTTCCAGATGAATGAAATATATTATCAATGACTTGTTTACAAATGCAAATCTTGTTCACTGCAAACATATTTATTGTAACTTATGAGTTGTCTTTCATATCCAAACTGCACCTTGAAATCCCAAAAAAAGTAATGTACAATTTTAGCCAACTAAAAATTTCATTAGAAATGAACAAATCCAACACCGTCAATCCTTTCGTATATGACAGCTTCCAGGCAAACTGTTTCTTGGAATGGTTTCCAACTTCATACCCCGAGCTTCCCATAAACATATACTTCCTCGCATACACGCCCTTACAGGGACACACACAAACACCCACACAGATATACACAGATGAATAAACACACACGCACATGCATCCTGCCTGATTTACATAATAACATAATAGTTTCATAGATACACAGATACATAGAAGATAGGAGCAGAAGGAGGCCTTTTGGCCCTTCGAGCCTGCTCCGCCATTCATCACGATCATGGCTGATCATCCAACTCAATAACCTAATCCTGATCTCTCCCCATAGCCTTTGATCCCATTCTCCCCAAGTGCTATATCCAGCCGCCTCTTGAATATATTCAAAGTTTTAGCATCAACTACTTCCTGTGACAATGATTCCACGAGCTCACCACTCTTTGTGTGAAGAAGTGTCTCCTTATCTCTGTCCGAAATGGTTTACCCAGAATCCTCAGGCTGTGACCCCTCGTTCTGGACACACCTATCATTGGTAACATCTTCCCTGCATCTACCCTGTCTCGTCCTGTTAGAATTTTATAAGTCTCTATGAGATCCCCCCTCATTCTTCGGAACTCCAGCGAGAACAATCGCAACCTAGTCAACCTCTCCTCATACGAAAGTCCCGCCATCCCGAGAATCAGTCTGGTAAACCTTCGCTGCACTCCCTCGAGAGCAAGAACATCCTTCCTCAGAAAAGGAGACCAAAACTGCACACAATACGACAAGAGTGGCCGCACCAAGGCACTGTTCAATTGCAGCAACACATTCCTGCTCCTATACTCGAAACCTCTTGCAATGAAGGCCAACATACCATTAGCCTTCTTTAACGCCTGCTACACCTGTATGCTTACCTTCAGCGAATGGTGCACACAGACATCTAGGTCCCGCTGCACACTCCCCTCTCCCAATTGACAACCATTCATGTCGTAATCTGCCTTCCTGTTTTTGGTTCCAAAATGGATAACCTCATACTTATCCAAATTATACTGCATCTGGCATTGGTTTTCCCACTCGCCCAACCTGTCCAGACCTTGCTGTCGGATCTCTGCATCCTCGTCACAATTCATCCTCCCACCTAATTTGGTATCATCTTCAAACTTTGATATATATATATATATATATATGTGTTATATATTAAATATATTTCCAGATATCTTAAAAAAGAAGAATATCCATCGTCACATTCTGGTTTATTTGTAGGACTTATGGAACAGCGATTTGGAGGTTCGTCACAACGGGGTTTTTAATGTGTGGCCAATGACAATCTGGCACCATGATCACAGGACGTCGAGACACTTTATTATTAACCAAACACTTTGTAATTCGCTATATCTAACGGTCACTTTTTGAAATATTTTTTGATAACATTTAAAAAAATAATATTTTTTAATTCCCCTTTATCACATTTTCTCCAAAATTTACAGCCAACAATAAACAATAATCAGTTACGAATGTAATGTCAATCCCCATATCAATAACAACGATCCCACCCTCCGATCAAACCCCAGACATTGGCGCGCATGTTAACATAAAGAAATGACAAAAAGGAATCAGGAATCACCCATAGTCACCATTAACACATACAGTCCCCCTCCCCCAACCCTCCCTGGCCCCAACCCCCCTAAGTTTCGATGTGATCCAATTCTTGAAAGTGCATAATTAATAACGCCCTTGAATTGTAGATTTTGTCTATAAAATAATGAGGGGCATAGATAAGGTAGATAGTCAACATCTTTTCCCAAAGGTAGGGGAGTCTAAAACTAGAGGGCATAGGTTTAAGGTGAGATGGGAGAGATTCAGAAGGGCCCAGAGGGGCAATTTCTTCACTCAGAGGGTAGTGAGTGTCTGGAATGGGCTGCCAGAGGTAGTAGTAGAGGCGGGTACAATTGTGTCTTTCAAAAAGCATTTAGATGGTTACATGGGTAAGATGGGTATAGAGGGTTATGGGCCAAGTGCGGGAAACTGGGACTAGCTTAATGGTAAAAACTGGGCGGCATGGACTGGTTGGGCCGAAGGGCCTGTTTCCATGCTGTAAACTTCTATGATTCTATGATTCTAACCCCTCAGTTCAAATCTGACCTTTTCAAGCGTTAACTATTCCAGCATGCCGCCCACCACGCCAGGGCATAAGGTGGAGAGGTTGATCTCCACCCTAGCAGGATGCGCCTTCGGAAGGTTACAAGATCTGCCTCCGCGTCCATTTCCAACCCCGGCTGGTCCGACACCCCGAATATGGCCTCCCGAGGGCCCGGGTCCAGTTTCACGTGCACCACTTTAGAGATTACTCTAAACACCTCCTTCCAGTAATCCTCCAGTTTTGGACGGGACCAAAAGATATGAACGTGGTTTGCCGACCTCCCCTGCAACGTTCATGCACATCTTCTACCCCCTCAAAGAGCGGGCTCATCCTCGCCCTTGTAAGGTGCGCTCTATACACCACCTTCAGCTCTATCAGCCCCAACCTCGCACATGGGGTGGAGGCGTTCACCCCCCCGGAGCACATCACACCAGAACCCCTCCTCCAACTCTTCCTCCCCCTTTGCCTTGGTCTCTCCTAGTGGCGCCATCTCCTCCTCCAAAATAGCCCCGTAAACCGCTGATACAATTCCGTTCTCCAATCCCCCTGTCGTCAGCACCTCCTCCAGCAATATGGAAGCCGGCTCTACTGGGAAGCTCTGCATCTCCGTTCTGGCAAAGTCTCGAACCTGCATGTATCTAATATATCCCCCCTGCTCCAGCCCCTACTTCGTTCCCAGCTCCTTCAATCCCGCAAAACAACCCCAATAAAACAAATCTTTTAGCGTCCTAATTCCTTTCTCCTCCCATTTCCGAAAATTTCCATCCCACTTCCCTGATTCCAATCTATGATTTCCCCAAATTGTCATTCCCCTTGACCTGCCCCCAACCCGACGTGCTGTCGAAACTACCTCCAAATCCTCAACGAAGCTATTACTACCAGAGTACCTGAGTATCTCCCCGGAGCTGGTGAGAACGGCGCTATCGCTAGCGCCTTAAATCCCGACCCCTACCCAAACCCTCCTCTAATCTGACCCATTGGGAGTCAAATATTCTGACCCAGCTCCGTACCGTCTCCACATTCGCCAACCAGTAACAAAACATCTCTTTCGGAAGACCCAACGCCCCTGCCTGCTTTCATTGCATTTACAGATCTCATAGAATTTACAGTGCAGAAGGAGGTCATTCGGCCCATCGAGTCTGCACCGGCTCTTGGAAAGAGCACCCTGCCCAAGGTCAACACCCCCACCCTATCCCCATAAGCCAGTAACCCCACCCATCACGACGGGCAATTTTGGACACTAAGGGCAATTTATCATGGCCAATCCACCTAACCTGCACACCTTTGGACTGTAGGAGGAATCCGGAGCACCCGGAGGCAACCCACGCACACACGAGGAGAATGTGCAGACTCTGCAAAGACAGTGACCCGAGCTGGAATCTTTCAGTGACCCAAGCTGGACAGTGACCCAAGCTGGAACCTGGGACCCTGGAGCTGTGAAGCAATTGTGCTAACCATTATGCTACCGTGCTGCCCCTTTAGTAGTACCTTTTGAATTCTGGCCACCTTCGTTCCCCACATGAACAAGGTAATCATCCCTTCAATCTCTCTAAAAAATGCCTTTGGCAGGAAAATCGGCACGCATTGAAAAATAAACACGAATCGCGGCAGCACATTCATATTAACCGTCTGTACCCGACCCGCCAGTGACAGAGGGAGGCAATCCCACCTTGCCAGATCAGCTTTCACCCTCTCCACCAAACTAGAAATGTTGTACCGACGGAGTCCCCTCCGCCGTCCCAGTCCCGGGCAACATGCTCCCCCGGGTATCTAAAGTGAGTCCCTGCCTTACGGAAGGGCAGCCCCACCCCCACCCCTGGCCCCACCCCTGGCCGAGACATCACAAAATATTCACTCTTGCCCAGATTTAATTTGTATCCTGAGAAAGACCCAAACACCCGAAGCAGCTCCAGTATTTCCCCTATTGACACACTTGGTTCAGGCACCTATAATAACAAGTCTTCGGCATATAAGGACACCCTGTTCACTATCCGCCCCCGGCACTACCCCAAACATGTGGGGGGTAATGGCTCAATCTAGAGTGCAAACAGCAGGTGGGGGGGGGGGGGGGGGGGCGGAGACGTAAGACTAGTCCCACGGTGGAGAGGAAAGTATTCTGAGCTGATGACATTTTTTGCGGACGCATGCCCTTGGCTCCTTATCTAATAGCTTTACCCAGTCCCCAAATCTGGGTCCAATTCCAAACCGCTCTCGAACTGCCATCAAGTACCCCGTTCTACCCGGTGAAATGCTTTCTCGGCGTCCAATGCCACAACCACCTTTGCTTCCTTTCCCTCCGCCGGTACCATAACCACGTACAATACCCTCTTAATGTTTGTAAAGAGCTGCATCCCCCTCACAAACTCCGTCTGATCTTCACCTATCACCTTCGGGAGGCACTCCTGCCTTAGCTTCGCCAATATCTTTGCGTCCACGTTTAAAAGTGATATGGGCCTATACGACCCACATTCCGTCGGATTTTTATCTTCCTTAGTAACAGGGAAATGGGTGCCCTCCCAAAAATTTGTGGTACCACCCGCTTTCCTATTGCCTCCTCAAACATCCCCACCATCAGCAGTACCACCGGATTTTTGATTTTTAAAATAATGTTCCACCGGAAACCCATCCAGTCCTGCCACCTTCCCCAACTGCATTCTCCAATCGCATTTTTTATTTCCTGCTCCATTATCGCCCCTCTAATGCAGCCCTGCACCCTCCCCTAACCTCGGGTACTCCAGCTCATCTAGAAATTCCTGCATCTCCCGGCCTCCCACAGGTGACTCTGACCTGTACAATCTCTCATAGAATTCCTTAAAGATCTTGTTAATCTGATCTGGAGCTACCACCAACTTTCCTGCCCTGTCCCGCATCTGGACAATGTCCCTTGCCGCAGCCTCCCTATGGAGCCGACCCGTCAAATACCCGCCTTCTCTCCATGCTCGTAAACTGCCCCCCTGGCTCGCCTCAATTGGCGTACCACTTTCCTGGTAGATAGTCGGTAAAATCTCGCCTGGAGTTCCTTCCTCTTTTAGAACAGCGCTGGGTCCCTATTTTCTGCTTACCTCCTGTCTACCTCTAGAATCTCATCTATTACCCTCTGACATTCCAACCTCTCCTCTTTGTCTAGCCTAGCCTTGAACGAGATCACCTCACCCGTGCAGTTAAAACATACATATTCCTCGATTACGTTTTCAATTTTGACACAGAACCCTTGGTGCTCCAACAGTCCCACATGTAACTTCCACCCTGGTCTCTGTACAATCTTCTGCTCCAGTACCATATCCACCCAATGCGGAGCGTGATCTGATATTGCAATTGCCGAGAACTCCGACCCTTTAACCCCAGCCAGCAGCGTCTGCCCCACCGTGAAAATGTCAATCCGCGAGTACACCTGATGGACCGGTGAGAAAAACGAGTAATCCTTCTCTCTCGGGAGCAGTAACCATTAGCCCAGCCAGCGCCGTCGCCCCCGGGACCAGCGAGCGCGGCAGTGATCTGCCCAATTTTGGCTCCTGCACCAAGTTCCAGCCTCCGCCTTGAATTTTTAAACTCCTCCAAAAGTATAATTTCTCTGAGAGCTTCATTCGTTTGGTCTATTTTCAAAGCCCTTATCCACCTATCAAAATTACTTGTTTGAGCCTTTCAAGCTCCTTGTATGTTTGACCAAATTCTTTCCTTAAATTTCTAAACTTTTGTCTGTAAACTTCAGGCACTCGTTCATATGCACTTAAGATGGATTTCTTCACCTCCTCATACGTTCCAGGTACCTCCTGCGGCAGTGGTGCAAACACTTCACCAGCTTACCTACCAGTTTTGTTTGAATCAGTAACACCCACATGTCCTGTGGCCATTTCATTTGATTAGCAACCTTCTCAAATGAAATGAAAAAGGCTTCCACTTCCTTCTCGTCAAACCTTGGCAATGCTTGAACACATTTAAATAGATTCCCACTAAGCCTTCGACTATGGCGCTCTTTCTCACTATCCTCATCACTATCATCCAACTGTACGTTTACCTTTACGTCTGGTAATTTTAACTGATTGTCATGTTTCATGGACATCTTCTGAAGTTCAATCTCCTTCTCTTCATCTGTTTCTTTGATCTGTATCTCCCTTTCCTTTTCTTTTTGTACTGCTAAGGTTATTCTTTCTTTTCTCCTTTCTTCTCTCTTCTTTTCTATTTACTCTCTCTCTCTCTTTCTCTTTCTTTTTCTTCTCTCTCTTTCTTTTTCCTCTCTCTCAAACTCGTATTCCAGTCGCTATAGTTCTTTCTCATGTTCCATTTGTTTAATTTGCAACAGATTTTTTGCCATTTGCAATGAGTCAAACTCTATCTGAGGCAACTTTAAATGCTTAACCACCGCCATAATTACCTCATCTTTTCGCATTTTGTCAGGTAATGTTAACTGCAATGTTCTTGCCAAGTCTAACAATCTGCTTTTCGTTTCTGTCCATAAAGTACTACGTGCGACATTCTCCACCCCAAAAAACTTCAAAGCCGCTGAAAGAGCCATTGTTCACAACACTCTCCCCACTTAAACTAAAATACCACACAGGAAAAGCAACAATCCTTCACTGCCTTTAAGTTCACAAAAGCCAATTCCAGATAGACTTTTATCCCCCAGGAGCCCCCCAACTGTTATGGACGAGGCGTTTTCAGAACTCCAAAATGTATCATGGAGTTCAACCAACCCTCTCTTTAATGTATTTGTTGATTTTCCTAGCACACGGCTTTTTGCCAAGGTGTGGGGTTACAATTATGGACACGTGGGTTTTTAAACACAAAACACTGTCTATTCCATGAACTCAACTTAACATCTTGAATAAACATTGGATCTCTGAGCACCCGTTACTTCAAAGATAATTCAGAAAATATTGCAACGGAAAATAATTCCTTAAAATGTTCTTTCAAACTTCCAAGAGACTTAACACCTTTAAACAAAATCACATCAGGTTAAAGGCTTTACAATTATGAGTTTAAATCACCCAAATGATCCAGAGATGGTCTTTTATGGCAGAGATCCAGCTCACTGCAAAACATAGACACACGCCAGCTCTTTTCCTCCAAACTGCAAAAATAAACTGCAAAATAGCTGACCTGAGCTCAGCCCCACGACTCTCTGACATCACTGTTTTCTTAAAGGTACATTGCTTAAACATCCATGTCTTAAACGTACTCTCATGTGACACTCCCAACAGTAAGTATTTTAAAAATGTACTCCCCTTCTCAGCAACCACTGCCCCCCGCACGATAACACCTCACGGAAAAGAAAAACTACTTACCAGTCATCAGCCAATCACTTACATGCAGGCTGTGACGTCACGGTTCAACTTCTTTCTACTTCTACCTTCCCTCGAGTCTCCGTCATGATCTTTACTCGGCTGGGATCCTTACAGTGATTCGCTGGCGTTTGCTTACAGTGATTCGGGTTTAACTGTCCCTTGACAACAGCTCCTCCACAAACCGCATTCAAGATATGGTGACTGCAATGGACTGATGCAAATTTCCCCCCGCAACAGCCAATCAGCAGCTCCGCTCTACTGCCCTCTGCGAACTTGGATAGAATCATAGAATCATATAATGTTTACAGCATGGAAACAGGCCCATCGGCCCAACCAGTCCATGCCGCCCAGTTTTTAACCATTAAGCTAGTCCCAGTTGCCCGCACTTGGCCCATAACCCTCTATACCCATTTTACCCATGTAACTATCTAAATGTTTTTTAAAAGACACAATTGTACCCGCCTCTACTACTACCTCTGGCAGCCCATTCCAGACATTCACTACCCTCTGAGTGAAGAAATTGCCCCTCTGGGCCCTTCTGAATCTCTCCCCTCTCACTTTAAACCTATGCCCTCTAGTTTTAGACTCCCATACCTTTGGGAAAAGATGTTGACTATCTACCTTATCTATGCCCCTCATTATTTTATGGACCTCTATAAGATCACCCCTAAGCCTCCTACGCTCCAAGGAAAAAAGTCCCAGTCTATCCAGCCTCTCCTTATAACTCAAACCATCAAGTCCCAGTAACATCCTAGTAAATCTTTTCTGCACTCTTTCCAGTTTAATAATATCCTTCCTATAATAGGGTGACCAGAACTGCACACAGTATTCCAAGTGTGGCCGTACCAATGTCTTGTACAACTTCAACAAGACGTCCCAACTCCTGTATTCAATGTTCTGACCAATGAAACCAAGCATGCCGAATGCCTTCTTCACCACCCTGTCCACCTGCGACTCCACCTTCAAGGAGCTATGAACCTGTACTCCTAGATCTCTTTGTTCTATAACTCTCCCCAACGCCATACCATTAACTGAGTAGGTCCTGGTCTGATTCGATCTGCCAAAATGCATCACCTCACATTTATCTAAATTAAACTCCATCTGCCATTCGTCGGCCCACTGGCCTAATTGATCAAGATCCCGTTGCAATCCTAGATAACCTTCTTCACTATCCACTGTGCCACCAATCTTGGTGTCATCTGCAAACTTACTAACCATGCCTCCTAAATTCTCATCCAAATCATTAATATAAATCACAAATAACAGTGGACCCAGCACCGATCCCCGAGGCACACCACTGGTCACAGGCCTCCAGTTTGAAAAACAACCCTCTACAACCACCCTCTGCCTTCTGTCGTCCAGCCAATTTTGAATCCAATTGGCAACCTCACCCTGGATCCCGTGAGCTTTAACCTTCTGCAACAACCTACCATGCGGTACCTTGTCAAAGGCTTTGCTAAAGTCCATGTAGACAACGTCTACTGCACTGCCCTCATCTACCTTCTTGGTCACCCCCTCAAAAAACTCAATCAAATTTGTGAGACATGATTTTCCACGCACAAAGCCATGCTGACTGCCCCGAATCAGTCCTTGCCTCTCTAAATGCCTGTAGATCCTGTCTCTCAGAATACCTTCTCGCAACTTACCTACTACAGACGTTAGGCTCACCGGTCTGTAGTTCCCAGGCTTTTCCCTGCTGCCCTTCTTAAACAAGGGCACAACATTCGCCACTCTCCAATCTTCAGGCACCTCACCAGTGGCTGCCGATGATTCAAATATCTCTGTTAGGGGACCCGCAATTTCCTCCCTAGCCTCCCACAACACCCTGGGATACATTTCATCAGGTCCCGGGGATTTATCTACCTTGATGCGCTTTAAGACTTCCAGCACCGCCTCCTCTGTAATATGCACACTTCTCAAGACATCACTATTTATTTCCCTTAGTTTCCTAACATCCATGCCTTTCTCCACCGTGAATACCGATGAGAAATATTCATTCAGGATCTCACCCAACTCTTGTGGCTTTGCACATAGATGCCCTTGCTGATCCTTAAGAGGCCCTACTCTGTCCCTAGTTACTCTTTTCCCCTTTATGTATTTGTAGAATCTCTTTGAATTCTCCCTTGCATTATTTGCCAAAGCAATTTCATGTCCCCTTTTTGCCCTCCTGATTTCCCTCTTAACTCTATTTCGACAATCTCTATACTCTTCAAGGGATCCACTTGATCCCAGTTGCTTATGTACGTCATATGCCTCCTTCTTCTTTTTGACCAGAGGATACATTGTACTTGGTCCCCAACTCCAAATCATCCATGTAAATTGTGAACAATTGTAGGCCCAACACTGATCCCTGAGGGGCACCACTAGGTAGACAAGTCTCCTGGCCCTGATGCAGAGCATCCCAGAGTGCTAAAAGTGATGGCAAGGGAAATTGCCAATGCACTAGTGATAATTTACCAAAATTCGCTAGACTCTGGGGTGGACCCGGCGGATTGGTAATGAGCAAACGTGACACCACTGTTTAAAAAAGGAGGTAGGCAGACAGCAGGTAATTATAGAACAGTTAGCTTAGCTTCGGTAATAGGGAAGATGCTGGAATCTACCATTAAGGAAGAAATAGCGAGGCATCTGGATGGAATGTGTCCCATTGGGCAGACGCAGCACGTGTTCATAACGGGCAGATCGTGCCTAACTAATTTAGTGGCATTTTTTGACTTTACCAGTGCAGCAGGTAACGGGGAGCCAATGGAAGTGATATATCTGGATGTCCAGAAAGCTTTTGACAAGGTACCACACAAAAGGTTGCTGCATAAGATAAAGATGCATGGCATTAAGGGTAAAGTAGTAGCATGGATAGAGGATTGGTTAATTAATAGTTAGCAAAGAGTGGGGATTAATGGGTGTTTCTCTGATTGGCAATCAGTAGCTAGTGCTGTCCCTCAGGGATCAGTGTTGGGCCTACAATTGTTCACAAGTTACATCGAGGATTTGGAGTTGGGGACCAAGTGCAGTGTGCCCAAGTGTGCAGACAACACGAAGATGAGTAGTAAAGCAAAAAGTGCAGAGGATACCGGAAGTCTGCAGAGGGATTTGGATAGGTTAAGTGAGTGGGCTAGGGTCTGGCAGATGGAGCACAATGTTGACAAATGTGAGGTTATCCATTTTGGTAGAAATAACAGCAAAAGGGATTATTGTTTCAATGATAAAATGTTGCAACATGCTGCTGTGCAGAGAGACCTGGGTGTTATAGTGCATGAGTCGCAAAAAGTTGGTTTACAGGTGCAACAGGTGATTAAGAAGGCGAACTGAAATTTGTCCTTCATTGCTAGAGGCAGGTTATGCTGCAATTGTATAAATGTTAGTGAGGCCACACCTGGAGTTCAATTTTGGCCTTCTTACCTGAGAAAGGACGTACTGCCGCTGGAGGGTGTGCAGAGGAGATTCACTATGTTAATCCCAGAGCTGAAGGGGTTGGATTACGAGGAGACTTTGAGTAGACTGGGACTACACTCGTTGGAATTTAGAATTCAGTGCAGTATACATGAGAAGGGGAAGAAAGAGAGCTTTTGTCAAAGGAAACGTGTAAGAAAGAGGAATTGAGGTCATGGAGAGAGACAAGAACCTAGATATGAACATCCAACTTGACACTGAATGAGAGAACTGGCAATCGAGACAAAAGGGAGTGAAAAGACAAGAATGAAGCCAGGGAGACTGTTGCTGACAAAACCGAGAGTGTGTGAGAAAGAGTGACAGGCTCTGAAGGTCTCCATTGTGTACTCCACACACTGCTCCTCTCATTTCCCCCCAGAAAGTGGGAATTGGAATTATGAATCCTGGGACAGTAATTTTAAACAGTTTCTGTAGAAATGACCAGCCAGCCTTCCCAAAACCACAAGAGTGAGTTCAGCATCGCCCGAGACTGAGACGGGGAGAGTGGGAGATGAAGGGTGGGAGGGGTGGGGACGGACCATTTTAATTTTTTTCTCGAGGTTCTGTCTGTAGGTTTCTCTTACTCGCCATCTTCCTGAATGGCGGAGCGACAGACAGAGATGGCCACAGCGAGACAGAGAGAGCGAAACACGAGGATTTGGGGGTGCAGAAGGAGGGCGAAGAGAGACGGGATAGGGGTGGGGCTGTGTCGTATTCCAGTCACTGCCTATCTGCCAGGCGTCCTTCTAGAATGTTATTCAAACACAAATCTAGGCTCGGTGTTTGGTACAAAAAAAAACTTCGGTTTTAGACGGAGTTTAATCCTTTCTGGGGTTGCAGACAAAGAGAACATAGAAAAATACAGCACAGAACAGGCCCTTCGGACCACGATGGTGTGCCGAACATCTCTACAAACGTGGGAATTCACGCACGCATGAGATTGGAGGTGGGTAATGGGGCTGTAGCAGGTGAAGGTGGGATGGAGGAATCAAGCTTGTTTGTGCGTCTTTTTTAACAAGGTGTCAGTGAAACAGCTGGAATGGCAGATTAAACACATAGTGAGGTACATACCTTGGCAGTGAGCGCAGGTGCCTCTCGTGTTTATTCACTTCCCAGCCTCTCTTGAACCCTGCACCTCTTCCCAGCATGCCGAATGTGTATAATGCAGGAACGATTACGAGCAGTTTTCACCATCTCCTCATTCGATATTTGTTCTTATTTTTCAGATTTATCAACAGGGATGAGTTTATAAAATGCATCCCCGCACCACCTAAATTGGCTACTTCGATGAGAGAGGGGTTTCCTGGGAATCTGGAGTGGCATTTTCATCCACCAATCCTTTTTTAAAATTCTTTTTGCTTCTTCTTCCAAAAGACATTTTTTGTTTCAAAGCTGCACCAACAGCGTTGCACAGAGGGAATCATTCTGGCGTTAGGAATACGAGGAAAGAATTTTAAACGGAGGTAATAATTAAATACATAAAAAAATATAAAAGTAAATAAACACAAAAATAAATAAATACATAAATGAATTCATAAATAAATACATGTGTCTGCCACATTTCATTTGTTTCGATACACAGATTGAACACATCTGTAATTTCCACAACAAGAATTAGAACCAGAGGACACCGTCGTAAACGAAAGGGACGATCCTTTAAAACAGAGATGAGGAGGAATTTCTTCAGCCAGAGGGTGGTGAATCTGTGGAACTCTTTACCGCAGAAGGCTGTGGAGGCCAATTCACTGAGTGTCATTAAGACAGAGGTAGATAGGTTCTTAATTAATAAGGGGATCAGGGGTTATTGGGAAGAGGCAGGAGAATGGGTTTGAGAAAAGATCAGCCGTGATTGAATGGCGGAGCAGACTCGATGGGCCAAGTGGCCTAATCCTGCTCATATGTCTAATGGTCTTCTGGTCTTATCTGTGGTCTGAGGGGTTGGGCGAGTCAGAGGGAATAAAGTTTGGAGAGCTGCTCCACCAGAGATCTAAATCTAAAGTGAAATAGTTCTCTCCCGCCATCTCTTCCTGCAGCTCCACCGCTGCACTTTTCTGCTCCCAGATCATCATATACATTTCCTTTTCAACTCCATTTCAGCGGGAGCGGTGGGCAAGTGATTTCTGGGAGGTAACTGTATCCTTTAAAAACTCTTATCTTCAAAGGAACAGGCCAGTCGAGTTCAGCGGGAGCGGTGGGCAAATTATTTCTGGGAGGTAAGTGTATCCTTTAAAAACTCTTACCTTCAAAGGAACAGGCCAGTCGAGTTCAGCGGGAGCGGTGAGCAAGTGATTTCTGGGAAGTAAGTGTATCCTTTAAAAACTCTTACCTTCACAGGAACAGGCCAGTCGATTTCAGCGGGAGCGGTGGGCAAGTGATTTCTGGGAGGTTAGTGTATCCTTTAAAAACTCTTACCTTCACAGGAACAGGACAGTCGAGTTCAGCGGGAGCGGTGGGCAAGTGATTTCTGGGAGGTAAGTGTATCCTTTAAAAACTCTTACCTTCACAGGAACAGGCCAGTCGATTTCAGCGGGAGCGGTGGGCAAGTGATTTCTGGGAGTTTAGTGTATCCTTTAAAAACTCTTACCTTCACAGGAACAGGACAGTCGAGTTCAGCGGGAGCGGTGGGCAAGTGATTTCTGGGAGGTAAGTGTATCCTTTAAAAACTCTTACCTTCACAGGAACAGGCCAGTCAATTTCAGCGGGAGCAGTGGGCAAGTGATTTCTGGGAGGTAAGTGTATCCTTTAAAAACTCTTACCTTCACAGGAACAGGCCAGTCGATTTCAGCGGAAGCGGTGGGCAAGTGATTTCTGGGAGATAAGTGTATCCTTTAAAAACTCTTACCTTCACAGGAACAGGCCAGTCGATTTCAGCGGGAGCGTTGGGCAAGTGATTTCTGGGACGTAAGTGTATCCTTTTAAAAAAAACACTTATTTTCTGTTTTAATTTTTTCGACCCGCGGACCTCTGGGAAGACCCCCCTTCCCCCCCCCCCCCCCCACCCCCACCAATAAATTATGGTGGAGATGAAACCCGAGACACTACACGTGTAGTGTCTCCCACCCGCCCTCCTCCTCTAACCTAATAATAAGACCCATTGGTGTGAGGTAAGTGCCATATTATATTATTATTACATTATATTATTAGCATTGTACAGGTCAAGGTTCGGAGATGGAGGAGCAGTCTCTGTCAGGGAGAGAACCTGAGATCATCTAAGACAGTCAGAAGGTAAGAAGGTAAGTAAGTGATTTTTACTAATTTTTACTTTTATACCTTTTTCAAATTGTGTGTGTCGGGGGAAACTGAAGTGACATCACAGAAAAGCTGTGACCTGAGTGGCTGGTTGGGAATCTACACTTAATTAAAAAAATTAAGCATTGTTAACTAATTAAACATAATTACTTAATTATAATTTAGTGGGGTATCTAAGCCAGAGGTCGGAGAGTACTATATTTAGCTTTCGCATTTCTATTAGAAATCTAGTGCTAGGAAACAGATAGTTAGCAGAAACTTTGAAATTTAAAAAAATATATATACAATAAAAAATGTTTTTTTAAATATTTTAATTAATTGACACTATGTCAGTTAGAGGGGTGAAGTGCTATGACTGTGAGATGTGGCAGGCCCTGGAGGCTTCCAGCGTCCCGGATGGCTTCATCTGCAGAAAGCGCACCAAACTGGAGCTCCTCACAGACCGCATGGTTCGGTTGGAGCAGCAATTGGATGCACTTAGGACCATGCAGGTGGCGGAAAGCGTCATAGATCGCAGTTATGTAAATTTAGTCACACCCAAGGTGCAGGCATGGAAATGGGTGACCACCAGAAAGGGCAGGCAGTCAGTGCAGGAATCCCCTGTGGATACTGTAGGGGGGGTTAGCCTATCAGGGAAAACAGCAGCAGCCAGAGCAGTGGCACCACGGCTGGCTCTGATGTTCAGAAGGGAGGGTCAAAGCGCAGAAGAGCAATAGTAATAGGGGACTCTATAGTTAGGGGCACAGATAGGCGCTTCTGTGGACGAGAAAGAGACTCCAGGATGGTACGTTGCCTCCCTGGTGCCAGGGTCCAGGATGTCTCCGAACGGGTAGAGGGCATTCTGAAGGGGGAGGGCAAACAGGCAGAGGTCGTTGTACATATTGGTACTAACGACATAGGCAGGAATGAGCATGAGGTCCTGCAGCTAGGCAGAAAGTTAAAAGACACGACGGAGCATCCAGGACGGCTTCTTAAAACAATATGTAGACAGTTCAACTAGGGAAGGGGTGGTACTGGACCTGGTATTGGGGAATGAGCCCGGCCAGGGGAGCATTTCGGTAACAGTGACCACAATTCAGTAAGTTTTAAAGTACTGGTGGACAAGGATAAGAGTGGTCCTAGGATGAATGTGCTAAATTGGGGGAAGGCTAATTATAACAATATGAGGCGGGAACTGAAGAACATAGATTGGGGGCGGATGTTTGAGGGCAAATCAAAATCTGACATGTGGGAGGCTTTCAAGTGTCAGTTGAAAGGAATTCAGGACCGGCATGTTCCTGTGAGGAAGAAGGATAAATACGGCAATTTTCGGGAACCTTGGATAACGAGAGATATTGTAGGCCTCGTCAAAAAGGAAACGGAGGCATTTGTCAGGGCTAAAATGCTGGGAACAGACGAAGCCTGCGTGGAATATAAGGAAAGTAGGAAGGAACTTAAGCAAGGAGTCAGGAGGGCTAGAAGGGGTCACGAAAAGTCATTGGCAAATAGGGTTAAAGAAAATCCCAAGGCTTTTTACACGTACATAAAAAGCAAGAGGGTAGCCAGGGAAAGGGTTGGCCCACTGAAGGATAGGCAAGGGAATCTATGTGTGGATCCAGAGGAAATGGGCGAGGTACTAAATGAATACTTTGCATCAGTATTCACCAAAGAGAAGAAATTGGTACATGTTGAGTCTGGAGAAGGGTGTGTAGATAGCCTGGGTCACATTGAGATCCAAAAAGACGAGGTGTTGGGTGTCTTAAAAAATATTAAGGTAGATAAGTCCCCAGGCCTGATCGGATCTACCCCAGAATAGGAGGCTGGAGGGGAAATTGCTGAGGCCTTGACAGAAATATATGGATCCTCACTGTCTTCAGGGGATGTCCCGGATGACTGGAGAATAGCCAATGTTGTTCCTCTGTTTAAGAAGGGTAGCAAGGACAATCCAGGGAACTATAGGCCGGTGAGCCTTACTTCAGTGGTAGGGAAATTACTGGAGGGAATTCTTCGAGACAGGATCTACTCCCATTTGGAAGCAAATGGACTTATTAGTGAGAGGCAGCATGGTTTTGTGAAGGGGAGGTCGTGTCTCACTAACTTGATAGAGTTTTTCGAGGAGGTCACTAAGTGATGGATGCAGGTAGGGCAGTGGATGTTGTCTATATGGACTTCAGTAAGGCCTTTGACAAGGTCCCTCATGGTAGACTAGTACAAAAGGCGAAGTCACAAGGGATCAGGGGGAAGCTGGCAAGGTGGATACAGAACTGGCTAGGTCATAGAAGGCAGAGAGTAGCAATGGAAGGATGCTTTTCTAATTGGAGGGCTGTGACCAGTGGTGTTCCACAGGGATCAGTGCTGGGACCTTTGCTCTTTGTAGTATTTATAAATGATTTGGAGGAAAATGTAACTGGTCTGATTAGTAAGTTTGCAGACGACACAAAGGTTGGTGGAATTGCGGATAGCGATGAGGACTGTCAGAGGATACAGCAGGATTTAGATTGTTTGGAGACTTGGGCGGAGAGATGGCAGATGGAGTTTAATCCGGACAAATGTGAGGTAATGCATTTTGGAAGGTCTAATGCAGGTAGGGAATATACAGTGAACGGTAGAACCCTCAAGAGTATTGAAAGTCAAAGATATCTAGGAGTACAGGTCCACAGGTCATTGAAAGGGGCAACACAGGTGGAGAAGGTAGTCAAGAAGGCAGACGGCATGCTTGCCTTCATTGGCCGGGGCATTGAGTATAAGAATTGGCAAGTCATGTTGCAGCTGTATAGAACCTTAGTTAGGCCACACTTGGAGTATAGTGTTCGATTCTGGTCGCCACACTGCCAGAAGGATGTGGAGGCTTTAGAGAGGGTGCAGAAGAGATTTACCAGAATGCTGCCTGGTTTGGAGGGCATTAGCTATATGGAGCGGTTGAATAAACTCGGTTTGTTCTCACTGGAACGATGGAGGTTGAGGGGAGACCTGATAGAGGTCTACAAAATTATGAGGAGCATAGACAGAGTGGATAGTCAGAGGCTTTTCCCCAGGGTAGAGGGGTCAATTACTAGGGGCATAGGTTTAAGGTGAGAGGGGCAAGGTATAGAGTAGATGTACGAGGCAAGATTTTTACGCAGAGGGTAGTGGGTGCCTGGAACTCGCTACCGGAGGAGATGGTGGAAGCAGGGACGATAGTAACATTTAAGGGGCATCTTGACAAATACATGAATAGGATGGGAATAGAGGGATACGGACCCAGGAAGTGTAGAAGATTGTAGTTTAGTCGGGCAGCATGGTCGGCACGGGCTTGGAGGGCCGAAGGGCCTGTTCCTGTGCTGTACATTTCTTTGTTCTTTGTTCTTTGTTCCATCACTGAAATTCATATCTCGGCCGCTGAAAATGTCAACAGATTTCCCTCCTTCCGTCTTCCTACAATTTTACATTGTTTCCTCTCTCCCTCTCTCATCATGAACGTTATTGTTCTAATTATGCAATCCACTGTCTCCCGGAACCGCTCCTGCTTCTGTCTAGATGTCTCTTTGTATCTGAGCCTCGCAACAATTTTCTGCTTCTGCACGTTACCATCCTCTCACGCTCTGCGGATCACAATGCTTTCTGCATTTCAGCAGCATTCTGTCTACTTAAATCTCCAGCTGGTTCTGTCTGCCCCACTCTCTCGACGTACTGTCCTCTATTGTTCGCTCTCTCTGCCTGTTTCCATCCCTTTCATTTTCTATCTGCCTCCCTGCATATCTCTTTTTTTGCCTCCGCCCCTTTGACTGGGCTGAGTTTGGTGACTGGGGGCTGAGAGGAGTTGCAGAGGAGAAAAGGAGCGTTGGACTCATTCCCGTAGTGTTTAAGGGCATAATTATCCAGAATATATTTGCTTTCCATTTACCACAATTTGTTTTACTCCCATTGAAGTTGAAACCAGTGTGAGATATTCTATAACGGACGTCTGATTCCTAGATCACATTGAATTGTATCCTAGTATTTCCCATAACTGCCCAATTATCCTTGTCTGTCCTGGCCTCTCTCTCCCTCCCTCTTTCTCTCCTTCTTTCTCTGACGCACACACACACACAAACACGCACACGTATACATATGAATTATGCATGAGCGTCTGAACTGATATATAAATGCCGAATTGAGCACTAAAACAATTGCAAAGGAATACATGTTATTTATTGATTTGTTTTTTTGACATGATGCCATTAATGTGTGGCCAATGACAATCTGGCACCATGATCGCAGGATGTCGAGACACTTTATTATTAACCAAACACTTTGTAATTCGCTATATCTAACGGGCACTTTTTGAAATATTTTTTGATAACATTTTAAAAAATAATATTTTTTAATTCCCCTTTTTCACATTTTCTCCCAAATTTACAGCCAACAATAAACAATATTCAGTTACGAATGTAATGTCAATCCCCATATCAATAACAACGATCCCACCCTCCGACCAAACCCCAGACATTGGCCCGCATGTTAACAGAAAGCATGACCAGAGAAAGCAGGGCAAAGAGCAAGGAAAGTCTACATTAAACTGCATTTATTTCAATGCAAGGGGCCTGACGGGCAAAGCGGATTAACTCAGGGCATGGATGAGCACATGGGACTGGGATATTATAGCTATGACTGAAACATGGCTAAGGGAGGTACAGGACTGGCAGCTCAATGTTCCGGGATACAGATGCTATAGAAAGGATAGAACAGGAGGGAAGAGAGGAGGGGGAGTGGCGTTTTTGATTCGGGAGAACACCACGGCAGTACATCGAGGGGATATATCCGAGGGTTCGCCCACTGAGTCTATACGGGTGGAACTGAAAAATAAGAAGGGAGAGATCACCTTGATAGGACTGTACTACAGGCCCCCAAATAGTCAGCGGGAAATTGAGGAGCAAATATGTAAGATTACAGATAGCTGCAAGAAAAATAGGGTGGTAATAGTAGGGGACTTTAACTTTCCCAACATTGACTGGGACAGCCATAGCATTAGGGGCTTGGATGGAGGGACATTTGTTGAGTGTATACAGGAGGAATTTCTCATTCAGTATGTGGATGGACCGACTAGAGAGGGGGCAAAACTTGACCTCGTCTTGGGAAATAAGGAAGGGCAAGTGACAGAAGTGTAAGGGAGGGATCACTTTGGGACAAGTGACCATAACTCCATTAGTTTTAAGATAGCTATGGAGAATGATAGGTCTAGCCCAAGAATTAAAATTCTTAATTGGGGCAAGGCCAATTTTGATGGTATCAGACAGGAACTTTCAGAGGTAGATTGGGGGAGACTGTTGGCAGGCAAAGGGACGGCTGGTAAATGGGAGGCTTTTAAAAATGTGTTAACCAGGGTTCAGGGTAAGCACATTCCCTTTAGAGTGAAGGGCAAGGCTGGTAGAAGTAGGGAACCCTGTATGACTCGAGATATTGAGACTCTGGTCAAAAAGAAGAAGGAGGCATATGACGTATTATCCTTGTCTGTCCTGGCCTCTCTCTCCCTCCCTCTTTCTCTCCTTCTTTCTCTGACGCACACACACACACAAACACGCACACGTATACATATGAATTATGCATGAGCGTCTGAACTGATATATAAATGCCGAATTGAGCACTAAAACAATTGCAAAGGAATACATGTTATTTATTGATTTGTTTTTTTGACATGATGCCATTAATGTGTGGCCAATGACAATCTGGCACCATGATCGCATAAACAACTGGGATCAAGTGGATCCCTTGAAGAGTATAGAGATTGTCGAAATAGAGTTAAGAGGGAAATCAGGAGGGCAAAAAAGGGGACATGAAATTGCTTTGGCAAATAATGCAAAGGAGAATCCAAAGAGCTACTACAGATACATAAAGGGAAAAAGAGTAACTAGGGACAGAGTAGGGCCTCTTAAGGATCAACAAGGACATCTATGTGCAGAGCCACAAGAGGTGGGTGAGATCCTGAATGAAAATATTTCTCATCGGTATTCACGGTGGAGAAAGGCATGGATGTTAGGAAACTAAGGGAAATAAATAGTGATGTCTTGAGAAGTGTGCATATTACAGAGGAGGAGGTGCTGGAAGTCTTAAAGCGCATCAAGGTAGATAAATCCCCGGGACCTGATGAAATGTATCCCAGGATGTTGTGGGAGGCTAGGGAGGAAATTGCGGGTCCCCTAACAGAGATATTTGAATCATCGGCAGCCACAGGTGAGTTGCCTGAAGATTGGAGAGTAGCGAATGTTGTGCCCTTGTTTAAGAAGGGCAGCAGGGAAAAGCCTGGGAACTACAGACCGGTGAGCCTAACGTCTGTAGTAGGTAAGTTGCGAGAAGGTATTCTGAGAGACAGGATCTACAAGCATTTAGTGAGGCAAGGACTGATTCGGGGCAGTCAGCATGGCTTTGTGCGTGGAAAATCATGTCTCACAAATTTGATTAAGTTTTTTGAGGGGGTGACCAAGAAGGTAGATGAGGGCAGTGCAGTAGACGTTGTCTACATGGACTTTAGCAAAGCCTTTGACAAGGTACCGCATGGTAGGTTGTTGCAGAAGGTTAAAGCTCACGGGATCCAGGGTGAGGTTGCCAATTGGATTCAAAATTGGCTGGACGACAGGAGACAGAGGGTGGTTGTAGAGGGTTGTTTTTCAAACTGGAGGCCTGTGACCAGTGGTGTGCCTCAGGAATCGGTGCTGGGTCCACTGTTATTTGTGATTTATATTAATGATTTGGATGAGAATTTAGGAGGCATGGTTAGTAAGTTTGCAGATGACACCAAGATTGGTGGCACAGTGGATAGTGATGAAGGTTATTTAGGATTGCAACGGGATCTTGATCAATTAGGCCAGTGGGCCGACGAATGGCAGATGAAGTTCAATTTAGATAAATGTGAGCTGATGCATTTTGCCAGATCGAATCAGGCCAGGACCTACTCAGTTAATGGTATGGCGTTGGGGAGAGTTATAGAACAAAGAGATCTAGGAGTACAGGTTCATAGCTCCTTGAAGGTGGAGTCGCAGGTGGACAGGGTGGTGAAGAAGGCATTTTGCATGCTTGGTTTCATTGGTCAGAACATTGAATACAGGAGTTGGGACGTCTTGTTGAAGTTGTACAAGACATTGGTACGGCCACACTTGGAATACTGTGTGCAGTTCTGGTCACCCTATTATAGAAATGATATTATTAAACTAGAAAGAGTGCAGAAAAGATTTACTAGGATGTTACCGGGACTTGATGGTTTGAGTTATAAGGAGAGGCTGGATAGACTGGGACTTTTTTCCCTGGAGCGTAGGAGGCTTAGGGGTGATCTTATAGAGGTATATAAAATAATGAGGGGCATAGATAAGGTAGATAGTCAACATCTTTTCCCAAAGGTCGGGGTGTCTAAAACTAGAAGGCACAGGTTTAAGGTGAGAGGGGAGAGATTCAGAAGGGCCCAGAGGGGCAATTTCTTCACTCAGAGGGCAGTGAGTGTCTGGAATGTGCTGCCAGAGGTAGTAGTAGAGGCGGTACAATTGTGTCTTTTAAAAAGCATTTAGATAGCTACATGGGTAAGATGGGTATACAGGGTCAAGTATGGGCCAATTGCGGCAACTGGGACTAGCTTAATGGTAAAAACTGGGCGGCATGGACTGGTTGGGCCGAGGGGCCTGTTTCTATGCTGTAAACTTCTATCATTCTATGATAAAGAAATGACAAAAAGGAATCAGGAATCACCCATAGTCACCATTAACGCATACAGTCCCCCTCCCCAACCCTCCCAGGCCCCAACCCCCCTAATGTTCGATGTGATCCAATTCTCGAAAGTGCATAATGGATAACGCCCTTGAATTGTAGAATCCCTCAGTTCAAATCTGACCTTTTCAAGCGTTAACTATTCCAGCATGTCCCCCCACAACGCCAGGGCACAAGGTGGAGAGGTTGATCTCCACCCTAGCAGGGTGCGCCTTCGGAAGGCTACAAGATCTGCCTCCGCGTCCATTTCCAACCCCAGCTGGTCCGACACCCCGAATATGACCTCCCGAGGGCCCGGGTCCAGTTTCACGTGCACCACTTTAGAGATTACTCTAAACACCTCCTTCCAGTAATCCTCCAGTTTTGGACAGGACCAAAAGATATGAACGTGGTTTGCCGGCCTCCCCTGCAACGTTCATGCATATCTTCTACCCCCTCAAAGAGCGGCTCATCCTCGCCCTTGTAAGGTGCGCTCTATACACCACCTTCAGCTGTATCAGCCCCAACCTCGCACGCAGGGTGGAGGCATTCACCCCACGCAGCACATCACACCAGAACCCCTGCTCCAACTCTTCCTCCCCCTTTGCCTTGATCTCTTCTAGTGGCGCCATCTCCTCCTCCAAAATAGCCCCGTAAACCGCTGATACAATTCCGTTCTCCAGTCCCCCTGTCGTCAGCACCTCCTCCAGAAATATGGAAGCCAGCTCTACTGGGAAGCTCTGTATCTCCTTTCTGGCGAAGTCTCGAACCTGCATGTATCTAAATATATCCCCCCTGCTTCAGCCCCTACTTCGTTCCCAGCTCCTTCAATCCCGCAATACAACACCCAAAAAACAAATCTTTTAGCGTCCTAATTCCTTTCTCCTCCCATTTCCGAAAATTTCCATCCCACTTCCCTGGCTCCAATCTATGGTTTCCCCGCATCGTCATTTCCCGTGACCTGCCCACAACCCGAAGTGCTGTCGAAACTGCCTCTAAATCCTCAACGAAGCTATTACTACCAGAGCCCCTGAGTATCTCCCCGGAGCCGTTGAGAACGGCGCTATCGCTAGTGCCTTAAATCCCGACCCTCTACCCAAACCCTCCTCTAATCTGACCAATTGGGAGTCAACCATTCTGACCCAGCTCCGTACCTTCTCCACATTCGCCAACCAGTCATAAAACATCTCTTTCGGAAGACCCAAACCCCCGCCTGCTTTAGTAGCACCTTTTAAATTCTGGCCACCTCCGTTCCCCACATGAACAAGGTCATCATCCCTTCAATCCCTCTAAAAAATGCCTTTGGCAGGAAAATCGGCACGCATTGAAAAATAAACACGAATCGCGGCAGCACATTCATATTAACCGTCTGTACCCGACCCGCCAGTGACAGAGGGAGGCAATCCCACCTTGCCAGATCAGCTTTCACCCTCTCCACCAAACTAGAAATGTTGTACCTATGGAGTCCCCCCCCCCCCCAATCCCAGTCTCGGGCAACCTGCTCCCCCGGGTATCTAAAGTGAGTCCCTGCCTTACGGAAGGGCAGCCCCACCACCGCCCCTGCCCCCCCACCCCTGGCCGAGACCTCACAAAATATTCACTCTTGTGCAGATTTAATTTGTATCCTGAGAAAGACCCAAACACCCGAAGCAGCTCCAGTACTTCCCCTATTGACACACTTGGTTCAGGCACGTCTAATAACAAGTCTTCGGCATATAAGGACACGCTGTTCTCTATCCCGCCCCCCGCACTACCCCAAACGTGTGGGGGTAATGGCTCAATCACGGGTGCAAACAGCAGGGGCGGGGAGGGGAGGGGGGGCGGGGACGGAGGACTAGTCCCACGGTGGAGAGGAAGTATTCTGAGCTGATGATATTTTTGCGGACGCAAACCCTTGGCTCCTTATATAATAGCTTTACCCAGTCCCCAAATCTGGGTCCAATTCCAAACCACCCTAGAACTGCTATCAAATACCCCGTTCTACTCGGTGAAATGCTTTCTCGTCGTCCAATGCCACAACCACCTTTGCTTCCTTCCCCTCCGCCGGTCCCATAACCACGTACAATACCCTCTTAATTTTCGAAATGAGCTGCATCCCTCTCACAAACTCCGTCTGATCTTCACCTATCACCTTCGGGAGGCACTCCTGCCTATAGCTTCGTCAATATCTTTGCGTCCACGTTTAAAAGTGATATGGGCCGATACGACCCACACTCCGTCGGATCTTCATCTTCCTTAGTAACAGAGAAATGGCTGCCCTCCCAAAGGTTTGTGGTATCACACGCTTTCCTATTGCCTCCTCAAACATCCCCACCATCAGCAGTACCAGCGGATTTTTGATTTCTAAAATAATATTCCACTGGAAACCCATCCAGTCCTGCCACCTTCCCCGACTGCATTCTCCAATCGCATTTTTTATTTCCTGCTCCATTATCGCCCCCTCTAATGCGGCCCTGCACCCTCCCCTACCCTCGTATACTCCAGCCCATCTAGAAATTCCTGCATCTCCCGGCCTCCCACAGGTGGCTCTGACCTATACAATCTCTCGTAGGATTCCTTAACAACCTTGTTAATCTGATCTGGAGCTACCACCAACTTCCCTGCCCTGTCCCGCATCTGGACAATGTCCCTTGCCGCAGCCTCCCTACGGAGCTGACCCGTCAAATACCCGCCTTCTCTCCATGCTCGTAAACTGCCCCCCTGGCTCGCCTCAATTGGCGTACCACTTTCCTGGTAGATAGTCGGTCAAATCTCGCCTGGAGTTCCTTCCTCTTTTAGAACTGCGCTGGGTCCCTATTTTCTGCTTACCTCCTGTCTACCTCTAGAATCTCATCTATTACCCTCTGACATTCCAACCTCTCCTCTTTGTCTAGCCTAGCCTTGAACGAGATCTCCTCACCCGTGCAGTTAAAACATACATATTCCTCGATTACGTTTTCAATTTTGTCACAGACCCCTTGGTGCCCCAACAGTCCCACATGTAACTTCCACCCTGGTCTCTGTACAATCTTCTTCTCCGGTACCATATCCACCCAATGCAGAGCGTGATCTGATATTGCAATTGCCGAGTACTCCGACCCTTTAACCGCAGCCAGCAGCGTCTGCCCCACCAGGAAAATGTCGATCCGCGAGTACACCTGATGGATTGCTGAGAAAAACGAGTAATCCTTCTCCCTCGGGTGCAGTAACCTCCACCATTAGCCCAGCCAGCGCCGTCACCCCCGGGACCAGCGAGCGCGGCAGTGACCTGTCCAATTTTGGCTCCTACACCAAGTTCCAGCCCCCCCCCCCCCAACTGTTAGTTCGTGTGTGTCCAACTCGGGGATGACCCCACACACCTTCTTTGCGAATCCAACATCGTCCCAATTGTGACCATATACACTTAACATCGCCACTCGCCTCCCCGTCAGTGCCCTTGTCACAATCACATACCTACCGCACTGATCTGCAACCACCTTATTCATCTGGAACGGTACCCTTTTGCTAACCATTACCGCTACCCCTCGGGCCCTTCCATCAAAACCAGGATGAAACACCTGACTAACCCAGCCCTTTTCAAGTCTCACTTGGTTCTTCACCCGCAGGTGTGTCTCCTGCATCATTGCTACATCGGCCTTCAAACTTTTAAGATGCACAAGCACCCATGACCTTTCGACTGGGCCTCCCAGCCCCCTCATATTCCACGTGACTATCCTAACTGGGGTCTCTCACCACCCCCTTCTTCTTCACCATCATCATGCCACCGGGCCCTGCACCATGAGCCTGACCCGTTCCTTTCCATTATTAACATCGAACCACTTCCCCCTCCCAGATTCCCCGCCCCCTGCACTTCCCCTCGAGAAGCTCTCCCCCAGTATCGATCCCTACCCCCCCCCCCCACTTGCTCACCTCGTAGGCCCATCGAAACCTGATAACAAGGCTCCAATGTCTGCAGCCTGCCTCTCTCCCCACCTCCGTTCACTAGCCGACTTCAGTTAGCTAGGGCCGGTAGTTCCCCTCTCCCCCAAAAAAGCATATAGTTCCAAAAGAAAAACAATCTAACCCATGCAATTCAATGAAATAACACATAATCCTTGCAACAACAAAAAAGAGCAAAAATGCCAATCAAACCAAACCAAAACTTAAACTCTAAAACAATATGAAGTCAAGTAAGTTATACCACCAACACTGTGACCTAGTTTATTACAGTGAAAACATTTGAAACTTTTCATGGGTTTTCCACCCTCCCGGATCTCTTTTTAAATCTGAGGTACACTCTCTTTATTGTCTCCCATCAGATCACCTTTACCTTTACCACTTGAGTATTTTTCATGTCCGCAGTTTCTATCCCTCACCAGCTGAAACTGTAGTCGGAAACCAATTTTTGATTTCTGAACTAATTCATAATCATCTGCCATTTCCGCTGCTAATTTCGCAGTTTTAACCCTCTGTTCGTCCATGTGAGTTTTCGCTACATCAGGAATTGAATTTTTAAACTCCTCCAAAAGTATAATTTCTCTGACAGCTTCATACGTTTGGTCTATTTTCAAAGCCCTTATCCACCTGTCAAAATTACTCTGTTTGAGCCTTTCAAGCTCCATGTATGTTTGACCAAATTATTTCCTTAAATTTCTAAACTTTTGTCTGTAAGCTTCAGGCACTCGTTCATATGCACTTAAGATGGATTTCTTCATCTCCTCATACGTTCCAGGTAGCTCCTGCGGTAGTGGTGCAAACACTTCACCAGCTCTACCTACCAGTTTTGTTTGAATCAGTAACACCCACATGTCCTGTGGCTATTTCATTTGTTTAGCAACCTTCTCAAATGAAATGAAAAAGGCTTCCACTTCCTTCTCGTCAAATCTTGGCAATGCTTGAACATATTTAAATAGATTCCCACTAAGCCTTCGACTATGGCGAAGTTTGTTTCATGGCCATCTTCTGAAGTTCAATCTCCCTCTCTTTATCTTTTTCTTTTTGTACTGCTAGGGTTATTCTTTCTTTTCTCCTTTCTTCTCTCTACTTTTCTATTTCCTCTCTCTCTCTTTCTCTTTCTTTTTCCTGTCTCTCTTTCTTTTACCTCTCTCTCACTCTCGTATTCCAGTTGCTATAGTTCTTTCTCATGTTCCATTTGTTTAATTTGCAACAGATTTTTTGCAATTTGCAATGAGTCAAACTCTATCTGAGACAACTTTAAATGCTTAACCACCGCCATAATTACCTCATCTTTTCGCATTTTGTCAGGTAATGTTAACTGCAATGTTCTTGCCAAGTTTAACAGTCTGCTTTTCGTTTCTGTCCATAAAGTACTACGTGTGACATTCTCCACCCCCAAAAACCTCTAAGCCCCTGAAAGAGCCATTGTTCACAACACTCTCCCCACTTAAACTAAAATATCACACAGGAAAAGCAACGATCCTTCACTGTCTTTAAGTTCACAAAAGCCAATTCAATGGATAGACTTTTACCCCCTCGAGCCCCCAACTTTATGGACGAGGCGTTTGCAGAACCCCAAAATGTATCATGGAGTTCAACCAACCTCTCTCTTTAATGTATTTGTTGCTTTTCCTAGCACGCGGCGTTTTGCCTAGGTGTGGGCAAACTAATTATGGACACGTGGGTTTTTAAACACAAAACAGTGTTTATTCCATGAACTCAACTTAACATCTTGAATAAACATTGGATCTCTGAGCACCCGTTACTTCAAAGATAACTCAGAAAATATTGCAACGGTAAATAATTCCTTAAAATGTTCCTTCAAACTTCCAAGTGACTTAACACCTTTAAACAAAATCACATCGGGTTAAAGGCTTTACAATTATGAGTTTAAATCACCCAAATGATCCAGAGATGGTCTTTTATGGCAGAGATCCAGCTCACTGCAAAACATAGACACACACCAGCTCTTTTCCTCCAAACTGCAAAAATAAACTGCAAAATGGCTGACCTGAGCTCAGCCCCACCACTCTCTGACATCACTGTTTTCTTAAAGGTACACTGCTTAAACATCCATGTCTTAAAGGTACTCTCATATGACACTCCCAACAGTAAGTTTTTAAAAAAAATTACTCCCCTTCTCAGCAACCACTGCGCTCCGCACGATAACACCTCACTGAAAAGAAAAACTACTTACCAGTCACCAGCCAATCACTTACCTGCAGGCTGTGACGTCACGGTTCAACTTCCTTCTACTTTTACCTTCCCTCGAGTCTCCCTCTTGATCTTTACTCGGCTGTGATCCTTACAGTGATTCTCTGGCGTTTCCTTACAGTGATTCGGGTTTAACTGTCTCTTGGCAACAGCTCCTCCACAAACCGCCTTCAAGATATGGCGACTGCAATGTACTGATGCAAATCCCCCCCCCCCCCCCCCCCGCAACAGCCAATCAGCAGCTCCGCTCTACTGCCCTCTGCAAACCTGGACACATTGCACTTGGTCCCCAACTCCAAATCATCCATGTAAATTGTGAACAATTGTAGGCCCAACACTGATCCCTGAGGGGCACCACTAGGTAGACAAGTCTCCTGGCCCTGATGCAATGCACCCCAGAGTGCTAAAAGAGATGGCAAGGGAAATTGCCAATGCATTAGTGATAACTTACCAAAATTCGCTAGACTCTGGGGTGGACCCGGCGGATTGGAAATGAACAAACGTGACACCACTGTTTAAAAAAGGAGGTAGGCAGACAGCAGGTAATTATAGGACAGTTAGCTTAGCTTCGGTAATAGGGAAGATGCTGGAATCTACCATTAAAGAAGAAATAGCGAAGCATCTGGATGGAATTTGTCCCATTGGGCAGACGCAGCATGTGTTCATAAAGGGCAGATCGTGCCTAACTAATTTAGTGGAATTTTTTGAGGACATTACCAGTGCGGCAGATAATGGGCAGCCAATGGATGTGGTATATCTGGATTTCCAGAAAGCTTTTGATAAGGTACCACACAAAAGGTTGCTGCATAAGATAAAGATGCATTAAGGGTAAAGTAGTAGCATGGATAGAGGATTGGTTAAAAAATAGTTAGCAAAGAGTGGGGATTAATGGGTGTTTCTCTGGTTGGCAAACAGTAACTAGTGGTGTCCCTCAGGGATCAGTGTTGGGCCTACAATTGTTCACAAGTTACACAGAGGATTTGGAGTTGGGGACCAAGTGCAGTATGCCCAGGTTTGCAGACTACACTAAGATGAGTAGTAAAGCAAAAAGTGCAGAGGATACCGGAAGTCTGCAGAGGGATTTGCAGAGGTTAAGTGAGTGGGCTAGATGGAGCACAATGTTGACAAATGTGAAGTTATCCATTTTGGTAGGAATACCAGCAAAAGGGATTATTGTTTAAATGATAAAATATTGCAACATGCTGCTGTGCAGAGAGACCTGGGTGTTATTGTGCATGAGTCGCAAAAAGTTGGTTTACAGGTGATTAAGAAGGCGAACTGAAATTTGTCCTTCATTGCTAGAGGCATGGAGTTTAAGACTAGGGAGGTTATGCTGCAATTGTATAAGGGTTAGTGAGGCCACACCTGGAGTTCAGTTGTGGTCTCCTTACCTGAGAAAGGACGTACTGCCGCTGGAGGGTGTGCACTAGGTTAATCCCAGAGCTGAAGGGGTTGGATTACGAGGAGAGGTTGAGTAGACTGGGGCTATACTCGTTGGAATTTAGAAGGATGCGGGGGGGGGGGGGGATCTTATAGAAACATATAAAATTATGAAGGGAATAGATAGAATAGATGTGGGCAGGTTGTTTCAATTGGCGGGTGAAAGCAGAACTAGGTGGCATAGCCTCAAAATAAGTGGAAGTAGATTTTGGACTGAGCTGAGGAGGAACGCCTTCATCAAAAATGAAGTGAATCTATGGAATTCCTTGAACGGTGAAGCAGTTGAGGCTCCTTCATTACATGTTTTAAGATAAAGATAGATAGTTTTGAAGAATATAGGGATTAAGGATTGTGGTGTTCGGGCCGGAAAGTGAGCTGGGTCCACAAAGGATTAGGCATGTTCTCATTGAATGGCGGAGCAGGCTCTCGGGGCCAGATAGCCTACTCCTGCTCCTCGTTCTTATATTCTTATGTACTCACCCGTTTGTTATAGCGCTGGATGAAAACTCCAGATTTGTTGCCAATTATGTGACTGGCAAGGGAGAATCATGGGTTGTTCCTGTGCCCTTTGGCTTGAATATTTGCTCATGTCTTAAACGTTGTTATCTCTTTTCCCCAGGAATTGTAGGTTTGAAGACTGCCATGTGACTAAGAATCCTTGAAAATAGCCGTTCTGCAGATGAAAATATATGGCCATAGGAATGTTCCACAACAGGCCAGAGCCAGGTGAGATACCCGTCTTACTTACGCTGAGAATTACGTTTAACTTCTGAAGGAGACTCCTTTTCGTTTCCACGATACTCGTATTTCTGTTAGAGTACGGGAGACCTCTCCCTTATTATCCTGAGGTTAAAATAGCTGGACCTTTCAATTCATATCGTGCCTAACTAATTTAGAACGGCGCTGAATGAAAATGTGTTGTAATGCCAAAAAGAGAAACACAGGTGCCAGACAGTGAGATGTGCCTGACTGTATAATAAGATTCATAGAGGCCATTAGGGGTCTAGTTAACAGTTTAATCAATAGCAACTCCGCACAAACATAAATGTGATTTGTTCTTATTTCAAATGGGGAGACAAAACATTCCATCACTAATTTCAGTGCAGTGTACATGAGATAAAGGGGAAGAAAGAGAGCTTTTGTCAAAGGAAACGTGTAAGAAAGAGGAATTGGGGTCATGGAGAGAGACAAGAACCTAGATATGAACATCCAACTTGACACTGAATGAGAGAACTGGCAATAGAGACAAAAGGGAGTGAAAAGACAAGAGTGAAGCCAGGGAGACTGGTGCTGACAAAACCGAGAGTGTTTGAGAAAGAGTGACAGGCTCTGAAGGTCTCCAGTGTGTACTCCACACACTGCTCCTCTCATTTCCCCCCAGAAAGTGGGAATTGGAATTATGAATCCTGGGACAGTAATTTTAAACAGTCTCTGTAGAAATGACCATCCAGCCTTACCAAAACTAAAAGAAGGAGTTCAGCACCATCCGAGACTGAGACGGGGAGAGTGGGAGATGAAGGGTGGGAGAGGTGGGGACGGACCATTTTAATTTTTTTCTCGTGGTTCTATCTGTAGGTTTCTCTTACTCGCCATCTTCCTGAATGGACGGAGCGACAGACAGAGATGGCCACAGCGAGACAGAGAGAGCGAAACACGAGGATTTGGGGGTGCAGAAGGAGGGCGAAGAGACACGGGATAGGGGTGGGGCTGTGTCGTATTCCAGTCACTGCCTATCTGCCAGGCGTCCTTCTAGAATGTTATTCAAACACAAATCTAGGGTCGGTGCTTGGTACAAAAAAAACTTCGGTTTTAGACAGAGTTTAATCCTTTCTGGGGTTGCAGACAAAGAGAACATAGAAAAATACAGCACAGAACAGGCCCTTCGGACCACGATGGTGTGCCGAACATCTCCACAAACGTGGGAATTCACGCACGCATGAGATTGGAGGTGGGTAATGGGGCTATAGCAGGCGAAGGTGGGATGGAGGAATCAAGCTTGTTTGTGCGTTTTTTTTAACAAGGTGTCAGTGAAACAGCTGGAATGGCAGATTAAACACATAGTGAGGTACATACCTAGGCAGTGAGCGTAGGTGTATCTCGCGTTTATTCACTTCCCAGCCTCTCTTGATCCCTCCACCTCTTCCCAGCATGCCGAATGTGTATAATGCAGGAACGATTACGAGCAGTTTTCACCATCTCCTCATTCGATATTTGTTCTTATTTTTCAGATTTATCAGCAGGGATGAGTTTATAAAATGCATCCCCCGCCCCACCGGAGAGTCAGGGGGCACAGTTGAATATGGTAGCCATCACAAAGGAGAAAGTGCTAGGGAAACTAAGAGGTCTAAAAATTCATAAATCTCCGGGCCCAGATGGGCTACATCCTAGAGATCTAAAGGAGATAGCTGAAGAAATAGTGGAGGTGTTAGTTATGATTTTTCAAAAGTCACTGCAGTCAGGGAAAGTCCCAGAGGATTGGAAAATCGCTGTTGTAACCCCCCTGTTCAAGAAGGAACAAGGAAAAGATGGGAAATTATAGGCCAATTAACCTAACCTCGGTTGTTGGCAAGATTCTAAAATCCATTGTTAAGGATGAGATTTCTAAATTCTTGGAAGTGCAGGGTCGGATTAGGACAGGTCAGCATGGATTTAGTAAGGGAAGGTCATGCCTGACAAACCTGTTAGAGTTCTTTGAAGAGATAACAAATAGGTTAGACCAAGGAGAGCCAATGGATGTTATCTATCTTGACTTTCAAAAAGCCTTTGATAAGGTGCCTCACGGGAGACTGCTGAGTAAAATAAGGGCCCATGGTATTCGAGGCAAGGTACTAATATGGATTGACGATTGGCTGTCAGGCAGAAGGCAGAGAGTTGGGATAAAAGGTTCTTTTTCGGAATGGCAACCGGTGACGAGTGGTGTCCCGCAGGGTTCAGTGTTGGGGCCACAGCTGTTCTCTTTATATATTAACGATCGAGATGACGGGACTGAGGGCATTCTGGCTAAGTTTGCCGATGATACAAAGATAGGTGGAGGGGCAGGTATTATGGAGGAGGTGGGGAGGCTGCAGAAAAATTTAGACAGTTTAGGAGAGTGGTCTCAGAAATGGCTGATGAAATTCAACGTGGGCAAGTGCGATGTCTTGCACTTTGGAAAAAAGAATAGAGGCGTGGACTATTTTCTAAATGGTGACACAATTCATAATACTGAAGTGCAAAGGGACTTGGGAGTCCTAGGCCAGGATTCTCTAAAGGTAAACTTGCAGGTTGAGTCCATAATTAAGAAAGCAAATGCAATGTTGTCATTCATCTCAAGAGGCTTGGAATATAAAAGCAGGGATGTACTTCTGAAGCTTTATAAAGCATTAGTTAGGCCCCATTTAGAATACTGTGAGCAATTTTGGGCCCCACACCTCAGGAAGGACATACTGGCACTGGAGCGGGTCCAGCGGAGATTCACACGGATGATCCCAGGAATGGTAGGCCTAACATACGATGAACGTCTGAGGATCCTGGGATTATATTCATTGGAGTTTAGGAGGTTGAGGGGAGATCTAATAGAAACTTACAAGATAATGAATGGCTTAGATAGGGTGGATGTAGGGAAGTTGTTTCATTAACAGGGGAGACTAGGACCCGGGGGCACAGCCTTAGAATAAAAGGTAGTCACTTTAGAACAGAGATGAGGAGACATTTCTTCAGCCAGAGAGTGGTTGGTCTGTGGAATTCATTGCCACAGAGGGCGGTGGAGGCCGGGACGTTGAGTGTCTTTAAGACAGAAGTTGATAAATTCTTGATTTCTCGAGGAATTAAGGGCTATGGAGAGAGAGCGGGCAAATGGAGTTGAAATCAGCCATGATTGAATGGTGGAGTGGACTCGATGGGCCGAATGGCCTTAATTCCGCTCCTATGTCTTATGGTCTCATGGTCTTATGGCTACTTCGATGAGAGAGGGGTTTCCTGGGATTCTGGAGTGTCATTTTCATCCACCGATCCTTTTTTAAAATTTGTTTTGCTTTCTACTTCCAAAAGACATTTTTTGTTTCAAAGCTGCACCAACAGCGTTGCACAGAGGGAATCATTCTGGCGTGAGGAATACGAGGAAAGAATTTTAGACGGAGGTAATAAATAAATACATAAATAAATATAAAAGCAAATAAACACAGAAATAAATAAATACATAAATGAATTCATAAATAAATACATGTGTCTGCCACATTTCATTTATTTCGATACACAGATTGAACACGTCTGAAATTTCCACAGCGAGAATTAGAACCAGAGGACCCCGTCGTAAACGAAAGGGACGATCCTTTAAAACAGAGATGAGGAGGAATTTCTTCAGCCAGAGGGTGGTGAATCTGTGGAACTCTTTACCGCAGAAGGCTGTGGAGGCCAATTCACTGAGTGTCTTTAAGACAGAGGTAGATAGGTTCTTAATTAATAAGGGGATCATGGGTTATTGGGAAGAGGCAGGAGAATGGGTTTGAGAAAATATCAGCCGTGATTGAATGGCGGAGCAAACTCGATGGGCCAAGTGGCCTAATTCTGCTCCTATGTCTTATGGTCTTATGGTCTTCTGGTCTTATGGTCTTATCTGTGGTCTGAGGGGTTGGGCGAGTCAGAGGGAATAAAGTTTGGAGAGCTGCTCCACCAGAGATCCAAATCTAAAGTGAAATATTTCTATCCCGCCATCTCTTTCTGCAGCTCCATCGCTGCACCTTTCTGCTCTCAGATGATCATGTACATTTCCTTTTCAACTCCATCACTGAAATTCATATCTCGGCCTCTGAAAATGACAACAGATTTCCCTCCTTCCGTCTTCCTCCAATTCTACATTGTTTCCTCTCTCCCTCTCTCATCATGAACGTTATCGTTCTAATTTTGCAATCCACTGTCTCCCGGAACCGCTCCTGCTTCTCTCTACATGTCTTTTTGTATCTGAGCCTCGCGACAATTTTCTGCTTCTGCACGTTACCATCCTCTCACGCTCTGCGGATCACAATGCTTTCTGCATTTCAGCAGCATTCTGTCTACTTAAATCTTCAGCTCGTTCTGTCTGCTCCACTCTCTCGACGTACTGTGCTCTATTGTTCGCTCTCTCTGCCTGTTTCCATCCCTTTCATTTTCTATCTGCCTCCCTGCATATCTCTTTTTTTGCCTCCGCCCCTTTGACTGGGCTGGGTTTGGTGACTGGGGGCTGAGAGGGGTTGTAGAGGAGAAAAGGAGCGTTGGACTCATTACCGTAGTGTTTAAGGGCATAATTATCCAGAATATATTTGCTTTCCATTTACCACAATTTGTTTTACTCCCATTGAAGTTGAAACCAGTGTGAGATATTCTATAACGGACGCCTGATTCCTAGATCACAACGATTTGAATTGTAACTTAGTATTTCCTATAACTGCCCAATTATCCTTGTCTGTCCCGGTCTCTCTCTCCCTCCCTCTTTCTCTCTTTCTTTCTCTGACGCGCACACACACACACAAACACGCACACGTATACATATGAATTATGCATGAGCGTCTGAACTGATATATAAGTGCCGAATCGAGCACTAAAACAATTGCAAAGGAATACATGTTATTTATTGATTTGTCTTTTTGACATGATGAATTATCCACATTCAACCACATACTCTCTCTCAGTTTTGCTGGAGGCAAGACTAAGCAGAACTACAATCCAAAGCAAATAGAGCAGCCTGTTCAGTCACAACGGATATAGTATATCGAACTGGCTGCGGTTCTGCGAGCTTGCTCTTCTGGAATCACCCAGCCTAATAGCCCGAACCTACCGTCACCTAAGCCTTACATACAACGCACGGACTGATTCATATAGACATAGATTTTACCATTTGTATGGACTCTTAATGTTTCATCATAGAAAATCGTAGAATTTACAGTACAGAAGGAGTCCATTCGGCCCACCGAGTCTGAACTGGCCATTGGGAAAAGAACCCTACTTAAACCCACGCTTCCACCCTACTCCCGTAAGGTAGAAACCTGACCTGACCATTTTTGGAAACTCAGGGGCAATTTAGCATGGCTAAACCACCTAACCTGCACATCTTTGGGGCTGTGGGAGGGAAGCGTAGCACCCGGAGGACCCACACATAGACAAGGGAAGAAGGTGCAAACTCTATACAATCACCCGAGGCCGCAATTTAACCTGCGACTCTGGAGCTGTGAGGAAGCATTACTAACCACTGTGCCACCATGACTGATCCTCGTGTAGTAGTGACGAGTTGTGACTTATTTGTCTCGAGTTTTGGAAAATAATGAACATTATTTTTATTTGAATCAAGAAAGCCTGTTTCATTTCACTCGTCTAAAACGCAAACAAATACAGACCATGGCATTTCCGCACAGGGAGTGATGAGCACCTGAAGTAGAATGCCACAGTGTGTGCTGAAGGTAGGTTTAATTGCACCATTATAAAGGCGTATAGACTGTTATCTCAGCATGCTGACAGTGCAGGTTATTGGGTGGAGGAAAGATAACAGAAGTAGGTAAGTTGTTCATTCACAGAGTTGGGACAACAATTATTGCGCAATTGTTGTTCTTCTGCGTTGTAGCTTTCCTAGATTTCTCTGATTTTTTTTCTTCTTCCTTTTCCCTTTGTCCCCATTTGCTCACCTTCTGAACTGTCGCAACTGTTTGCCAATTTAATTTTGATCAGTGAAATAATTTTCAAATACCATAATTCCCAGTGCACTTCGTCTTTAAGAAAGGTTACTCAGTCTCCAGCCAGGATCAGGCGGCATCACAGACGGAAAGTGAGTGTCCAGAATCCATCCAGAGGGTGAGCATTAGCTGAAAATGGCTGATTGGGTGATGCAAAAGTCGGAGGTAGATGAGTAGTTCATGCGACTGTGAGTGATTGGCCTCAGTTCCCAATAGGATAAGCACTTTTCGCTTCTCAGATTGCAGGTCACGCTCCGAATCTCGCGGTTAGATTGAACAGCTCTCAGTAAACGTATGCAATCAATGATGGGCTGAGGAAGCTCTCAACTAGAAAATGGCGCTCCCGATTGGCTGAGAGGTCTGTCAGTCAGAAAACCCAATCTGGGATCGGGCGTCAACCAGTTTTGTTTATCAGTAATTGAATAATTAATGTAACCGGAAATTTCACTGCGATTATGATCTGTTCCCTGAACTTGGACTGAGTCACCACATAAATAAATGTGTTTGTACAGCAATTGAAATTGAACAGCATAAATCCAACTACCTGAAACATATATTCAGGATAGGTAAAATAAAGTGTCCCTCTAATTTGATCATATAAGAAGTGTATAACGAAAACGGACCAGAAGAGAATGAATGCTCCAGATATGGTGAAGAGTAAAATGATTGACTTCCTTCTGCTCTCCATCTCTGGGTCTCTGCGATTCCCTCCATTAGTCCGAGCCGTAAGTGCTTTGCGGACTCGACTGGTGACTAAAATATGTTTGACTGTCAGTGCGTTGATCAACAGAATTAAGACGAATGGGAACAATGGGGTTAAAAGACGATCAAAAGAGGCATATACAACCCACCCTGGATTAGTCCAATAGCTTGTCTTTGTCTCACAGCCCCACTGGACATTTCCACTTATCTCCGAAGGTTCAACTGTAAAGTACCAGGGGATGTTTTTTGCACAGAGCAAGGTACCGGTTGTTGCTAGTACAACAGCTGCAGTTTTTTCGGTGCAATATTTAGTCCTCAGTTTCTGGCAGCGAATGGCCACAAATCGATCAAAAGAGAAAATGACAGTGAACCAGACAGAACAGTCTGTGGCTGCACCCATCAGAACAGAGGCAACAGCACAGATAGTGGAGAGGTCGAGGAAGCATTCGGGGAAATAATAATAATTGATCTCAGTCAGCAAAGGGTCAGTGATAATGAAAAGTAGATCCGCCGTTGCCATGGCCACAAGGTAGCGAGTGGTGCAGGTAGAGAGGCCACACTTTCCCCGACACAGGATGGCAATTCCCAGTAAATTAACTGTCAGAGATAGAAGGGAGAGGAGTCTGAAAATTACTGATTATATATTTTCCGTGTCTTGGCACAGCGGTTAGCACTGTTGCTTCACAGTACCACGGTTCCAGGTCCGATGCCCGGCTTGTGTTACTGTGTCTGCGGAGTCTACACTTTCTCCCCGTTTCCGTGTGGGGTTCCCCGGCTGCTCCGATCCCCCCCCCCCCCCCCCCACAAGTCCCGAAAGACGGGCTTTTAGGTAATTTGGACATTCTGAATTCTCCCTCTGTGCTTGGAATGTGGCGACTCGGGGCTTTGCACAGTAATTTCATTGCAGTGTTGATGTACGCCTACTTGTGACCATGACAATTATTATTATTAAGGACATGTTTACAACGTCAATAAAATGGGCAGCGTGTGGGTGTGGGTGTTAGTAGGTGAGTGAGGGTAGGGATTGTAATTGCAGACTCGAAATACCAGTGTTTAAGAAGGATGAGAGGTAATGAAGACTGTGAATTACAGAGCTGTCTGTTTCACGGCAATAGTAGGAAATGTCGATTCTTCAACTATTATTGGGGGGGGGGGGGGGGGCAATATTTGTGTCATGTTTGTTTGATGATTTATCAGACTGGACGTGTTTCCCAAATTTGACACTCACCTTCCAGGTATTAGCAATAGGAACAGCTATCCCCGTGCCCACTCAATTATCAGTTCCCACCCCAGATTGGACAGTTCCCTGGACGTGCCTCACAATACAGTTGAAAGACACGACTGGATTATTGCAATCCTTCGTAATCAATGGAAAAAATAGGTATCGCAAGGCCTCCTGATGTCACACTTTTGGCAAGAAAAACGACTGACCATTCTGCAGACTATTCCCAGGGTCCATGGCTGTCAGGAATAGAGTCCTTCCACGTTCCAAAGCTCATTAGGGCACTACATACCCAGGAATGGAGACAATCTGGTTAGGAATACTCCACATGCCACGCGCTTCAAGGGATACGCTCAAACAAAATATACACAGTCACCAGAACATAGAGTTATCAGGATTTCTCCTCTCATGTTTCCACCGTCTCCTGTGTACAGTCATCCCAGAAGTAGATTTTCAACAGAGATACACTATTCCCAGGAACAGACCTGCAATGTTACCTAACATTCCCAGCAATATCTCTTCCAAATTATCGTTCCAACCATCGTCAGACGACCTCCTGTCACGGAGTTCCGAGGATGAAACTCACTGCTTGTCTGGAATCTTAGCGATGCAAATTCTTCACGAGAAAAGACGCCCTCCCGATTTGGAACAACAAAGGCCATTCTTCCCAGAAATACATCCTCTCTTCGGTCAGTCATTTGGAAGGCAGCCTCACCTCAGGAATACTCCACCTTCATGTTCTGATCATGCCCAGATCACATTATTCATTGGACTAGACAATCCGGATTTGCAAACTATTTCCTGTAAAGTCCTCTCAGTAATATTCGCTCCCAAGCAGGTCACATTCCCCGGAATTCACTTGCCAGGACCAGGCCCTCTCCAGATTCGGACTCACTATTGCTCACACGCGCCCCAGAATGACGCCGTATTCAGAATGGAGCCCGCCTCAGCTTGCACCCTTTTCAGGTTCTCATCAGGGCAATGCGTCCCAGGTGTAGAAACGTCCATCTTTGACACCTGCTCTTTAAACCCCATTCAAGGACTGCGCCATCTCCAGATTCTTGCTCTTCCCAGGGCACATAATAATAATTTTTATTAGTGTTACAAGTAGGCTTACACTAACACTGCAATGAAGTTAATGTTAAAGTCCCCCTAGTCGCCACACTATGGCGCCTGATCGGGTACATGGAGGGTGATTTCAGAATATCCAATTATCCTAACAACACGTCTTTTGGGACGTGTGTCAGGAAACTGGAGCAACCGGATGAAACCCACGCATTCACGGGCGAACGTGCAGCCTCCTCACAGACGGTGACCCAAGCCGAAAATCACAGGTTGCTGGCGCTGTGGAACAACAATACTCTCCACTGTTCTATGGTGCCGCCTATTCAGTCTACGCGCAGGCTCTGTCCAGGTTCGAACACTGGAATTGGAAACCTGCAGCCTACAAAACATCACAAGTCACAATCTTCGCAGGAATAGCCCCTCTGAATGCTCAGACGAATCTTCAGGCCCACTGTCCCCAGGAATAATCCACCTGCAACTTCCTTCCATTCTCCGGGCACACTATCTGCAGGAATAGCGTATCTTCAAATTGGGCATGCACAGGTGCGCACTTTTCCCCGGATCAGACGACTTTCCATTCAGCAACCAATCCGGGTCATGTTTTTCACCAGGCCCTGAGCTTGTCCAGGTTTGGGCCATCCCATGACCCACACATTCCAGCAATAAACACTCTCCTCACAGTCTCCTCAAGTTACCCTTCCCAGTGAGAGACCCTCACATGTGTGCCATCAATTGGCACATCCTCAGCAGTTTCGTCCCTCAGCAGTGACCACACCTCCCAGGTTTAGAGCCTCTGTAATTTGACACCATTTCCATCTAGAACTCTTCTCTCGAATATATTCTCTCCAGTTCACACCCTTTTCAGGCATCCATCTTCCAAAGAATAGGCCCTCTCCAATTTCACTACCTCGCCTGTTACATTCTTCCTCGGAACAGACCCGTTCCATTTCCGACCCTCCCCATGTTACTATTTTCGCAGGACTAGATCCCCTCAGGTTTCAGACACTGCCAATGTGACACGCCTTGCAGAAACGGACGCTCCCAAGTTTCCTTCACACGTGAGGTTACGCAATTCCCAGGAATGAGCGCTCCCAGATTTCGTAGCCTTTCCAGGTTGCACATTTCCTACGAATGGACTCTCCCAATTTTCGTACACTTCCGAGGTTACTCAATTCCCTGGAACTGACACTCCCACGTTTTGTCCTCTCCCCAGATTACTCTTCCCGTGACAAACTCTCTCCACTTTCGCAGAATTTCCAGGTTATACACTGCCCAGTAACAAGCCAAATTCATTTTGGCACCTTCCCCAAGTTGCACCTTTCCCATTACAAGGCCCCCTCTAGTTTCACATTACATACAGGACTCCAATTAAACCACTCCAAAGTTTAAAACTACTCAGAGATAGCCCTTTCGCTGTTTTTGAACAACCTCGGGATTATGTTTCCCGTTAATAAACCTGCTCAATTTTCTGACACCCAAAGAAAATGAAATGAAATGAAAATCGCTTATTGTCACAAGTAGGCTTCAAATGAAGTTACTGTGAAAAGCCCCTAGTCGCCACATACCGGCGCCTGTTCGGGGAGGCTGGTACGGGAATTGAACCGTGCTCCTGGCTTGCCTTGGTCTGCACAATCTTCCCATAAAAATAACAACTTTCGAATCGGATAATCACTCGCCTCCCCCGCCTCCCGGAACACTCGACACTCTCCAGCTTTGGAGACATTGCAGTGTCCAGTACCTCGGAATCGAGCGCCAGAATGATTGTAACAGGCCCCCAATCTCTCTTCTCCAGGTATGTGACCCACTGCATGTTCACACGCTCCACCAAAAACAGCCAGGATGTAAACTGCAGAGAAAATGGCCTTTTGGGTTCTGTCCGGCAAACTCCCTCCCACTGTGAGCTTGGAGACAGCTCGGGCTTACTCGACCCTAGATGAGAAAGGCACAACGTGCAATGGGCATCAATGTAAACTGAATTATGCATCACAGGTCCGATCACAGAAGAACGGAAGACTCTTGTGTTGACTGATAGCAGAGTCAGAATGAATTGGCGAATGAAGATTCTGAATGAGAAGTGCAGGGGGGAGGGGGGGGGGTGATCCAAGTTAATGCTGGTTTTTGATAAAATGATCAATAGTAGACTGAAAACACGAACAGAACAGAGAACGTTCGAAAACACCCGACAGGTCCACAGCAGCAACAGGAAGAGGAAACTGTTTTATTTCAGTGGAACTAACAGAGTTGGAAACCCTATATTCTTTCTTCATTTGCGGGATGTGGGCATCGCTGGTTAGCCAGCGTTTATTGCCCATCCCTAGTTGCCCTTCAGAAGGTGGTGGTGAGTTGTTTTCTTGATCCGTTACTGTCCTTAAGATGAAGGTACACCCACTGTGCTGTTATTGAGGGAGTTACATGATGCTGCCCATCGACAGTGAAGAATCGGCGATATATGCCCAAGTCAGGATGGTGAGTGACTTGGAGGGTACGTTAGGTGGTGGGGTTTCCATGTATCTGCTGCTCTTGTCCTTCTAGATAGTAGTGATCGTGGATTTGGAAGGTGCTGTCTAAGGAACCTAGGTGAGTTACTACATTGTATCTTGTAAATGGGACCCACGGCTGCCACTGTTTGTCGGTGGTGGAGGGTGTACATGTTTCTGGAAGGTGAAGCAATCACGCGAGCAGCTTTGTCTTGGATGGTGTCAAGCTTCTTGACTGTTGTTGGAGCTGCACTCATCTAAGCAAGTGAAGAGGATTCTATTACTATCCTGACTTGCGACTTGTAGATGCCATAGATGTCATAGAATTTACAGTGCAGAAGGAGTCCATTCGGCCCATCGAGTCTTCACCGGCTCTTGGAAAGAGCACCCTACCCAGGGTCCACACTTCCACCCTATCCCCACAACCCAGTAACCCCACCCAACACTAAAGGCAATTTTGGACACTAAGGGCAATTTAGCTTGGCCAATCCACCGAACCTGCACATCTTTGGACTGTCGGATGAAACCTGGAGCACCCGGAGGAAACCCACGCACACACGGGGAGAACGTGCAGACTCCGCCAGACAGTGACCCAAGCCGGGAATCGACCCTGGGACCCTGGAGCTGTGAAGCAAATGTGCTAACCACAATGCTACCGTGCTGTAGATTATAGATAGGCTTTTGGGAGTCACTCGGTCAATTACTCGCAATCGGATTCCCTCAGGGATCAGTGTTGGGCCCACAACTGTTCACAATTTACATAGATGATTTGGAGTTGGGGACCAACGGCAATGTGTCCAAGTTTGCAGACGACACTAAGATAAGTGGAAAAGCAAAAAGTGCAGAGGATACTGGAAGTCTGCAGAGGGATTTGGATAGGCTAAGTGAATGGGCTAGGGTCTGGCAGATGGAATACAATGTTGACAAATGTGAGATTATCCATTTTGGTAGGAATAACAGCAAAAGGGATAATTATTTAAATGATAAAGTGTTAAAACATGCTGCTTTGCAGAGAGGCCTGGGTGTGCTAGTGCATGAGTCGCAAAAAGTTGTGTTGCAGGTGCAACTGGTGATTAAGAAGGCAAATGGAATTTTGTCCTTCATTGCTAGAGGGGTGGAGTTTAAGACTAGGGAGGTTATGCTGCAATTGTATAAGGTGTTAGTGAGGCCACACCTTGAGTATTGTGTTCAGTTTTGGTCTCCTTACTTGAGAAAGGACGTACTGGCACTGGAGGGTGTGCAGAGGAGATTCACTAGGTTAATCCCAGAGGTGAAGGGGTTGGATTACGAGGTGAGGTTGAGTAGGCTGGGACTGTACTCGTTGGAATTTAGAAGGATGAGGGGGGGATCTTATAGAAACATATAAGATTATGAAGGGAATAGATAGGCTAGATGCGTGCAGGTTGTTTCCACTGGCGGGTGAAAGCAGAACTAGGGGGCATAGCCTCAAAATAAGGGGAAGTAGATTTAGGACTGAGTTTAGGAGGAACTTCTTCACCCAAAGGGTTGTGAATCTATGGAATTCCTTGCCCAGTGAAGCAGTAGAGGCTCTTTCATTAAATGTTTTTAAGATAAAGATAGATCGTTTTTTGAAGAATAAAGGGATTAAGGGTTATGGTGTTCGGGCCGGAAAGTGGAGCTGAGTCCACAAAAGATCAGCCATGATGTTATTCAATGGTGGAGCAGGCTCGAGGGGCCAGATGGCCTTCTCCTGCTCCTAGTTCTTATGTTCTTATGATTCCTTTCCTTTGACGTGCCCTGGCAGCCACGGTATTAGTTGTGACTAGTCCCGTTCAGTTCTTAATCAATTGTCACTCCCAAGATATTGGGAGATTCAGCGATGGTAATGCGATTAAATATCAAGTGTCGATCATTCGACGCTCTCTTGCAGGAGATTACCATTACTTGGCACGTCTGTGGCGCGAATGTAACTCGCCATTTGTCAGTCCAAGCCCGGATATTGTCCAGATTTTGCTGCATTTGGACATGGACTCCTTCATTATCTGATGATTCGCGAATGGTGCTGAACATTGTGCAGTCATCGGCATACACCCCCACTTCTGACCTTATGATGGACGCGAGGTCATTGATGAAGCAGCTGAAGATGCTTGCGCCTAGGATACTACAATGAGATACTCCTGCATCGATGTCCTGGAGCTGAGGTGGTTGTTGAATATTATGCAGTTCGTTCGAGAGATCTCAACACAAATGTAACAAGTTTAAGACCGAGGTGCAAATGGTCCGCGGGTGTAGAAGACCCGGTTTTGCATTATGATAAGATATATATGGAGTACAAGGCAAACAAGGAGGAATGTGCTCAATGTAAATCGTTGTTGAAACTAATGTAGAGTCCTGAGGACAGTAATGTGCCTCATTGTAGAAAGCGGTGCTGCTCCTCCATTTTGTGTTGGGCTCCGTTGGAGCATTGCAGCAGACCAAGGATAGAGATGTGGACATGAGCAAGGTGCTGACTAAAGGAGGAACTCAACAGGATGTTTAGGTTCATGCTTACGGAAGGTGTTCCGGAAAGCGGCCACCCAGTCTGGATTTATTCTCCTAAATGACGAGGAGAATGAACTGGGAGCAGAGAATAGGGGAGATCAAATTGAAGGATTAGCAAATGAACCGCTGCTTCATCTGAAAGTAATGTTTGGTGCCGAGAATCATGTGATGGGAGCAAGGAAAAGGACAGATCGTGCAACTTCAGCGTTTTTAAGGGACGAGGCCATGTGAGGGCGAAGGTGTGTTGTTCCTGATACTGGAGTGGGCAGCATGTCAAGGACAGAGTGGTACCTCTGGATGTCTAACACGGGGAAGGGGTCTGATAAATATGTGTTTTGTGGTGGCACCTTGCTGGATTTTGGCGGCATTACTGGAAATGGCTGTTTCATTGGGAAGGCTGTTGGGTGAAAAGTGAGGAAAGGGCAACACTATCATCTTTCCGGGAGGGAGTGGAAAGCGTGAGGTCAGTTACGGGAAATGAGTCAGACCCGGCACAAAGCCCTGTTAACCAAAGGTGTTGGTGGTGGTTAGGATTGCAAAAGGGGAGGGGGTTGTTGCTGGAAAGAACATCAATTAAGCAAAAGTCCGACATGCCAGATGGAACGTTTTCAAAGGTGGCATCAGTAGACCAGATGCGACAGAGGCAGCGGCGGTTGTGGCCGAAGAGGCGGTAGTGGTTTTGCAGAGGCGGCGGTAGCGGAAGCGGCGGAGTTGGCGGTGGCGAAGGATGCAACGTTGGCGGCGATAGAGGCGGTGGAGGCGACGGTGGAGACGGCGGCGATCGGGACAGCGTGGGCGGAGGTGGTGGCGGCGGCAGAGGCAGCGGTGGTGGTTTTTTCTGGAGGGACTTTGCTGGTGACGGCGTGACCTCGCCCGCCGACGTGTCTTCTCCCGGACGTGTGGGGCGGCTTCAAAGTTAAATCACATTGAACAGTTACGGATGTGTTCCTCGCTGGCACGTCGTTGCTGGCAGCTGGATTCTATCTTCATGTCACTTGTCAATGATATTTAACATTGATGGAATTCTACCCCACCGGTGCGAAAAAAGACCTCCACAAAACCGCTGGCGGGATCCTCTGTTCTGCCGGCGGGATCCTGTGGTTCACTGGCGGAAGCGCACCAATGCCTGCTGGTTTCCAAACGACGTCGGGTACGACTCCCCAGAAGAATCCCGCTGCTGGCGGGGCGTGCTGAGTCGGGAAACGTGGCTGAGGGACCGGGGAAACCTGCCCACGGATCGGATTCAGAATGACAGTTTCAAAATTTACATGCAAATTATATTCAGAATTACTGTGAAAACAGAGGAAAATTCACTAAAACACATTAATAAATTATGAACTTGCAAACTGGGTATTTCAATGGGAAAGAAATTCCCAGACAGTTCAGTGTCAGCTGTCACGATTTGATCAGAACAATAAATCAACTGATCACTCCTTGAAATACAAGTCTGAATCGGTTCGAGGAGTTTGTGATTTCAGTTGAATAGATTGAAAACGAATTTAAAGCGGAAAACAGTTTAAAAAGACCCATAAGATCGAACAATACATTGGATTCCTTTCTAGATTCATAACAATGGGAACTAATTAATAAAGCCTATCATAACGCTATATCTCTCTAGTTTTGTTCGAATGTCAGGGACAGATTAAGATAGGATCAGTTCAATAGAAAACAGAGGTTTTACCATGGATTCTCCGGTTCCTCCGCCACATTTCCGTGGCTGTAGGGCGTTGCCTGGTGGGTGTGTTCTTGCCGCTTTTGTGGGATTTAAGCCACCCCGCACCGCCAGGAAGCGGGCGCTTTACAGTGGTAATAGAGAATCGCCAGCGATCAGGACATTAATTTCGTGCACTAAATCACAATCATCTTCAAAACATAGCCAAACTCTTCCCGTTTTCAATCTGTCCCAAAGGGATAACATAGGGACAAGTCCACGGAAAGGAGCGACTGCTCCTGGATGAGATTCCCCATTGCTAGTGAGTACCGAAAATTTGGCGCGCCTTTGACTGGTGGCGCATTCTCTCTTCCCGCCACTTGTTAATGGAATTTGAAATATCCCCACGCTGTCGGGAAACCGCAGAGAATCCCGCTGCCAGCGAATGGTGAGAGAACATAGATCCACACTCAGTATGATTTTATTTTTACTCCATCTAATTTTTATTTCAGTGAGATTGCCTTTACCGAGTCCAATCTAACATCACAGAAGATTACACGAAATACAATAACCTCAATGATTAGAGAGCCCGCGGGTTACTTAAGAACAAAGAACAAAGACAATTACAGTACAGGAACAGGCCCTTCGGCGCTCCCAGCCTGCGCCGATCCAGATCCTTTATCTAAACCTGTCTTTTATTTTCCAAGGATCTACTTCCCTCTGTTCGCCGCCCGTTCATTTATCTTAATTGATGCTATCGTGCCCACCTCTACCACCTCCGCTGGCAAAGCGTTCCAGGCACCCACCACCCTTTGCGGAAATTTTTTTCCACGCACATCTCCCTTAAACTTTCCTCCTCTCACCTTGAAATCGTGACCCCCCTTGTAATTGACACCCCCACTCTTGGAAAAAGCTTGATGCTATCCACCCTCTCATAATTTTGAAGACCTCAATCAGGTCACCCCTCAACCTCCGTCCTTCCAACGAAAACAATCCTAATCTACTCAACCTTTCTTCATAGCTAGCACCCTCCATGCCAGGAAACATCCTAGTGAACATCCTCTGCACCCTCTCTAAAACACTCACATCCTTCTGGTAATGTGGCGACCAGAATGCACGCAGTATTCCAAATGTGGCCTAACCAAAGTCCTATGCAACTGTGACATGACCTGCCGCCTCTTGTACTCAATACACCGTCCGATGAAGGTAAGCATGCTGTATGCCTTCTTGACCATTCTATCGACCTGTGTTGCCACCTTCAGGGTACAATGGACCTGAACTCACAGATCTCTTCGTACATCAATTTACCACAGGACTCTTCCATTGACCGTATAGTCCGCTCTTGAATTAGATCTTCCAAAATGCATCACCTCGCATTTGCCTGGATTGAACTCCATCTGCCATTTCTCTGCACAACTCTCCAATCTCTCTATATTTGCTGTATTCTCTGACAGTCCTCCTCGCTATATGCAACTCCACCAATCTTAGTATCATCTGCAAACTTGCTAATCAAACCACTTATCCCTTCGTCCAGATCATTTATGTATATCACAAACAACAGTGGTCCGAGCACGGATGGCTGTGGAACATCACTAGTCACCTTTCTCCATTTTGAGACACTCCCTTCCACCACTACTCTCTGTCTCCTGTTGCCCAGCCAATTCCTTATCCATTTAGCCAGTACACCCTGAACCCCACACGACCACTTTTTCCATCAACCTGCCATGGGAAACGTTATCAAACGCCTTACTGAAGTCCATGTATATAACATCTACAGCCCTTCCCTCATCAATTAACTTTGTCACTTCCTCAAAGAGTGCTATTAGGTTTGTAAGACATCGACTTTCCTGCACAAAACCATGCTGCCTATCACTGATAAGTCTATTTTCTTCCAAATGTGAATAGATCCTATCCCTCAGTATCTTCCCCAATAGTTTGCCTACCACTGACGTCAAGCTCACAGGTCTATAATTCCCTGGATTATCCCGGCTACCCTTCTTAAACAAACGGACAACATTAGCAATTCTCCAGTCCTCCGGGACCTCACCCGTGCTCAAAGATGCGGCAAACATATCTGTTAAGGCCCCAGCTCTTTCGTCCCTCGCTTCCCTCAGTAACCTGGGATGGATCCCATCCGGACCTGGGGACCTTTCCACCTTATTGCCTTTTAGAATACCCAAAACCTCCCGCTTCCTTATGCCGACTTGACCTAGAGTATTTAAACATCCATCCCTAGCCTCAACATCCTTCATGTCCCTCTCCTTGGTGAATACCGATGCAAAGTACTCATTAAGAATCTCACCAATTTCTTCTGACTCCACGCATAAATTCCCTCTTTTGTCTTTGAGTGGGCCAATCCTTTCTATAGGTACTCTCTTGCTCCTTATATACGAATAAAAGGCTTTGGGATTATTCTTACCGATGTTAGCAAAAGATAGTTCATTAACCCTTCTAGCCCTCTTTATTGAGCGTTTGAGATTTGTCCTACTTTCCCGATATTCCTCCAAAGCTTCATCAGTTTTAAGTCGCCTAGATGTTATGTATGCTTCCTTTTTCATCTTAGCTAATCTCACAATTCCACCCGTCATCCATGGTTCCCTAATCTTGCCATTTCTATCCCTCATTTTCAGAGGGTCATGTCTGTCCTGCACTCTAATCAACCTTTCCTTAAAAGACTCCCACATTTCAAATGTGGATTTACCCTTAAACAGCTGCTCCCAATCCACATTCCCTAGCTCCTGCCGAATTTAGTTGTACTTGGCCTTTCCCCAATTTAGCACTCTTCCTTTAGGACCACTCTCGTCTTTGTCCTTGAGTATTCTAAAACTTACGGAATTGTGATCGCTATTCCCAAAGTAATCACAGACTGAAACTGCAAGCCCTGGCCGGGTTCATTCCCCAATACCAGGTCCAGTATGGCCCCTTCCCGTGTTGGACTATTTACATACTGCTCTAAAAAACTCTCCTGGATGCTCCTCACAAATTCTGCTCCATCTACGCCTCCAACACTACATGAGATCCATTCAATGTTAGGGAAGTTAAAATCTCCCATCACGACCACCCCATTGCTCCTACATTTTTCTATAATCTGTCTACATATTTGTACCTCTACTTCACGCTCGCTTTTGGGAGGCCTGTAGTAAAGTCCAAACAATGTTACTGCACCCTTCCTATTTCTTAGCTCCAGCTGTAGTGCCTCCGTGTTCGAATCTCCCATCGTGCCGTCCTTAATCACGGCTGTGATATCATCTCTGACTAGTAACGCAACTCCTCCACCCCTTTTACCTCCCTCTCTGTCCCTCCTGAAGCATCTATACCCTTGGATATTTAGTTGCCAGTCTTGCCCTTCCCTCAACCAAGTCTCAGTAATACCAATAACATCAGGTACTAATCCAAGCCCTAAATTCATCTGCCTTACCTGCTACACTTCTCGCATAAAAAAAATGAAACTCAGACCACCTGTTCCTTTGCGTTCATCATCTCTTCCCTGTCTACTCTTCCCCTTAGTCACATTGAGTTTATTATCTAGTACCTCACTGGCTTTAGTTGCTGCCTATTTACTGACCTCTAATTTCCTAATCTGGTTCCCACCCCCCTGCCACATTAGTTTAAAACGTCCCCAATAGCGTTAGCAAAAGCACCCCCGAGGACATTAGTTCCAGTTCTGACCAGGTGTAGACCATCCGATTTATAATGGTCCCACTGTCCCCAGAACCGGTTCCAATGTCCCAAAAATCTGAACCCCTCCCTCCTGCACCATCTCTGAAGCCACGTATTCATTCTGACTATTCTTGAATTTCTTCTCTGACTGTCTCGTGGCACTGGTAGCAATCCTGAGATTACTACCTTTGAGGTCCTTCTTTTTAACTTATCTCCTAACTCCCTAAATTCTGATTGTAGGACCTCATCCCATTTTTACCTATATCGTTGGTGCCTATATGCACCACGACAACTGGCTGTTCACCCTCCCCCTTCACTATGTCCTACAGCCGATCTGAGACATCTCTGACCCGTGCATCCGGGAGGCAACATACCATTCGGGAGTCTCGTTTTCGACCACATAAACGCCTGTCTACTCCCCTTCCTATTGAATCCCCTATGACAGCCCTGCCAGTCTTTTTCCCGCCCTTCTGTGCAGCACAGCCAGCCACGGTGCTATGAGCCTGGCTACTAATGCCTTCCCCTGGTGAGTCATCTCCCCGACCGTGTCCAAAACGGGATACCTGTTTTGGAGGGAGATGGCCGCAGGGGACATCTGCACTGCCTTCCTGTTCTTTCTTGGCTTTTGGTCAGCCATCCCCTGTCTCCCTTACCAATCCTAATCTGCGGTGTGACCAGCTCACTGAACGTGTTATCCACGACCTCTTCAGCATCGCGGATGCTCCAAAGTGAGTCCATCTGCAGCTCCAGAGCCGTCATGCGGTCTAACAGGAGCTGCAGCTGGACACACTTCCCGCACATGAATGAGTCAAGGGCATCGGCCGCGTCCCTAAACCCCCACATTGAGCAATAGGAGCATAACACGGGCCTGGTATCTCCTGCCATTTTTACACTCCCAACAGTAAATGTCTTTTTAAAGTTACTCCCCTTCTCAGCAAGCACTCACTCAGCAACCACTGAGGCCCGCCCGATAACAAGAAGAAAAACTACTTACCAGTCACAGCCAATCACATACCTGCGATGTCATGGTTCATCTTCTTTCTACTTCTACCTGTCCTCGAGTCTCCGTCTTGATCTTTACTCGGATGGAATCTGATTGTCTTTTTTCTGGGTTAGTGGAGGAGGTAGGGAGGGAAACACTGAAGAAGTGTTTCGGGTTTAATTGTCACTTGACAACAACTCCTCCACAAACCATATTTTGGATGCAGTGACCCAATGCACGGATGCAAATCTTCCCCGCAACAGCCAATCAGCAGCTCCGCTCTACTGCCCTCTGCTGGGGTCTTGTTTTTAGTTGATGAAAGATATTCAGACCAGAAACATTTCAGGACATTTGTCTGAAGTAAATGATTTCCCAACAGTAAGTAAGAGATCAACATTTAACAATTTCAGTCATAGTTTAAAATTAGAGAGCCGCGCACATACAGATTCGCACAACGTCAATCGTGGTCGACACTTACCGGGAACACCAATAGCAACAATAATTGGGTAGAATAGTTTCTCAGCCATTTCAATTGAACGATACATAGCCAGTGTGAAGTGATGTGTCCCTTCGGGTTGATGGAAGTCTCTGCGTCTTAAACTCTGAGGTATTTTATTACCAAAACAGTTAATTTATACCCTGTGGAATCGCCACAGGGATAAAAGGTTGCAACATCGTCAAACTTGTTTTTTGCTCAGGATATGAACAAACAGATTACGACAGATAGTTAAGTGGCAGGATTTTTTCTTTTTTTTGGGTGAGTGACAACTTTCCAAAGATTGGACTGTGCTGGTCACATTGGTCAACTAATAATAAGAGCAAGAATGCTGTCCAGTCAAACGCCATCATTCCATCTGTAAATCTCAGGTTGTTTCAGTGACATCCAACATTCAGTGATTCTGTTCCAATTGTTAGCGAGCTTCTCTGGGTAGCTCCACTGCATTCTGGGGTGTAGCTGCCCCTTTAACTCCTGGCATTCAGTTATGCCATTTCAGTGATTTATGGCTGACCATAAGTTGCAAAATGCAATGATTGGCGAATATGAAAATACTTAAAGTCCAAAGAACCACCTCAAACTAGAAAGTGGTTTGACACGGTGGAGAATCTCGGAAACTTCAGGGGGAGCAACTGATGCAAACACATCAACTCAGATAGCAGAAAAAAAGAAAACTCATATTAATAAGGCAACCGATACGTAGAGGCTCTAACTAATACTGACCCTCCATCAGATCATAGAATCATGGAATTTACAGTGCAGTGGAGGCCTTTCGGCCCATCGTGTATGCACTGGCCCTTGGTAAGACCACCGTACCCATCCCCATAAGACCACCCAACCGTAATGGACACTGAGGGCAATTTATCATGACCAATCCACCTAACCTGCACATCTTTGGACTGTGGGAGGAAACCGGAGCATCCGGAGGAATCCCATGTAGACACGGGGAGAATGTGCAGACGCCACACAGCCAGTGACCCAAGCAGGGAATCGACCCTGGGACCTTGGAGCTGTGAAGCAACTGTGATAAACACTGCCCTACACACGTGCTGATATACACACTTCAACGAAGAGAAGCTGGTTTAGATATGGACAGAGAGAGATGAGATGTGAGATGTGTTCAGAGAGGATAGGTTGCCAAAAAGGTAGGAGCCTGAATAGATAAATTCTAGTGAGAGGAAGAGGGGCATGAGGGCTGTGGAGGATGGGTGGGGTGGCAGCTGGGGTGAGACGAATAGTGTTTGCAATCATACCATAACCTTAGAGAGTAGTGAACTTTGTCATACATGTCTTTGTTCGATGCTCACATGAAATGGCACAGCTAGAATATTGTGCTCTATTCTGCGAGATGTACATTGGAAAGGATGTGAGCCCATTGACCGATTGGAGCAAATATTGATGAGCTGTGAAGGATGCGAGATGGTGGGAGGCATAAGGGGCAGGAACGAGTGAGGAAGACAAGGGTATGAGACAGGGGAGACAGGCAGCAGGAGAGATAGATTCAGTGTATGTGAGGGTAAACGAGGTAAAGGAGGTTAGACAGACACAGATAAATGGTGTGAGAGAATCAAGGAGAAAGATGGAACGAAAGAAGAAAGGGAGACACATGTGGTACGGGGCCGATAGAAACACAGGAAGATAGAGATTGGTTGGGGGGGGGGGGGGGGATGCTCTGGTGTGAAATATACATAGGTGATGTGACAGAGATGGGAAAGGGAGTGGATAGAGAGGGCGTTCTAATGCAAGATGCCCTGACAACAGATGGTGTGAGCTGGAGAGAGAATGTTTGTTGGAGATTGTGTGAAAGAGTGTGTGCGTGCGGCACTGTAACAAAGTGAATGTCATAAAATAGTCATAGAATTTACTGTGCAGAAGGAGACCATTCATAGAACATAGAACATAACAGCGCAGTACAGGTCCTTCGGCCCTTGATGTTGCGCCGACCGGTGAAACCACTCAAAAGCCCATCTACACTATTCCCTTATCGTTCATATGTCTATCCAATGACCATTTGAATGCTCTTAGAGTTGGCGAGTCCTCTCCTGTTGCAGGCAGGGCATTCCACGCCCTTACTACTCTCTGAGTAAAGAACCTACCTCTGACATCTGTCCTATATCTATCTCCCCTCAATTTAAAGCTATGTCCCCTCGTGCTAGACATCACCATCCGAAGAAAAAGGCTCTCACTGTCCACCCTATCCAATCCTCTGATCATCTTGTGTGCCTCAATTAAGTCACCTCTTAATCTTCTTCTCTCTCACGAAAACAGCCTCAAGTCCCTCAGCCTTTCCTCATAAGATCTTCCCTCCATGCCAGGCAACATTCTGGTAAATCTCCTCTGCACCCTTTCCAATGCTTCCACATCCTTCCTATAATGCGGTGACCAGAATTGCACGCAATACTCCAAATGCGGCCGCACCAGAGTTTTAAGATGTGGCCCCTATGGGCCAGACGGGGGCCGCGGAGTGGACAGCTGACAGTAGGCCTGGCAGAAGGGAAGGGCACCAGAGACAGGGGTACGGGTATGTGCGTTTGCGGGCGAGGGGAGGGGGTTGGGCAGACATGTTGGTGCAGAGCCCATGTAGCCACCATATAACCCGTTGGACACGGGGGTGTGGAGACGTACCGTGTTCACATGTCGGCCTTTCACCAGCTGCAGACAATTGATATTGCCATACAAGCAGCAATGGTGGTCTGCCTCCTAATCGCCTCAGCCCTGGGGGGGGGGGGGGGGTGGGGGGGGGTTTTGGGGGGGGGCGGGTGCCCTTTAGCTGTGTGAGCTGGAACGGCTCGAGGAGGAAGAAGCTACAGCAGCGGAGCGTACAGCGTGTAGCAGTGGAACAGGAAACAGTCATTGAGGGTAGGGAGCCGGCTGCCCAAGAGGTCGAGGAGGAAGAGGTGCCCAGGAGGCACTGCATGAGGTCACGTGTGTACTGGCAGAGCCTGTCATTCGAGGCCTGTGCACCGGACATACCATCGAAGATTCCGGCTGAGCATGGAGACTGTTTGAAATATGGGCCAGATGATGGCGCTGCTGGCACCACGGGGCAGGAAGGAGGGCACCCGCTATCGGTGGTCACCTTGTACTTTTACGACATCGGCGCATTCCAGCCGCCATGCATGGACCTGTTCGTGATCTCACAGACATCTGTACACAGGCACCTCCGTGCCGTCACGGAGACCCTGTAAGCCTAGTTGCATAATACATCCATACTAATATGGACCCAGCTCACCAGGATGCCCGTGCAGCTGGGTTCACCGCCATCCACGGGTCGCCCTGGTCCAGTTGGCGATTGATGCCATGCACGAGCACCTGTGAGAACCTGCAGATGACAGCGCGCTCTGCGCAACCCGAAAGGTGTTCCACTCAATGAACGTACAGCTGACATGTGACGATCAGGTGTGTATCATGCATATCAAGATGCACAACCGGCTTTTTGGGGGGTGGGGGGGGGGGGGGGGGGGGGAGGGGCGGGTGAGTTGGCTGCGGTTGGATCCTCGGCGACAGGGATTAACAGCTGTGTCGTGGCTGATGACACCTATCTGGAGGCCACAATCCAGTTTGGAGACGCACCACAACAACCCATGCAGCGATCAGGGGCGTGATGGAGCGGTGCATCGGCCTCCTGAAGATGCGGTACAGGTACATGGACCGTTCTGGACGGGCCCTCAAGCATGATGATGAGAGGGTCACGCGCATATAGGCGGCCTGCTGATTCTTCCACAACATCGCAGCAGAGGGTGACGTGCTGGAGAAGGAAAATGAACGCCAGGCGCCCTCCAACGTGGCTGAGTTGGGGAGGCTAGGGTTAGTAGGAGATTGGGCAAACATGTGCGAGATGCTCCTATCGCCTCCAGGTTCACCGGCTGGGTGTGCGGGGACTGGATAGGCGCATGGACACCGCATCCAATCGCCACCAACCCCCCTCCCCAGCCAACAAACCGGCCTGCATCCCGGTCCGTCATATATTCCTGCTACACTGCGGGGTGCGGGCCCTGAGTTGGCAGTAACAGCGGGTATGGTCCGTTGGCTGGAGGATGATGACCATCCATTCCGCAATAGGCTCTGGTGCTCGTTAACATTTGACAATGTCTTACTCCTGTCCACAGTAGCATTTTCCACTGCCAATCTCGCTGATCGCTGAATGCGAGCTTGTCATTCCATCACACGGTCCATCGGGTCTCTACGGAGACGATAATGGGCATCTTCAGAGAGGAGGGAGGGGGGGGGGGGGGGTTGGGAGCGCAGGCCACCAACAATGTCTGCTTATTCATCCCCACTGGCCCCCTCTCTGACCAGCGCAGACCAGTCCACTCCTCACACTCATCTGACAGCACCGAGACAGGCTGTAACAGTGTGAACATTGTTTTATGTGATAATATATATACAGATCTGTCCCCTAGCCCCTATAACTGAGCTGTGCCCTGCAATCTTACCAACATAACTGGCGTCTAACCTCCTGGACTTATGAGTCCTAATGCTACACCTAGATGAATCCCCAGACGGTGCATGAGGAGTGGAGGCAGCCTGCTGTGATTCCTGCCATGTGACTAGTGTCCCGCTGGCAGCCGGCTTCTGGGGCTAACGGGCCTGGAAGCGCTCGCCTGATGCACGGGTGTGCCAGGTGTCATAATGCCGTCCTGTTTTGTCCACAAGCCACCAGATGCGCCAAGGACAGTCGGGGTGAGTCCGAAGTGCTGCGGTGTTCCGGCATCTCCGTTATGGGAGTCACCGGTTCAGGCCCCATCACTTTCCCCTTCCTGTTCTCGCTCTGGGACTGGACCATGTCTAGCTGCGTCGGTGTCACATCGACCAGCGCCTGGACAATGCCTCAAACGACCCCTGTTGTAACTGGGCCGTGCTCCGGAACACCATTGCAATTTCCAGGAGCCTCTGGGACATGTTTGCCTGTTCGTTGGCAACGCTGTCCTGGGCCACGGCCAGCACCCGCACACAATGCTCGAGGCCTTGGGCATGCTGATCTATAGCCAACCGCCCCCCCCCCCCCCCAAATGTCTCCATCGCAGGCGCCATCCCCGGGCGTTGTTGGCTTTGATGGCGTGCTTGGTTGGCACCACCTTAAGCTCCCGCGGTTGGACTCCTCTCCCTGCAGCTCAAGTTACTGGATGCACGCAGACAAGCGTTTGTGTCGTCACTGGCTCTGTTCCAGTTCGATGGAACTGTCCATTTCAGAAGTCCAAAACCAGTCTGACAGCAGATAGACCCTGGAGCAAGCCCGTCCTCTGACGTCCGCCCACTCAGGAGTTCCTACTTGCACCTGAGGTACCGGAGCAGCTGTGTGTTGTGGACCAGAGAGAGTCCTGGAGCTTCTTCACATGCCCAACCGAGGTGAATATCTCTGGGCTATTTGAGGTGTTGGAAACATCTTGACAGGAAATCTGTGTCATCCACGGACTTGAGATCATGGCTGTCCCGGGTCTCGGGTGGAGACCTGCCGTCGGAGCTGCTCTCCTCGTCGCATGCTTCGCACCTTGATCTGGAGCTCCCACAAGACACAAAACATGATTAGACCGCAGGCCGGGGTGGGTGGGCGGGATGTTACGGGGCAGTTGGGGGTAAGGATGAGGCTGGGGTGGTATGGGGCTTTGGTTAAGCGGGATTGTGGTGTGCGTGTGATGGTGAGGATATTGTTGGGGTGAGTGTGAGGGTGAAGGTGATGTGGGGGAGTGTGTGGGTAAGGGTGTTGAAGGGGTGAAGGTGAGGGTGATGGTTGTGGGTTTGGGGGTGGTGCTGCGGGGATGGGACGGGACGGGACGTGTAGACACTTGTATCACAGGGAACCGCGACTCAGCAGGATCTCATTTCCTTGCCCACAACCGACTTTTACCCCAGCTGCCTTCCTTTCCTCAGCTTTGCGAACGTCAAGGAGACACAGCCGGAGTGAGACACATCCAGAGTGGGAATTTGGAACTTGGTAATTTGGTGCAGTGAGGTAATTCGGTGCAGAGTGGAAGAAGGTGCTTTTTGCCTACTGTTTTGTTCTTTCTCTTTCTTCTGACCTGTAACTTTTAATCTGCAGGGAGAGAACCAGAGGGCATCTGAGAACCTGGAAATGTAAGTTATCTTTATTTATTTTTATTACCTTTTCACATTGTGTGTGTGTTTGGGGGTGGGTGAGGGGACTGAAGTGACATCACAGTAAAGCTGTGACCTGACTGGCTGATTGGGAAGCTGTACTAAATTTAAAAAGTAAGCATTGTTAAACGAATTAAACATAATTACTAAATTGCTTAATTATAATTTAGAGGGATGCCTAAGGCAGAGATCGGAGAGTACTGTATTTAGCTTTCACATTTATAGTAGAAATCTAGTGCGAGGAAACATATAGTTAACAGCGACTTAATTTTAAACTTTTAAATTTAATTTACTAATTAATTGACGCAATGTCAATTAGAGGGGTGCAGCGCTCTGAATGTGAGATGTGGCAGGTCCGTGCGGCTTCCAGCGTCCTGGATGGCTTCATCTGCAGAAAGTGCACCCTACTGGAGCTCCTCACAGACCGCATGGTTCTGTTGCAGCAGCAGTTGAATGCACTTTGGAGCATGCAGGTGGCGGAAAGTGCCATAGATGGCAGTTATATAAATGTGGTCACACCCAGGTGCAGACAAAGAAATGGGTGACCACCAGTCAGTGCAGGAATCCCCTGTGGTTGTCCCCCTCTCGAACAGGTATACACCTTTGAATACTGTCGGGGGGGGGGGGCGGATAGCCTATCAGGGGAAAACAGCAGCAGCCAGAGCAGTGGCACAACGGCTGCCTCTGATGTTCAGAAGATAGGCTCAAGGCGCAAAAGAGGATTGTCATAGGAGATTCTATAGTCAAGGGCACATACAGGCGCTTCTGTGGACGTGAAAGAGACTCTAGGATGGTATGTTGCTTCCCTGGTGCCAGGGTCCAGGACTTCTCCGAACGGGCAGCGGGCATCCTGAGGGGGAGGGCAAACAGGCAGAGGTCGTTGTACACATTGGTACTAACGACATAGGCAAGAAGGGACATGAGGTCCTGCAGCAGGAGTTCAGGGAGCTCGGCAGACAGTTAAAAGACAGGACCTCGAGGGCTGTAATCTAGGGTTTACCCCCTGTGCCACATGCCAGTGAGACTAGAAATAAGAAGATAGAGCAGCTAAACACGTGGCTAAACAGCTCGTATAGGAAGGAGGGTTTCCGTTATCTGGACCACTGGGAGCTCTTCCGGGGCAAGTGTGACCTGCATAAGAAGGACTGGTTGCATCTAAACTGGCGAGGCATAAATATCCTGTCCGTGAGGTTTGCTAGTGTCACGCAGGAGGGTTTAAACTAGTATGGCAGGGTGGTGGGCACCGGAGCAATAGGTCAGAAGGTAAAAGCAGTGAGGAAGAACGAGGGAATAGGGCCAGTACGGCTCTGAGGCAGAGAAGGCAGGGTGAAGTTGCTGAACACAGCGTGTCTGGTGGCCTGAAGTGCATATGTTTTAATGTAAGAAATATTACAGGTAAGGAAAATGAGCTGAGAGCTTGGATTAGTACTTGGAACTATGATATTGTTGCAATAACGGAGACCTGGTTGAGGGAAGGACAGGATTGGCAGCGAAACGTTCCAGGATTTAGATGTTTCTGACGGGATGGAGAGGGGTGTAAAACGGGTGCCGGAGTTGCGCTACTAGTTAGGGAGAATATGACAGCTGTACTACGGGAGGACACCTCCGAGGGCAGTGAGGCTATATGGGTAGAGATCAGGAATAAGAAGGGTGCAGTCACAATGTTGGGGGTGGTGGTGGTGGTGGTGGTGGGGTGGGGGGGGGGGGGTACTACAGGCTTCCCAACAGCCAGTGGGAGATAAAGGAGCAAGTAGGTAGACAGATTTTGGAAAAGAGTAAAAACACCAGGGTTGTTGTGATGGGAGACCTCAACTTCCCCAATATTGACTGGGACCCACTTAGTGCTAGGGGCTTAGACAGGGCAGAGTTTGTAAGGAGCTTCCAGGAGGGCTTCTTAAAACAATATGTAGACAGTTCAACTAGGGAAATGGCTGCACTGGACCTGGTATTGGGGAATGAGCATAGCCCATTGGTTGAAGTTTATTAGGGGAGCATTTCTGGAACAGAGACCATAATTCAGTAAGATTTAAAGTGCTGGTGGACAAGGATAAGAGTGGTCCTAGGGTGAATATGCTAAATTGGGGGACGGCTAATTATCAGAATATTAGGCGGGAACTGAAGAACCTAGATTGGGGGTGGATGTTTGAGGGTAAACCAACATCTGACATGTGGGAGGCTTTCAAGTGTCAGTTGAAAGGAATTGAGGACCGGCATGTTCCTGTGAGGAGGAAGGATAAATACAGCAAATATCCGGAACCTTGGATGACGAGAGATATTGTAGACCTCGTCAAAAAGGAAAAGGAGACATTTGTCAGTGCTAGAAGGCTGGGAACCGACGAAGCCTGTGTGGAATACTAGGAAAGTAGGAAGAGATGAAGCAAGGAGTCAGGAGGGCTAGAAGGGGTCACGAAAAGTCATTGGCAAATAGGTTGAAGGAAAACCCCAAGGCTTTTTACACTTACATAAAAAGCAAGAGGGCAGCCAGGGAAAGGGTTGGCCCACTGAAGGCTAGCTAGGCAAGGGATTCTATGTGTGGAGCCAGAGGGAATGGGCGAGGTACTAAATGAATACTTTGCTTCAGTATTCACCAAGGTGAAGAAATTGGTGGATGTTGAGTCTGGAGAAGGGTGTGTAGATTGCCTGGGTCCCATTGAGATCCAAAAAGAGGAGGTATTGGGCGTCTTGAAAAATATTAAGGTAGAGAAGTCCCAGGGCCTGATGGGATCTACCCCAGAATACTGAAGGAGGCTAGAGAGGAAATTGCTGAGGCCTTGAAGGAAATCTTTGTATCCTCACTGTCTTCAGGCGATGTCCCGGAGGACTGGAGAATAGCCAATGTCGTTCCTTTATTTAAAACGGGTAGTTAGGATAATTCAGGGAACTACAGGCCGGTGAGCTTTATACCAGTGGTAGGGAAATTACTGGAGAGAATTCTTCGAAACAGGATCTACACCCATCTGGAAGCCAATGGACGTATTAGTGAGAGGCAGCATGGTTTTGTGAAGGGGAGGTCGTGTCTCACTCACATGATAGAGTTTTTCGAAGAGGTCGCAAAGATGATTGATGCAGGTAGGGCAGTGGATGTTGTCTATGTGGACTTCAGAAAGGCCTTTGACAAGGTCCCTCATGGTAGACTGGTACAAAAGGTAAAGTCACACGGGATCAGGGGTGAGCTGGCAAGGTGGATACAGGACTGGCTAGGTCATAGAAGGCAGAGAGTAGCAATGGAAGGGTGCTTTTCTAATTGGAGGGCTGTGTCTAATTGTGTTTCGCAGGGATCAGTGCTGGGACCTTTGCTGTTCGTAGTATATATAAACGATTTGAAGGAAAATGTAACTGGTCAAATCAGTAAGTTTGCAGACGACACAAAGTTTGGTGGAATTGCGGATCGCGATGAGGACCGTCAGAGGATACAGCAGGATTTAGATCATTTGAGACTTGGGTGGAGCGATGGCAGATGGAGTTAATCCGGACAAATATGAGGTCATGCATTTTGGAAGGTCAAATGCAGGTAGGGAATATACAGTGAATGGTAGAACCCTTAAGAGTATTGACAGTCAGAGAGATCTAGGTCTACAGTTCCACAGGTCACTGAAAGATGAAACACAGGTGGAGAAGGTAGTCAAGAAGGCATACGGCATGCATGCCTTCATTGGCCGGGGCATTGAGTATAATAATTGGCAAATAATGTTGTAGCTGTGTAGAACCTTAGTTCGGCCACACTTGGAGTGTCGTGTTCAATTCTAGTCGGCACACTACCAAGAGGGTGTGGATGCTTTTGAGAGGGTGCAGAAGAGATTTACCAGGATGTTACCTGGTATGGAGGGCCTTAACTATGAGGAGCGGTTGGATAAATTCGGTTTATTCTCACTGGAACGTCGGAGGTTGAGGGGCGACCACATAGAGGGCTACCAAATTATGAGGGGCATAGACAGAGTAGATAGTCAGATGCTTTTCCCCAGGGTAGAGGGATCAATTATTAGGGGGCATAGGTTTAAGGTGCGAGGGTCAATGTATAGAGTAGATGGGCGAGGCAAGTTTTTTTACACAGAGGGTAGTGAGTGCCTGGAACTCCCTGCCGGAGGTGGTGGTGGAAGCAGGGACGATAGTGACATTTAAGGGGCATCTTGACAAATACATGAATAGGATGGGAATAGAGGGATACGGACCCCGGAAGTGTGGAAGATTTTACTTTAGACGGACAGCATAGTCGGCACAGGTTTGCAGGGCCGAGGTTCCTGTGCTGTACTTTTCTTTGTTCTGTGCCTCCGACCACGTTCAGGGCTTGCTGCTCTGCAAGAGTCAGGGTCTGCAGTTCCTCCGCTAGTTTTCTCCCGCTCACGGCATTTAGTGTGGTCTTCTCCTGGGGTGGCTGTGCGCGTGTGTGTGTGTGTGGGGGGGGGGGGGGGGGGAGGAGGGGGGCGGGGGGGCGGGTGAACAGAAAACGACATTGTTAGATAGTCTGTCATCCGTAGCTACTCGCCTCAGTGACAAGTGCACCTGTCCATGGAAGCTGGTATAGGTACCGGCATGTGGTGCGGGGTTGAGGATCTGCTGCCCTGCAGCTGTGGATGGGTTTACAGGTGTGTGGGATGAGAGTTGGTGCTAGTGGCACAGTGCTGTCTACTCACGCTGGCCGCCCTGAGGAATTTCTGCAGTTGCTTACGGCACTGATGGCCAGTCCAGATGGTGTTGATCACGGCGATCACCGCCGTTTCCACCTGCACGACTGAAAGGAGATCAGGCAGTCGCGAATCCGGCACTGTTTCTCATTCGAATCATTTGTGTTTCACGTAGTGTCATTGCTAGTTCCTTACCGGTAGTTGATTCGGTCCAGGTGCGGTGCCAGTTGTGGAAGTACACGAATACTGCCTGGCGTCAATACATAGTTTCAGGAGAATGCTGCTGCAGATCCTAACTATAATGTGCTGACCATCATTGCACACAGTACTCCAGCTGTGGCCTTACCAAAGTTCTACCCAACTCCAACATGAACTCGCTGTTTTTTTAATCTCAGGGAAGCACGGTAGCATGGTGGTTAGCACAATTGCTTCATAGTTCCAGGGTACTAGGGTCGATCCCCGGCTTGGGTCACTGTATGTCCGGAGTCTGCACGTTCTCCCCGTGCGTGCGTGGGTTTCCTCCGGGCGCTCCGGTTTCCTCCCACAGTCCAAAGATGTGCAGGTTAGGTGGATTGGCCATGCTAAATTAGTGTCTAAAAAATTGCCCTTAGTGTTGGGTTGGTTTACTGGGTTATGGGGACATGGTGGAGGTGTGGGCTTGGGGAGGGTGCTCTTTCAAATAGCCGGTGGAGACTCGATGGGCCGAATGGCCTCCTTCTGCACTGTAAATCCTATGAGTCTATGATTGCTGCCAGTGACACGTGCTGGTCAGAGTAGGAATTACAGCGTAGACAGGATGCATGTGTGGCTTGAGACATGGTGAGGGAGGGATTCGGATTTTTGGGAGATTGAACCCGTTTCAGGGAGAGGTGGGATAATTACAAATAGGACAGGCTACGCCTGGACTGGACTGCAACCAATGTCCTTGGCGGACTAATTACTCGCGCTGTTGGCACTCGCGCACTTGCCACATTAAACTAATGTGGTAAGGGGATTGGAACCAATGTGCAAAGTCAGAGGATAGTAAAGAGGGGACAGAAGCAAAAGTCAATAAGGAGAAAAGTGGAAGGCAGAGGCACAGATTGTACTGCCTAGTATGGCGGGGCGTGTGAACCAGAACAGTCGGTCAGCGGGAGAAATAATTGAGGGAAAGCTACAGGTAAAGGCGAGTAAGATTAAGAGGACATGCAGGCAGGGAGTTCTTGGTCAACGCAGTGTGGTTGTTGGGCTAACGTGCCTTAGTTTCAATGCGAGAAGTATTTCAGGTAATACAGATGAACTTAGAGCTTGGACCATACGTGGAATTATTATGTTTTTGTTATTACAGAAACATGGTTGAAAGAGGGACAGGATTGGCGACTAAACATTCCGGGAATTTGATCATTTGGCAGGATAACGGGGGATACAAAAGGGGTGGGGGAGTTGCATTAATGGTTAAGTAGAATATCACACCTGTGCTGAGGGAGGACAATTTGGACGGCTCAGGCACCGAAGCAATCTGGGTGCAGCTCAGGAATAGGAAGGGTGCTGTCACAATGTTGGGGGTTTACTGCAGACCCCCTAACAGCCAGCGGCAGAAAGGGGAGAGATATGGAGGCAGGTTTTGGAAAGATGCATAAACAATAGGGTTCTCTTGGTGGTTGATTTTAACTTTCCCTATATTGGCTAAGGCACACTTACTGCTGGATGTATGGATGGAGCAGAATTTGTAAGGAGCCTCCAGAAACATTTCTTGAAACAATATGTCAATAACCGAAATCGGGAATGGCCATATTAGACCTGGGGCTGGGAAATGAGCCCTGTCAGGTGATCGATGTTTCAGTGGGAGATCATTTCGGGAACAGTGATCATAATTCTGTAAGTTTTAAGTTGCTTATGAAAATGCTCAAGAGTCCATGTGGACTACATCTACTGCATTTTCCTCATTTGTCATATTTGTCACATCCTCCAAAAGCTGGATCAAATTAGCGAGGCACAACATCCCCTTCAAAAAGCCATGCGGTCCATTACTAATAAGGCCATTTGTTTCCAAATGTCAGTAAATCCTATCACTAATATTTTTTTTCCTATTGTTCCCTCCGGCTGCCATAAGGCTCACTGGCCTATAATTTCCTGGATATTCCCTGCTGCCCTTCTTAAACAATGGAACAACATTGGCGACTCTTCAGTCCTCTTCACCTGTAGTCAATGAGGATACAAAGATTTCTGTCAAGGGCCAGGCAATTCCCTCCCTTGCCTGACACAGTATTTTGGGGTAGAATCCATGAGGCCATCGGGACCTCACACCTCACACTTTTCAGGGTTAATTCCCGTCTTGGGTGACTGTCCGTGCGTAGTCTGCACGTTCTCCCCGTATCTGCGTAGGTTTCCTCTGGGTGCTCCAGTTTCCTCCCGCAAGCCCCGAAAGACGTGTGTTAGGTAATTTGAACATTCTGAATTCCCCCTCCGTGAACCCGAACAGGTGCCGGAATGTGGCGACTCGGGGCGTTTCACCGTCACTTCATTGCAGTGTTATTGTAAGCCTACTTACGACACATCCGGTCTATATCTTCCTGTAGCCCAAAACTCGACCGCACTGTTGAACACCCGGCCGATCTTTGTCTCATCCACACGCATTGTTAAGGATGGAAAGATTTCCAGATTTCCAAGTTCTGCCGGAGAGCACCCCTCTCAGCTTAACGTTCCTGACTCTTTGTGCTGCACTCGCCAAATTCATACTGTGGCTACCAGAGCAGGACAAAGGCTGGGACTCTGTTGGCGAGTAAATCCCCCCCCCCCAAATACCTGTCCGCCATCTGCAAGACACAAGTCAGAAGGATAACAGAATACATTCCACTTGCCACGAGGAATGCAACTCCTACAATACTCAAGAAGCTTGACAAGATCCAGGACATAGTGGCGCCGCTTGATTGCCACTTCTTCCACAAATATCCAATACCTCCTACACCGACGAGCAGTGGCCAACGTGTGTACCATCTCAAGACGTACTACAGTAACTCATCACCTCCCTAACCCACGACCGCTATCATGTAGAAAGAGAGGAGCAGCACATCACTGTGAATCGCACCACCTGGAGTTCCCCTCCAAGGCACTCACCATCCTGACTTCAAAATATGACGCTGTTCCTTCACTGTGGTTGGGTCTAAACCCTGGAACTCCCTCCCTAACAACACTGTGCGTGTACATACTCCTCAGGGAGAGCAGCAGATCCAGAATGCGGCTCATCAGCACCATCTGAAGGCTGACGAGGAATGGCTGAGCCAGCTCAGCCCACATTCCGGGAAAGTGATTTTTAAAAATTCTTGATGTTCTTCCCTTTAATCCAGAGGCTGGTCAGTGGACAGGGCGAATCGTCCACAGTTTTGGGGGCGGGTCCGGCTCGGGCTTTACTTATCTCCCGATGGATAGACTTCCGTCGAATGCGGCAACAAAGCCGCTTTCCGTTTAACCGGCTACCCAGATCGCCACCATGGTGGTCAAACCCTTTAACGCCATGTCCGTCACCCACTGCATGCCTGAGCACTCCGACTGCGCCATCATGATGGACAACAAGGCAATTCACGACATGTGCTGGGGCAACCTCTTGATCGAGCAGCCCACCTGCACCAACCTCAACTGGTGGCAGAAGTCGTCTGTTTTGTCACGGTTTCATTTTGCTTCGAAGGCGCCCTCAACGTGGGATTTGCGGGTTTCCAGAAAAGCCTGGTGCCTTAACCAGGCATGCACTTCCCGCTGATCAACTAGATACCCTGAAACCCAAGGAGGTGAGCTACAATAATCACCCCACGTGATGAAGATCACAAAAAGCATCCTGACCTTACGGGTAGGGAAATGGTCAAGTATGACCCCCACCATGGCAAATACATGGCGTGATGCATGCTGTACTGAGTAGAGGTGCCAGTCAAGCAGGTCAATTCCGCCAGCACCACCATCAGAATTATGCATACCACCGGCCTCTGGATTGGTGCCTGCCCTACCGAACAGAAAATACATTCCTGTAAGTGGGAAAGAATTGAGTACCACAGGGCAGTGAATGAAAGGTAGTTGTCAAAATAAGAATTGGCAACCTGTGCTAATGGCTCTAGCGATGAGAAACTGCAATTACCAGGATAGAGTGGAACATTCTATCTAAATGGAAAGAGGTTAGGTGCATTCGATGTCCAAAGAGACTTGAGGGGCGGGCGGGGCGGGGGAGGGGGGGGGTTTGGTTCAGTGGTCCTTAAAGTGTCAGGAAAAGAGCAAGGAATAATGAAAATGTCAAATGGAATTTTAGCCTTTATATCGAGAGGATTGGAATATAAAGTTAGAAGGGTAATACTGCAGCTACACATCTGGGCACCACATCTCAGACGGATATTTTGACATTGCAGGAAGTGCATCGTAGGTTTACAAACATGGTACCTCAATTACAGGGGTTGAGTTACAAGCAAAGGTTACTCAACAGACGCGTTATCGCTCGAATATCGAACGTTAAAGAGTGATCTGATCAAAGTATTCAGTATATTTGCAGGGCAAGATGAGGTAGATAAATATAAACTATTTCCACTGGTCGAAGATTAGTAAAGTAGGTAACATAGACTAGAATTCCGCCCTGAGTTTTCATAATACCATAAGATATGTGGGCAGGATGAGGCCATTTGGTCCAGCGCGTCGTCTCAGCCATTAATTCATGGCTGATATGTTCCTCATCCCTATCCTCCTGCCTTTTCGCCATAACCCTGTTCGCCATTCAAGAAATCCCCTTATTAATAAAGAACACATTTGTGCGAGAGGTGCTGTTACCTACACGACTATGGACCGAGAGATGAATGGTGAAATTAGGCAGAATCCTTGGCACATCAGGACAAGGAGCAGAAGTAGGCAATTTCGCCTATGAAGCATACTCCAACGTTCAAATCGATCATGACTGATATCATCATGGCCGGCACCATCCTGCCCGTTATCCATATAGCGACAACTCTTTTTCAATTGAAAATATGTCAAAATAAGAATTGGCAACCTGTGCTAATGGCTCTAGCGATGAGAAACTGCAATTACCAGGATAGAGTGGAACCATAAAATTACTCATTTTAAAATTACTCATAAAATTACTCATTTTCTCAGTATACATGAACTCTGGTAGCGAATTCCACATATTTACGACCCTTTGGGAGAAGAAGTTTATCCTAATCTGCGTTTGAAAGTTTCTATGCCTTATCCTGTCACCATGACCTCCTGTTCTGGATTGCCTCACAAGAGGAAGCATCCTCTCCACGTCTACTTTATCCATACCTTTTATCATTTTATCCTACTCAATTTGATCTCACCTCATTGATCTGAGCTTTCCAGAGTATAGGCCTAAACTACTCAATCTCTCTTCAATCCCCTCATCTGTGGAATCAATCTAGAAAAACTTCCGATGATAGGGGACGAAAATACGCCCTATACTGGAAGTGCGGTCTCACTAATGCCTTGCACAGTTGCAAAATGCTTCCTTACATTTTACACTATTCCTTGACCAATAGCAAATTGGGGGATCAGCTGCCAAATTGGGGGATTAGCTCAAATGGTAAAGTGCTCGCTTAGCATGTAAAAGACAGTGGTATCGATTCATTGATTCCCCATTTCCACTTAGGGGCGGCACGGTAGTACAGTGGGTAGCACTGTTGCTTCACAGCTCCAGGGTCCCAGGTTCGATTCCTGGCTTCGGTGACGGTCAGTGCAGAGTACGTTCTCCCCATGTCTGCGTGCGTTTACTCTGGGCGCTCCGGTTTCCTCCTGCGTCACGAAAGACCTGCTGTTAGCTAATGTGGAAATCCTGAATACTCCCTCAATGCCCTCGAACAGGCGCTGTCATTTGGCGACAACGGGCTCCTTGTGACAATAAAGATTGTTGTATTATAAATGCAAACATTCCATTTGCTTTCTTTATTATGCTGTACCTGCACGCTAGATTGTTCCAACTCATGCATAGGACACCCAGCTGCCTTTGCACTGGAGCAACCCGAAGGGTCTCCCCATTTAGATATTACGTTTCCTTCCCATTTGCCGGACAAAATGCATGACCTCACACGTATCCACGTTAAACTCCATCTGCCACACTTTGGTCCATTGTCCTAACCTATCTATATCCATTTGTAATATCCTTATTCCCTCTTTTGAACTTCCCGTCCCAAACAATTTTTCTACTGGCTGCAAAATTGGCTAAAATTTGGCTAAAGAGCCCCTTTCCCTGTATTAAAGTCATTGATGTATACTGCAAACAGTTGGGGCACAAGGACCGAACTCTGCAGCACCCCACTATGTACATCCTGCCAACCAGAAAAAGACCCATTTACCAGACTCGCTGTCTTCTGTCCGCCATCAAATCTTCTATCCAAGCTAATGAATTACCCCGAAACCCGCGTGATCTAACAATGTGTATCAACCTTTGCGCGGCACCTTGGCATAAGCCTTCCAGTAGTCCAATTATCCTACATATACATGATGTCTGTCATCCACTTTGCTTCATACATCCGTGTATATGTGATTTTAATGGTACCACATATATAATGCCATATTGTGTCCCGGATTGTTTGGTGGGTACATTGTACAGGAAGCTTTACACTGAATCCAACTAAACACAGTAATTGTTGTGGGAATGCATTCTGGGACAGTGGACAGCTTTCTGTCCAGCTTTCTTTATGTAACATGGTAGTGTTTGGTGTGACTGGTTTAATTAATGTGTTTCTCTCTATCTGGCCTTTAGTATCATAGAACCACAGAATGCCCTACAGTGCAAAAGGAGGCCATTCGGCCCATCGAGTATTGTAGCCATTTGGAATGGCCACTAACAATAAGTAATTATATGGACATTTACAAAGCGTAATGGGAAAATGGACAATACAAAGGTTTCTCGCACGGGGCGGGGGGTGGGGGGTGGGGGGGGGGGGGGGACATAGCTTTAAATTGAGGGGAGATAGATATAGGAAAGATGTCAGAGGTAGGTTCTTTACTCAGAGAGTAGTAAGCGCGTGGAATGCCCTGCCTGCAACAGTAGTGGACTCGCCAACACTAAGGGTATTCAAATGGTCATTGGATAGACATCTGGACGATAAGGGAATCGTGTAGATGGGCTTTAGAGTGGTTTCACAGGATGCGCAACATTGAGGGCCGAAGGGCCTGTACTGCGTTGTAATGTTCTATGTTCTATGTTCAGGCAGGCACGGAGCCTGCATAAATATTTGTGAACACAGAATGTAGACAGCATCGAAACGCATAGCCGATTTACATATTGATGGCCCATCTCCGCAAGATAAAGGCTGGTGCTCAGGTACCGTCCCAGACATTTCGGCGCCACTCCCCTCAGTGAAAAGATACAAACGAGCGAGGTCAATGACCGCTTAGGACACGCCCAACCATCAAGACACCCGTCCCTTTATTGGCTCAGATCGAAGGCAGTGATTGAGAGCTGCCCAATTAATTGCATCGAAGCTTAAGGACCTCCCAAAAGCGCGCGAAGCCCCCCCCCCCTCCCAAGGATAAAAACTATACCCCGCCTTATGTTCGCTCTCTTGGATCCGGCGCTCAACGATCGAGGCCTTCGATTCGCAGCAACACCACCAGAAGCAAGTTCAAGTTCAACGCTCGCACCCGACAGATGATCGTAGCTGTACCTCTGTTACCTCTCCGGACCCAATAGATCCAGATTCGAACAAAGACCACTGTTCTTCTGACCTATGCCGGGTACCCGAAGTTAAGTACAGGTTGCGATAGTAATAGGAGTAATTTAGCTTTTAATGTTTATCTTGCATGAGTGAGTTAAAGTTATGTGTAAATAAAATACCATTGACTTTGAACTAACTAACTGGTTGTTTGGCTCTTTGATTGATATTCGGTTGAACCTTGTGGCGGTATCAATTGATACCTGGTGACTCTGAAATCATATCATATTGATAATTAGATTAAGAAAGGCAACCTTATTGAGTGCCATATTAAATGCAAGTAAAAGATAGCAACAGTATCCATCGACCCTCTGAAAGAGAATCCTACCTAGGACCCATCCCTGTATTCTCACCTAACCTTCAGATCCTTAGACGCTAAGAGGAAATCCTACCATGGCTAATTCACCTAATTTGCACATGTTTTGTCTGCGTAATGAAACCAGAGCACCTGAAGGGAACCCACACAGACGCCACACAGGGGCGCAAGTGCAAACTCCACACAAACAGTTGCCCAAGGAAGGAATTGAACCGGGACCCTGGCGCTGTGTGGCCGGAGTGCTGCGCATTATGGCAGTCTACCACCCCGGGGTGTTTTATGGGTGCAGTGTGGTGTCATGCGAGAGTGCCTTTAAGAACTGGATGTTTATGCAATGTACCTCGAAGAAAACAGTGATCTCAGAGAATGGGTGGGGCTGAGGTCAGGTCAGCCATTTGCAGTTTTGTTTTGCAGTTTGCAGGAAGAAAGCAAGGTGCTGGAGCTGAAGTTACCCAAGCTAATATATCTCTGCCATTCTTCAGAAAAATATATATCCTTTAACCTGATGTGATACTGCTTAAAGGTGTTACGTCTGTTGGAAGTTTGAAGGAACATTTAAAGGAGTTATTTACTGGTGCAATATTTCCTGAGTTATCTTTGAAGTAAGGGGTGTTAAGAGATCCAGTGTTTACTTAAGATGTTAAGTTGAGTTCATGGAATAAACAGTGTTTTGTGTTTAAAAACCCACGTGTCCATTATTGTAATCACACACCTAAGGAAAACGCCGTGTGCTGGGAAAAGCAACAAATACAGTAAAGGGAGAGGTTGGTTGAACTCCATGATACATTTTGGAGTTCTGAAAACGCCTCGCCCATAACAGTTGGGGCCTCGAAGGGGATAAAAGTCTATCTATTGGATTGGTTTGTGTGAATTTAAAGACAGTGAAGGATTGTTGCTTTTCCTGTGTGGTATTTTAGTTTAAGTGGGGAGAGTGTTGTGAACAATGGCTCTTTCAGAGGCTCAGAAGTGTTTGGGGGTGGAGAATGTTACACATAGTACTTTACGGACAGAAACGAAAAGCAGACTGTTAGATTTGGCAAGAACATTGCAGTTAACAGTACCTGACAAAATGGAAAAGGTGAGGTAATTATGGCGGTGGTTAAGCATTTCAAGTTGCCTGAGATCGAGTTTGACTCATTGGAAATGGCAAAAATTCAGTTGCAAATTAAACAAATGGAACATGAGAAAGAATTAAAGCGGCTTGCATACGAGAGTGAAAGAGAAGAAAAAGAAAGAGAACGAGAGAGAGAGGAAAAAGAAAGAGAAATAGAGAGAGAGGGAAAATAAAATGAGAGAGAAGAAAGGAGAAAAGAAAGAATTGCCCTAGCAGAACAAAAAGAAAAAGAAAGGGAGATACAGATCAGGGAAAAGGATAAAGAGAGGGACTTTGAACTTCAGAAAATGGCCATTAAACATGACAATCAGTGAACATTGGCAGACGTAAAAGGAAATATACAGTTGGATTATAGTGCTGAGGATAGTGATAAAGAGCGTCATCATAGAAGCATAGAATTTACAGCGCAGAAGGAGGCCATTCGGCCCATCGAGTCTGCACCGGTTCTTGGAAAGAGCATCCTACCCATCCTACACCTCCATCCTATCCCCATAACCCAGGAACCCCCACCCATCACTACGGGCAATTTTGGACAGTAAGGGCAATGTATCAAGGCCAATCCACCTAACCTGCACATCTTTGGACATAGGCTTGGTGGGAATCTATTAAAATATATCCAAGCATTGCCAAGGCTTGACGAGAAGGAAGTGGAAGCCTTTTTTATTTCATTTGAGAAGGTAGCTAAACAAATGAAATGGGCACAGGACATGTGCGTATTACTGATTCAAACAAAGCTGGTAGGTAGAGCTGGTGAAGTATTTGCATCACTACCGGAGGAGGTATCTGGAACGTATGAGGAGGTGAAGAAATCCATCTGAAGTGCATATGAGCTAGTACCTGAAGCTTACTGCCAAAGGTTTAGAAGTTTAAGGAAATAATTTGGTCAAACATGCATGGAGTTTGAAGGGCTCAAACAGAGTAATTCTGGTAGGTGGAAAAGGGCTTTGAAAATAGACCAAACATATGAAGCTCTCAGAGAAATTATACTTTTGGAGGAGTTTAAAAATTCAATTCCTGATGCAGTGAGAACTCATGTGGAAGAACACAGTGTTAAAACTGCGAGATTAGCAGCGGAAATGGCATATCATTATGAATTAGTTCATAAAGCAAAGATTGGATTCTGACATCAATTTCAGCCGGTGAGGGATAGAAACTGGGGCCATGAGAAATACTCAACTGGTAAAGGTAAAGGTGATCTGATGGGAGACAATAAAGTGAGTGTACCTCAGATTAAACTAGAAATCCAGGAGTGTGGAAAAGAAATGAGGAGTTTCAAATGTTTGCACTGTAATAAACTAGGCCATGTAAAGTCACAGTGTTGGTGGTTGAAGAAAAGCACTGGGGAGGTTGATGTGGTAAAACAGGATAAGGCAGTGGGGTTTGTTAGAGTGGTAAAGGAACGCCCAAGGGAAGCAAATGAGGTGCAAACGATTGTACAGCCTGTTCAAGAAGAAATTGTTAAGAAGTTGCCAGATGTCTTTAAAAACTTTACTTGCGTGGGTAAAATTTACTCATGAGTATCAGGAGGAGCAGGTAAAGATGTCACTAATTTAAGGGGCTAGTTAATATTTAATGGTAAGAGATGAGGAATTATAAAGTTTGGGAAGAATGTTGCCAGAAAAGGTGGTAATATGTGGAATTCAGGGTGACAGGAGTAGCGTTCCATTATATAAGGTAAGGTTGGAAAGTCCAGTGAAGAGTGGTGAAGTGGTGGTAGGAGTAATAGATAAACTATCTTCTCCAGGAATACAGTTTATCTTGAGTAATGATATAGCTGGATCGCAGGTGGGAGTGATGCCTACTGTGGTAGATAAGCCAGTGGACAATCAGCCAACTGAAGGGTTGAAGGACGAATATCGTGGGATTTTTCCGGATTAGAACATAGAACATAGAACGATACAGCGCAGTACAGGCCCTTCGGCCCACGATGTTGCAACGAAACAAAAGCCATCTAACCTACACTATGCCATTATCATCCATATGTTTATCCAATAAACGTTTAAATGTGCACTATGTTGGCGAGTTCACTGCTGTAGCAGGTAGGGCATTCCACGGCCTCACTACTCTTTGCGTAAAGAACCTACCTCTGACCTCTGTCCTATATCTATTACCCCTCAGTTTAAAGCTATGTCCCCTCGTGCCAGCCATTTCCATCCGCGGGAGAAGGCTCTCACTGTCCACCCTATCTAACCCCCTGGTCATTTTGTATGCCTCTATTAAGTCTCCTCTTAACCTTCTCTCCAACGAAAACAACCTCAAGTCCATCAGCCTTTCCTCATAAGATTTTCCCTCCATACCAGGCAACATCCTGGGAAATCGCCTCTGCACCCGCTCCAAAGCCTCCACGTCCTTCCTATAATGCGGTGACCAGAACTGTACGCAATAGTCCAAATGCGGCCGTACCAGAGTTCTGTGCAGCTGCAACATGACCGCCTGACTCCGGAACTCAATCCCTCTACCAATAAAGGCCAACACTCCATAGGCCTTCTTCACAACCCTATCAACCTGGGTGGCAACTTTCAGGGATCTATGTACATGGACACCTAGATCCCTCTGCTCATCCACACTTCCAAGAACTTTACCATTAGCCAAATATTCCGCATTCCTGTTATTCCTTCCAAAGTGAATCACCTCATACTTCTCTACATTAAACTCAATTTGCCACCTCTCAGCCCAGCTCTGCAGCTTATCTATATAGCTCTGTATCCTACTACATCCTTCCACACTATCGACAACAACGCCGACTTTAGTATCGTCTGCAAATTTGCTCACCCACCCTTTTGCGCCTTCCTTTAGGTCATTGATAAAAATGACAAACAGCAACGGCCCCAGAACAGATCCTTGTGGTACTCGACTTGTAACGGAACTCCATTCTGAACATTTCCCATCAACCACTACCCTCTGTCTTCTTTCAGCTAGCCAATTTCTGATCCACATCTCTAAATCACCCTAAACCCGCAGCCTCGGTATTTTCTGCAATAGCCTACCGTGGGGAACGTTATCAAACGCTTTGCTGAAATCCATATACACCGCATCAACTGCTCTATCCTCGTCTACCTGTTCAGTCACCTTCTCAAAGAACTCGATAAGGTTTGTGACGCATGACCTACCCTTCACATGAGCGCAAAGGGACAGGTAGCCTGGGGTGCATTTGTTTTAATGCGATACGTTTAGCAGGTAAGGCAGATAAATGTGAAATTATTGGTATTACTGAGACTTGGTTGAGGGAAGGGTAAGATTGGCAACTAAATACCCCAGGGAATGGATGCTTCAGGAGGGATAGCGTGGGAGGGAAAAGGGGTGGAGTAGTTGCATTACTGGTCAGAGATAATATCACAGCTGTGATTAACGAGGGCACTATGGAGGATTCGAGCACTGGGGCAATGGTTAGAGCGAAGGAATAGGAAGGGTGCAGTAACATTGTTGGGACTTTACTACAGGCCTCCCAAAAGCCAGCGTGAAGTAGAAGTACAAATATGTAGACAGATTATAGAAAACTGTGGAAGTAATAGGGTGGTCCTGATGGGAGATTTTAACTTCCCCAACATTGAATGGGACTCGTGTAGCGTTGGAGGCGTAGATTGGGAGAGAATTTGTAAGGAGCATCCTGGAGTGTTTTTTAGAGCAGTTTGTAAATAGTCCAACTCGGGAAGGGGTCATACTGGACCTGGTATTGGGGAATGATCCCGGCCAGGTGGTTGATGTTTCAGTCGGTGATTACTTTGGGAATGGCGATCACAATTCCGTCAGTTTTAGAATACTCATGGCAGCCCCAAAGTTTGGATGTTCTGTCTCCTAGAACAAATCGCCAAACCACCGTGACATTGAGCACTGTATTTGCATTGGCCATTACATGCATCCCGACTTCCAGAGAGGCAAATGGTCACAATGCCTCGAAAGGCTACGTCCTTGTGCTTTTTTCGTGGCTCCGTGTGCCTTTGTCGTTTCGGTGGTCCCCTCCAACACAAAATTAGTGGCAGCTAAGCCCTCTTCGATTGATTTGCGGAGGCGCCCAGGTATTTCGCCAGTGTTTGTGAAATCCCGTCGCCAATGTACTCGGAATCATCTCAGCCGTTAGTAGAGGCGCCAGGATCCCGAAGACTGCGCCTGCCATCGTTTTTCACTGATGAGCCCCGATAAACCGTTGATTCTGTTGTCGAATTTCGACCATTCGGTTGTTTTCCCCGTAACTTTCTAGACACACAAAGAACAAAGAAAATTACAGCACAAGAACAGGCCCCTCAGTCCTTTAAGCCTGTGCCAACCGTGCTGCCCCTCAAAACTAAAACCTTTTAAACTTCCAGGATCCGTATCCCTCCATTCCCATCCTATTCATGTATTTGTCAAGATGCCCCTTAAATGTCACTATCGTCCTTGCTTCCATCACCTCCACCGGCAGCGAGTTCCAGGCACCCACTAAACTCTGTGTGAAAAACTTGCCTCGTTCATCTCCTCTAAACCTTGCCCCTCGCACCTTAAACCTATGTCCCCTAGTAGTTGACCCCTCTACCCTGGAAAACAGCCTCTGACTGACCAATCTTTCTATGCCCCTCATCATTTTGTAGACCTCCATCAGGTCGCCCCTCAACCTCCGTCGTTCCAGTGAGAACAAACCAAGTTTATTCAACCGTTCCTCATAGCTAATGCCGTCCATACCAGGCAACATCCTGACATTTCAATTATGTGCACACATTATCAATTCAAGGTTCTGGGTTTGTAAACGAGCATAACCCCTGAAACTAAGTGAAAATGGGTAAAAGTGCAACAACCTTGCGGTGGCTACGTCGTGCGTATTTCCCCCTACATGACTCCACCTTTCACCGGATTATCCGACCTTGCGTTGCACAGTGGTACATGGCGGCCACTAATTCCACAAATTTCCACATTTTCTGGTGATAAACCTTCCAAATTAGATATCGCCTTATCTTTTGCTATTAATGTTTTACTAGTTCATGTGTCCCAAAAGATTTCAATCTCCTTACCGACTCTACCTTGTACACACGAATACACTTTACCCTCATATTAAAATACTTTAAAAACCTGGCATGGTCTAATCAAGCACCCTCTGAACTGGCTCTAAACTTTGTTCCACCTCGGCCTCTGGGTTCATATTTCTAAAACCTGAGAAAATCTTTTCTTATTATCTCCAACAGACCTCTCTTGACATTGGCTACTTGTGAATTTCTCGTTTGTCCTGACAATTTCCTTCACAGACCGAAACTGATTTCGAGAGACAGACTTTACTTTGTGACCCAATCCAAAATTCATCTGCCAATTCTGCTGTCACTAAAAATGCTAAACCTGTGCTCTTCCAAATGATTTATCCTTATTGAGGGTGTATCACTAAATCCTCCAAAAATAATCGTTTCCCGAAGAGCGCAATACGTTTGGCTTATTTAAACGCAATTATTCCAATATCAGATTTATTGTGTTTAAGTCTTTTAAATTCTCTCTCTCTCTCTCTCCATTTTTATAAATTTAGTCTAGCCAATTCATTTTTTTCAAATACGCGGCAATTTCTATTGATCAATCCTCCTACCCTGCATATCTTTGGGATGTGGAGAGCGCAACCCACGCAAACCCGGGGAGAATGTGCAATGTCCACGCGGACAGTGTCCCAGAGCCGGGATCGAATCTGGGACCTCAGCCCGTTAGACAGCAGTGCTAACCACTGTGACACTGTGCTGCCCATCTCTCTCTCTCTCTGTATCTATATCGGACCTACCGTGCTCGGAAAGCATCGCGAGATCAAACACAATCTCGAGAGACGTTACGGTGTGAATCCCATCCACTGATCCCATCGATCAGTTTTTAGTAAATCTGCATAATAAAGCGAGTTAGTGTGGGCACAATTTAAGATGCCAGAATCGAGAACCGCACCACGTTCCGATTGTATTGCGATCGAACAGGCCCAATCTCATTGTCGAAATCAGGATCTCGCCTGATCGTGACGAGAAATCAAGAATCGACACTTCAGCTCAATCTCCATGTAATTAAAGTGTTCGATCCCCTAGCTAACGACCTCCGGCGATCTAGCCAGCTACCTCGCAAGTGGTCACGAGGGAACAGATGGTATTTTGTTTTAAAAACATGAACCTGGCGGAAGTGCTGCTTTGGGGACTCGAGGGGGTGAGTAGCAATCTTCGCTCACAGCCAAACAGACCAGGGCACTGCGGTTGCTGCGCCGTGCTCTGCGGTGTTCTTGGGGTCTCAGCCTCGGTCGGCCTCTTCGGAAGGGTGGATGAAGAACTGCGATGGGGGGGGGGGGGTTGCATCAAATAGCCTAGGTTAGGCTCGGTGGCTGTGGGGCAGATTGGTGCCTCCTTGCCTGGTGTCCGTCATGCCAACCCCAGCTCTAGAGATTCGTTCCAAGGACTACCCCACCCCCTGCCCGCTTGCCCAGTGAACACCCATAGCTGTTACTGACGGCCGAAGACACTGGCCACGTGGTTGAAGGCAATTGCTAATAAGGAGTCAGCAATGATAGTTCAGCGAGCCGTTCAAACATGCCAAGTGGACTCTCGTGTGTTACCTTACCATGTAGCATGTGGGAGTTATTGCCTAGCATGCCAAACAGACTGTGCTGCCTGGACACTATGCCTGAACACTGCGCGAGAGGACACCTAGGAAGCAGTGACCAACATTGGAAAAAACAAAGGCTGAGCCCCAGTTTAATGAGAATTCCCGCGGCTAGAAGGTGTGTGTGTGCTACGGGGAGAGGACCATTAGCGAACCTGGATCTGGGTCCCCTTGCATAATTTGCTTTGTCTAAATAAGGGTTTGTGAACCGACGTCATCACTCATCTGATGAATGATCTTTGCTCCGAAAGCTATTGATTCCAAATAAACCGGTTGGAGTTTATCCTGATATTGTAAGACCCCCACCTTACCACATGCAATTTCACACAGACTAAACCCAATTAATATATCTGAGCAGCAGGTATCTCTGTCATCGCCAGATTCTCCGACATCGCCGGAATGCCCGAGGTCCATGATGTAGTGGATGTCACGCATGTTACCTCGCGTTCACAGGGCCGTCTGGGTGTGCCCTCCATCAATAGGGTTTCCAATCATTTTACATCCAACCACCACACAAAGATTATGCACGTGAGCGCACACGTTCCAGGGACTGTGCACGACAGCTACATCATTGGGAAGCCGGTCCTCGCCGGCCTCTTCAACGCCACGCAAGGATGGCCTGTAGGCTTCTGGTGGATAAGGACAACCCGCTGACAGCTTGGCTAATAACTCCAGTATGGAGGATGTGGAGCGATGATGACTCTCGCTCCCACGAGCTCCATATAGCCATCCTACCTGTCACTGAGTGGTGCATCGAACTACTCAAAATAAGTTTCCAATGACATGACCACTATGATGGTGGACTGCCGTACAGCCCCCACGCCTCGGACCGTCGCCCGCTTATTGTTGGGCTGCGATGTCCTCCATAATCTGGCACAGCAGCTTTATTCTGAATTTAACACATGCTCTAATTGCTCTGAGAACCTTACTAGGCAGAAAGGTACTTATTCCAAATTACCCATTATAAGACAAATACACTGGACTCTAAAAAATGCAGGTAGAAGAATATCCCAGATATATGCAAATAGTATGACATAATAGACAACTCATTTACAAATAGATTTCAGTTTTGGAAAATGCTTTGGGAAACCAACATTGTTCGAACTTTTAAGAATAATGGACAACCAGTGAAAATAATTGTTGGCCCAAAGTCTCATGTAATTCCAGGCGCATCATAGTTAATCATGCCTTGTGTCAAACAAAGAATACCTAAAATTGGAGATGAATATCTGTCCAATCATCTGTTGAAGATAACACATATTTGTTTCAAATTCATGCGTCACCTGAAAATATCCACGGTGGAGCCAGAAAAAGACTACTGTAAGCAATTCTAAACGTCACATGGCAATGTATGATACAGTGAACATGCAGGCAGTGCCGTTTATCTTTGTCACACAAGTATTTGATGGCCTTGTGTTAAATTCCAGTTTTGGTATGTAACGAAATAGGATTGCATTCTCTGGAATTTGAAAGTCGTGGAAGTATTTAACTCCGGTTTTCAAGATGTTACATGGAAAATATGAGGTAGCATTGGGTAAAATACGCACGGCACAAATGCAAAAACCTCGTTCAGCAGCATTTTCGAATGCTGATTTGTCTGCCTGCTGAAAGAAGGAGGCAGCATGCGCATTATAACTGGGATTAATAGACTAGGTGGTGAGTTTGAAATGGAAAATGAGACGGGTGTAAATTATGAGTTCATGATTAGAGTTTGAAAACGGCACAGCGGGAATATTAAGGGAATTCACCCCAATTTCAGGCAAATATTGGAATGGGAAATAAAGAACAGTGTGTTCCTTTGGACCCAAGCTTGTGTGCACTGGCCGAGAAAAATGTTTCAATAGCAGACAGATAGGATTTGTAATTGTGCAAGTAAACCAGCTTTTTCAAAATGAGCAACTAGCAGGGAATTAATTTAAACATTATCCAAAATCGAAACCAGGACAGACTCCTTCAAACGCATGTTATGTGCCAACAAAATAGCATGATATCCTCGTGTTTAAAATGATCAGGAGGACGCATGTCCTACAATTCTAACAGCGACTGCCTGTAGAAGGAAAGTAATGTGAGGAATTATTAATTGCTTTGGAAGGCTTAGAGAATATTTTAGTATTAGTTGCTTTTATAAAAAGAAAATCTTGATAAAGCACGCTAGGATTCTTTGACTACATTTTAACACTGTTTTTAGCCATATCTTAGAATAATGGGTAAAGTTCAAAGTACTTGAAAAACAAACTTTAGATGAATCCTATTGTGCTGAAGAATTGTTCTGACCAAGGATGTTGTCAGTTAAGAGGTAACGGTCGATGGGCAGCACGGTGGCGCAGTGGGTTAGCCCTGTAGCCTCATGGTGCCGAGGTGCCAGGTTCGATCCCGGCTCTAGGTCACTGACTCCCCGTGGAGTTTGCACCTTCTCCCCGTGTCTGCGTGGGTTTCGCCCCCACAACCCGTAAGGTAGGGTACATAGAACATAGAACAATACAGCGCAGTACAGGCCCTTCGGCCCACGATGTTGCACCGAAACAAAAGCCATCCAACCTACACTATGCCATTATCATCCATATGTTTATCCAATAAACTTTTAAATGCCCTCAATGTTGGCGAGTTCACTACTGTAGCAGGTAGGGCATTCCACGGCCTCACTACTCTTTGCGTAAAGAACCTACCTCTGACCTCTGTCCTATATCTATTACCCCTCAGTTTAAAGTTATGTCCCCTCGTGCCAGCCATATCCATCCGCGGGAGAAGGCTCTCACTGTCCACCCTATCCAACCCCCTGATCATTTTGTATGCCTCTATTAAGTCTCCTCTTAACCTTCTTCTCTCCAACGAAAACAACCTCAAGTCCATCAGCCTTTCCTCGTAAGATTTTCCCTCCATACCAGGCAACATCCTGGTAAATCTCCTCTGCACCCGCTCCAAAGCCTCCACGTCCTTCCTATAATGCGGTGACCAGAACTGTACGCAATACTCCAAATGCGGCCGTACCAGAGTTCTGTACAGCTGCAACATGACCTCCCGACGCCGGAACTCAATCCCTCTACCAATAAAGGCCAACACTCCATAGGCCTTCTTCACAACCCTATCAACCTGGGTGGCAACTTTCAGGGATCTATGTACATGGACACCTAGATCCCTCTGCTCATCCACACTTTCAAGAACTTTACCATTAGCCAAATATTCCGCATTCCTGTTATTCCTTCCAAAGTGAATCACCTCACACTTCTCTACATTAAACTCCATTTGCCACCTCTCGGCCCAGCTCTGCAGCTTATCTATATCCCTCTGTAATCTGCTACATCCTTCCACACTATCGACAACACCACCGACTTTAGTATCGTCTGCAAATTTACTCACCCACCCTTCTGCGCCTTCCTCTAGGTCATTGATAAAAATGACAAACAGCAACGGCCCCAGAACAGATCCTTGTGGTACTCCACTTGTGACTGTACTCCATTCTGAACATTTCCCATCAACCACCACCCTCTGTCTTCTTTCAGCTAGCCAATTTCTGATCCACATCTCTAAATCACCCTCAATCCCCAGCCTCCGTATTTTTTGCAATAGCCTACCGTGGGGAACCTTATCAAACGCTTTGCTGAAATCCATATACACCACATCAACTGCTCTACCCTCGTCTACCTGTTCAGTCACCTTCTCAAAGAACTCAATAAGGTTTGTGAGGCATGACCTACCCTTCACAAAGCCATGCTGACTATCCCTGATCATATTATTCCTATCTAGATGATTATAAATCTTGTCTCTTATAATCCCCTCCAAGACTTTACCCACTACAGACGTGAGGCTCACCGGCCTATAGTTGCCGGGGTTGTCTCTGCTCTCCTTTTTGAACAAAGGGACCACATCTGCTGTCCTCCAGTCCTCTGGCACTATTCCTGTAGCCAATGATGACATAAAAATCAAAGCCAAAGGTCCAGCAATCTCTTCCCTGGCCTCCCATAGAATCCTAGGATAAATCCCATCAGTCCCCGGGGACTTATCTATTTTCAGCCTGTCCAGAATTGCCAACACCTCTTCCCTACGTACCTCAATGCCATCTATTCTATTAGCCTGGGGCTCAGCATTCTCATCCACAACATTATCTTTTTCCTGAGTGAATACTGACGAAAAATATTCATTTAGTATCTCGCCTATCTCTTCAGACTCCACACACAATTTCCCATCCCTGTCCTTGACTGGTCCTACTCTTTCCCTAGCCATTCGCTTATTCCTGACATACCTATAGAAAGCTTTTGGGTTTTCCTTCATCCTACCTGCCAAATACTTCTCATGTCCCCTCCTTGCTCGTCTTAGCTCTCTCTTTAGATCCTTCCTCGCTACCTTGTAACTATCCATCGCCCCAACCGAAACTTCACACTTCATCTTCACATAGGCCTCCTTCTTCCTCTTAACAAGAGATTCCACTTCCTTGGTAAACCACGGTTCCCTCGCTCGACGCCTTCCTCCCTGTCTGACCGGTACATACTTATCAAGAACACGCAGTAGCTGATCCTTGAACAAGCCCCACTTATCCAGTGTGCCCAACGCTTGCAGCCTACTTCTCCACCTTATCCCCCCCAAGTCACGTCTAATGGCATCATAATTGCCCTTCCCCCAGCTATAACTCTTGCCCTGCGGTGTATACATATCCCTTTCCATCATTAACGTAAACGTCACCGAATTGTGGTCACTGTCCCCAAAGTGCTCTCCTACCTCCAAATCCAACACCTGGCCTGGTTCATTACCCAAAACCAAATCCAACGTGGCCTCGCCTCTTGTTGGCCTGTCAACATATTGTTTCAGGAAACCCTCCTGCACACACTGTACAAAAAACGACCCATCTATTGTACTCGAACTATATATTTTCCAGTCAATATTTGGAAAGTTAAAGTCTCCCATAATAACTATCCTGTTACTTTCGCTCATATCCAGAATCATCTTCGCCATCCTTTCCTCTACATCCCTAGAACTATTAGGAGGCCTATAAAAAACTCCCAACAGGGTGACCTCTCCTTTCCTGTTTCTAACTTCAGCCCATACTACCTCGGAAGAAGAGTCCCCATCTAGCATCCTCTCCGCCACCGTAATACTGCTCTTGACTAGCAGCGCCACACCTCCCCCTCTTTTGCCTCCTTCTCTGAGCTTACTAAAACACCTAAACCCCGGAACCTGCAACATCCATTCCTGTCCCTGCTCTATCCATGTCTCCGAAATGGCCACAACATCGAAGTCCCAGGTACCAACCCACGCTGCCAGTTCCCCTACCTTGTTTCGTATACTCCTGGCATTGAAGTAGACACACTTCAAACCACCTACCTGAACACTGGCCCCCTCCTGCGATGTCAAATCTGTGCTCCTGACCTCTATACTCTCATTCTCCCTTTCACTAAAACTATAATCCAGGTTCCCATGCCCCTGCTGCATTAGTTTAACCGCCCCCCAAAGAGCACTAACAAATCCCCCCCCCCCCCCAGGATATTTGTGCCCCTCAGGTTCAGATGTAGACCATCCTGTCTGTAGAGGTCCCACCTTCCCCAGAAAGAGCCCCAGTTATCCAAAAATCTGAATCCCTCCCGCCTGCACCATTCCTGTAGCCACGTGTTTAAATGCTCTCTCTCCTTATTCCTCATCTCACTATCACGTGGCACGGGCAACAACCCAGAGATAACAACTCTGTTTGTTCTAGTTCTGAGCTTCCATCCTAGCTCCCTGAAAGCCTGCCTGACATCCTTGTCCCCTTTCCTACCTATGTCGTTGGTGCCAATGTGGACCACGACTTGGGGCTGCTCCCCCTCCCCCCTAAGGACCCGGAAAACACGATCCGAGACATCACGTACCCTTGCACCTGGGAGGCAACATACCAAACGTGAGTCTCTCACGCTCCCACAAAATCTCCTATCTGTGCCCCTGACTATAGAGTCCCCAATTACTAATGCTCTGCTCTGGTAAGTGGATTGGCCACGCTAAATTGCCCCTAAATTGGAAAAATACATTTATAAAAAATAAAGAGATAATATAAAGAATTGTTTTGCATGGTAAACTATTTATTATGGTATAAATATATGTTCTGTTTCTGCTAAGAGTGCAAATGAATCGTCATTAACCACTGAACTGTTCACCACCATATCGTGTTAATACATTTCCTGAAACGAAGCTCAACCAGAAATGCCTGATGAATCCATATACAGACAATAAATTATATGAAAAAGTGTATCCATATGATCTGGTCACAATTTACTACGTCTGACAGGATGCACAATTGGAATGAGTTACGTCCCATGAACTCGCTGAGGCACAAGTAGGGAAAAATAATTTTAACTGTTGGTTGATTTCAGGGCAGTGCCCGAAGGATATTTCGGCCTTTCTTACTCCCGCTCTTAAACTTAAAAATCATGATTGAATTTTTTAAAAAGCATCATAATTGCATTTCCGAGTTCCATGCACTGTATGCTTCTTTGTCTTCAGAGGCGCAGGGAAATGCAAAGGCCTCGCCTCTGTTGAGCTTAAAATATTAAAACGGTGGTTGTCGTTTCACTGGAAGGCTCTCAAACATAGGGAGAATCAGACGTATTGTGGAAAGTTTGCTCAAAGCAGGACACTTGAAGCGCAGCGCTCACATGAAGTTGTATATATATAATATATTTCTAGATTTGTTTTTGGAGTTTACATTAGTTCACAAATTGAAATAGGTGATCTTCAATTACTGTTCGAATCATACAATCCTACACTGTAAATGGAGGCCATTCTGCCCATCGAGTCTGCACAACCCTACCCACGTCAACCCATAACCTAACCGGCACCTTTCTGTACGCACCTCACTGGACATGGGGCAATTTCACGTGCCCAATCTGCCTAACCTGCGCACATTTGTACTGTGGGAGAAAACCGGATCACACTAAGGATATCCACCGAGAGAAGGGAAGAATGTGCAAACTCCACACAGACAGTCTCCCAAGGCCTTGATTGAAATCGGATCTCTGGTGCTGTGAGGCAGCAGTGTTAACTACTGTGCCACGCTGCTGTCGTTTAATGTATAATTATATTCTACATTGACTATTTCACTCTTCAAAAAAGTGGATTTGAGATTGGAGATACCTGATATGATTCTTCTCCATCCATATAACTAGAATGATGTTAAAATGCCACCTCAAAGAAGCTGCCAGCTTGTCGAACGTCTCGTGAAGTTAAACATTACAGAGAGTCTGGCCATTTGAAGGTTTCTGCGAGTATAAACCTAGATAGCGCCCCAAGTCTGTAATCACAGCATCTCCGCATGAGCTTTCTAATCCTGAAGAAGTGTGTTGAAGATGAGACATGTGTTGCTTTTGGTCATTTGTTTCCTGACGTTGACTGATTCCATAACTGCTGGACCTAGAGAGGAAAATGAAAGGAACGTTCGAAAAGGACTAGGTTGTTTATTTTGACATCTCTTGTGGGACCCTGTTGAAAAAGTACGAGTTGTATTTGAAAACCAGATTGTGTCCCCCGAATTCAAACTGTTCTGAGTGTTTAAAAAATAACATTTTGTGCGGAAAAGCATAATCAGATGAACCCATAAAGGGGAGTTTTCCGAGATCAACGGGTCGTGGAGTGAGGAATTAACGCTGATGCAAATAGACGAGATACAAATGTGTTTGGATGTGAACTGCAGCATTGACCTAGCTATGCGTATCTGGTGTTGCCGTAATTGTCCGGATGTCACGGTGCAGAAACTTCGATTGTATCCTTCTGATCATTGATATCCGCTACAGTCTGTTAGTGTGCCAAATTTTCTAAATGTATACCATTGCTACCTCTTTAGGTCACTTTTCTCTGACAGTCAGCAGCTATTATCACAAGTGAGCAATGCTGATTCAGGAGGGGCGTTGCCTGCAGAGCTGCTAACCCTAACTGAGTTAGCTGTTCATCAGATGAGGCGTAGAGATGAGAATCAAGTAATTTAACCGAGTTTTATTGCAATAGATCAACATTGGAGTTTCCGTCGGGATGGGGACAGGGTGGGGGGAGGAATTAAATAATAGAACTAGTAAACCAATCAATTTTAGCTCTTTAAGTCAATCAGTTAAATAGGGAATTAAGATGATAAATCACATTGTCATCCTGTGCTCAGTTTTATTCAGCAGTGATTGTCTGGCTCATTATTTCAACAGGTACGAAGGAGATCTCTCCCTATCACAGACAAAGCAATATGACACTCTCTAACAAAGTGGATAGAATCTCTCCACCCTCGCATGTCCCATTCACTGTTGGTGGTCATTTTTTGTTCACAGATTTGCTTGTCAAGCAGTTTTGGCTAATGCAAGACATCAGAGTCTTCAGCAAGGGGTTTCATTTCTGCATTTTATGGGATAGACAACTATTATTCAGTCCCTCTCTGCAATCAGCAATTCCAAACACGTTGATTTACAAACAGGATTGGTTGACGGCCCCATGTTCAAATTACTACGCTCTGGGATAACGGCCTGTTCAAACCCTCAGCTATGAAATTGTTTCCAAAGGATAAGGATATGAAACGCAACAGGATTTAAACTAAAATGCCGGCTGAGG